>NC_081557.1:267078029-267297279 GCF_022355385.1 Mustela nigripes | reverse complement strand
TGGGAGTGGTGGTGAGTGACGGTGGGGGAGCAGGTAAGTCAAGGAACACAGGTGGGAAAGGTGCTCCGTAGGGCACAGGCCGGGTGGTTAGGTAGAGAGTAACGCGGGAAGCTCCTTCAGATCAGGTCACTGGAGCGCGTCCTCACGGGTAGAAGATGCGAACTGAGACCTAAGGATGGGAAGAGCTGGAAACCGGTTCTCGGAGCCGGAGCAGCAAGTCCTGAGGCGAGAGGGAGCCCGTGAACTTGAGGGACAAGGAGGCTTGTGGGGCGAGAGCGTGATGCACGGGGCAGGGGCTTAGTCTGCTCGGCTGTCAGGACAGCAGTCCCAGAGTGGGGGACTTCAACGCAGAAACTTACTTTCTCACAGCGTCAGAGGCCGGAGCTCCGAGGTCAGGCTGCCCAGCAGGGCCACGTCCCCGTGAGAACTTCTCTCCTGGCCATCAGCGCCCTCTCTGCACACCGCCTTTCCGTGGAGCCCGTTCACGGAGAGAGATCTTCGGTTTATCAGTTTGGGTTTTCAGTGCACTTCTGGTGTTAATAGAGTCCAGAGCAGGTTATACTATTAAATCGGATTAGAAAGAAAAGTGGACTTCGGTCATGTCATGCCTGGTAAGGAATTTGGATTTTATTTAAAGAGCAAAGGAAAAACATATAAAAATGGGAAAATCGTTAAGTATTAACTCAGCTTTCTTTCACCTTCTAAAAAATGTATTCATCCAGTGGACGTTTACTAGCTCCTGTATAAGAGACAGCATGCCAAGCTCTAGGACCACAAGGTTCAGTCCCAGGTTAAAAACAAACTCATGGAAAAGCAGTCTTTCCAACAAGGGTTTGGGAACAACACTGACTCCTACCTTGCAATACATAGAAAAATTAATCGGAGATAAACCACAGACTTTAGTGTAGAAGCTAAAGCTACAAAGCTTGTAGAAGTAAACACATGAGCACTCTTCATGACTTTTAGGTAGGGCAAAGAGTTCTTAGAAAGGACAAATATGTATAACAATGCATTAACTGTCAATCAATTATAATATAGCATGCAATATAATATAATATGTATTACAACTAAGTACAATATACTATAATGTATACAATACAATTATTGAAAATTGGACCATCAAAATTTAAAAAAAACTTTGCTTATGGAAAGACACTTAAAAATAAAAAGGCAAGTGACATACTCAAAGAAAATATTTATAAGTGTTAATCCGATAAAGAATTGTAACTACTATATATAAAAAAAAAGTCTTACAACTGAATACTAAAAGTACATAAAAATATAGGCATAAAAATATGGGCAAACAGACACGATAAAAATATAACAATGGTCAAAAAATACATGAGAAGATGTTCATCATTAGTCATTGGGGAAGTGCAATTTCCCTGCACTCATTAGAATGACTAAAACAAAAGGTAGGCAATACCAAATGCTGGTGGTGGTATAGGACAAGACAACTCTCACATTTCCAGTGGAACTGTAAAATAGTATAACCAGTTTAGTAGATCCTGATACAGTTAAATATGCACCTACCCTATAACCTAGCAATTCTACTCCTTTGTGTTTACCCAAAATAGATTAAAACACATATTCAACAAATACTTGTACATTCATGCCTGTGGTATCTTCATTCATAACAGCCAATAACTAGAAACGATCAAGTGTCCATCGACATAAAAATAGATCCCAACGTGTGTTATATTCATTTGATGGAAGATAGTAGCAAAAATGCTGTTACATTCAGCATCGTGGATGAATCACAACAATAGCACACTGAGCAGAAGAAAACAGCATGAAAGGCTACATGCAGCGTGATTGTGTTTGTATGAAGTTTAAGTGCAAGCAATAATAATTTATAGTAATAAAAACTGTAAAATAAAGTTCCAGGGACGGGTGAGGATGGTTGACTGGAAAGGAAACCGTCAGGGAGTAAGAGGCGTCTCCATCCTGAGAGGCTGATGCTTCCGGAAGTGTGCTGTTGGTCGGAAGTCGTCCAGCCCCACACATAATGCTCTGCACATTCTACTGTGTGTAAAATATATAAAATAAAAAATAAATTTCCTAGTAACATATGATGAGTAATAGGAGGGAAATGCAAAGAAGCATTGGACTGAAACGCGGAAAGGAATCAGGAGTGAAGTTTCTCATCGAATCAGACTCATTCGGGAACCCATGTTGGGCGCAGACATGGAGAGCTGGACTGACTGGACGGTGGTATTTCACTCGACCTGGGCCATGAGCCAGGCTCAATGGTGGGAGACTTCTGACTTCTCTTTTCACCTTGAAAGCACAGATACTCCAGTAACTACCAGGAGACTCTGATCTTAAGAAAAAGGTAGATTAAAACTTGTGACGAGATCTGAATTCTCTCATTAGTGGCATCTGCTGACTTTGTCAGGTCCTGAGTTTGAGCTCTGCTGGAAGGATGGAGAATTTCCCATTTTGGAACTCATTTATGTTGTTGTTCCGTTGAAGCCTGAGAGTGCTAACCTCAGTGCTGGGGCAAGCCTCAGCTGTTCAGCCTTATTATTAAGGGAAGGGCCATTCAGCTGTAGTCAGTTTGGGAAGGGTGGGGATGCACATTTTTTATGTGTTTGCTTGCTAATTTTAAGTACATGCATAAGGATAGTGGTTGAATACTAGCTTTCAGTTCAAAGTCAAAATGAGGCAAATTAAAATAAGAAGGCCAGACATCAGATTAAAATATTTTCAGCTTTTTAAGGAAAATGCTGGATAATGCAATGAACTCTGCACAAGGGAAAGCAGCCGGCTGCCTCTCCTGCTCCTTCCTCCCTCTTCCTCAAACCCCAGTGTGCTTTTGCATAAAATATTTAATATAGTTCTTGTAATGACTTTCAAAGATGGAACATCAAATATTTACTAATTAAAAAAACAAAACATGGGACGCCTGGGTGGCTCAGTGGGTTAAGCAGCTGCCTTCGGCTCAGGTCATGATCCCAGCGTCCTGGGCTCGAGTCCATCGGGCTACTTGCTCTGCAGGGAGCCTGCTTCTCCCTCTGCCTCTGCCTTCCACTCTGTCTGCCTGTGCTCGCTCTCTCTCTCTCTCTTACAAATAAATAAATAAAATCTTAAAAAAACAAAACAAAACAAAACACTAAAGATTAACTTGCCCACATTTTCGTGGCTAAGAAGTGTTGATGACACCTGAACTGCAACCCTTATCTACACCGGCCTGCGGAGCTGTGAGTCTCTCTACATGCAAGACACACTTTTTTAAAAAAGATTTTTTTTTTTTTAATTCATTTGACAGAGAGAGAGAGAGAAAGAAAGAGAGCACAGAGGGAGAAGCAGACTCTCCTCTGAGCAGGGACCCAACTCAGGGCTTGATCCCAGGACGTGGAATCATGACCTGAGCTGAAGGCAGACACGTAACCAACAGAGACACCCAGGCACCCCTAAGAGACACACCTTTAACACAGAATTCCTTCCAGGGCTATTTGGGTTTAGCTGGGTGGCCAATCCACAAACTGAGATCTCAGGCATCTGAGGAAGAAGAAATTTAGGAAGACAGTTGGGGGTGAAGGCTCCTGATATGGCATTACATTTGTTCCCAGTCCTGTCAGGCTGGTTCCATGCACGTGGAGCCCAAGCATTCGCGAATGGGAGGCTGCCTCTGCTTTCTCCTGTGCGCGCCGGCAAGGGGTCAGCGTCTGCTTGGCCTGTGGTGATTGTTGTACGGACTTGGCATTTTACAGTTCATTGCCTGGTGACTTCATAACATTATGACTCAATCTATTTGGTTCTTCCTCCCATCTAACCTGGCCAGTCCAAAAAAGGTGGCTCAATGACTGCCATGTGACAGGTCCTCAGAGAGCTCAGAGAAGGCAGTTCTCGTGTCTCTTTGGAAATCATTTCAGCATATGGCTTACCTACTTAGATTTCACTGAAGCTAATTTTAAAAGAGTTTGCATTCTTTGGGCAAATAGACAAGAAGGGACTCCTGAAGGGCGGTGGTGATCATTAGACAACCACACAGTGTGGATATGAATGAAGCTGTGTGGCATTCACACATGCTGTACATGTATTTTTCAAAACCTTGAGACCTCATTACTCTTCTTCTAGTCAACACAAAGTGTTAAATTTCCCTAAGTCTTATTTTTCTTATCTTTAAAATAAAGACATTGAACCTGTTGATTTTTAAGATCTTTTCCTACAGAAACATTTCCTTTTCTATACTGCAATATGCTATGCCTATATATTTTTGTGTTTCTTAAAAAAACAGAAGTGTAAATAGGATGGATTCAATATTTCATTTGTTCATGTTTTCCCATCCCACAAATATTTATTGAGAGCCTACTTAGTGCTAGGGACTCTGTTGACTCAGGTGCAACAAAGATAAATAAAGCATGGGGCCTGCCCTCAGAGAGAGAGATTGTTGCATAGAGTTGGATAAAACTCTACTGTACAGAAGGCTGGTGCCATTCTCATGGGGGACATTCTTCTCAGAGATAACAGATGACAACTGCTCTTCCTTTCATCTCAAAACTCATGAAAGGTCCATTTATTTCACAAGCCAACGGGCACACGTCCCTTTAGCAATGCGCTTATCTACTGTTAACTTCCTCATAACCAGGAGCATCTTTTTTTCCTCTTTCTTCTTCCTTTTTTTTTTTTTTTTAGATAAATGAATAACACAGGAGACAACCAATAGCCAGTTTATACTCCCTGCTGTCCTTCTAAAGCTTCATAGCCCAAAATAAAGGTGCTGCGGAGGTGGAGAACCCAATTTCCATTCCAAGATTTGCACAGTGGGTTTCAGTCAATTAAAATTTCTGTTCCTAAGATACAGTTGCTTATGGAGGCAAGTAGCACCCACATTATCTGGAAACAGTGATCTTGGTCTAGAAGAGTGGTCTTTCCCCAATACCCACTGAGACCCCAGTCAAAGGATCCTGTTCTGTTACCGCTACAGGATACCATAAGGCTGATTTCATCTCCTTGCTCAGGCATCAACTTCTTCTTATTACCTGGGTTTTGACTCCTCTAAGCAGCACAACAAACATCTTATGGGGGAAACAACATGTTTGTCATTCTTTTTATCCTCACTAATGCATTGGAAGGAGGCCATCTGGCTGCCTTTTGGGTAAATCCATTTTATAACAAGATTTTTTGTGTACGATTCAGTAATTAAACCCCTTTGGATAGAGTTCAAGATGGACCTGCCTTATGCTGAATTTTGCTTTAGAGCAAACTGTTAGTCACAGGTGCCAGTGAATTTATAAATCAGGATGAGAAATCTCTTCTAGATTTTGGAAGATTAGTCATCTTCTTGAATTTCCTTTCACCTTAGGTGCACTCTTCTTCAGAGGTGAGCAAGGTGAGAATGTGATTAGAATTGCCCCTGGTCTGACATGGCTAAGATTGCTGTCTGCTGTCTAGCCTAAATGTGACCTCCCAGAACGGAAATGCTGAGCTGAAGACAGGAGGGTATTGATGTTAGTCATTGCTATAGACACAATAATAGACTTATCTATTCACTCATTCATCCAGTAAATATGTACTAGCCGAGGGTACACAAATAACTAGAAAGGCTTGTGAACTCATTAAGACATAATTTATTAGAGACCCAATATTCTTTTGTTGTTGTCATTCTTCTGTGGGGGCTTCAGTTGTCAAATTGTGATATGACATAACATCACCTTTGGGTACTTTCTAAGAATAATTTATTCCTTTTGAATGAATTACCTTGCCATCTCAAACTCAAAAATATAAATCAGTACAAAAATATGGTTAAAAGTGAAGTGCTCAGTCATGTTTTTCTTGATATCTTGTGAGAAAATGCTCAGCTTCTTGGCTTGCTGTGCTCCCAATTTCCTATGCCATGAGTCATGGAAAGTTAATACTCAGTTGGAGACTTTTCTTCTGGCTGCTGATTCCTATGAAAATCCCTTGAAAAACATCATCAGTTTGATTAGACACCATTTGCCTTTCTTCTTGTTTCCACATCTTCCACTTCTTCCTTCCTTCCCTGCCTTCCTCCCTTTCTCTTTCTCTCTCTCTCTCTTTCTTTTTATTTTAGATTTTACTTATTTCTCAGAGAGATTGAGCACAGGTAGGGGGACCAGCAGGCAGAGGGAGAAGCAGGCTCCCCCCCCAGAGCAAGGAGCCTGGTGAAGGACTCCATCCCAGGACCCTGAGATCATGACCTGAGCTGAAGGCAGAGGCTTACCCCACTGAGCCACCCAGGAGCCCCAGCACCCACTTCTGGTGGGTGAGATAAACCGTTCTCAGTAGGCCTCTGTGTTCTCTCAGCTATGACAGAGTTATGATGTCGTTCACATCAGCAACATGGAGGGTTTGTCTGACCAGGAGAGCAACACTTTATGACAGTTAATTGGGTAACAATTCACTTTTATATCAAGCTAAGTTGTTTGCATCTTTTAAATAGATGATTAGCTTAGAACCTCTCCTCAGGCATAAGAATAGTCTGCTTTAGGAAGAGTAAGGTATTTGAGCTCTGGTATTTTCTGGGCATAGATTTGCTTTTGTTTTGAACACCCATGAATGGTCACTATGGTCTAGTCTCCTTGAGCAGAGACAGAAAGTTCCCCAATTCCTGAAGATTCACCAGATGGTTCCAGACTTCAGAAAACAAGTGGTGACTTTGGTCCCTTTGTGGCTTCCGGGTTGACTGACACAAGTCAACCTCCACAAAAGGACAGCTGATATTTATAGTTAGGGAGAAATGTACTATCTGACTTAGGTCTAGACTCTGCAAGAACTAAAGGGGTAACAATGGGTTTGGGGGCATAAGACCAATGCTTGGAACTATCATCAGGGTCATATTTGGAAAAAGTCTTTCTCTCACTGAGGTTCTTAAAAGCTGATAATATATTTGTGATTCACTTTGAAACTTCCTGAGAACAAACTTCATCATGAGGTTTTTAAGGCATTTTTTTGTTCTGGTTGGGTCCTATATTCAAAGAGAAAATTATCTAAGTAGAAGCCAAGACATGCTGCCATCCAGACATGTTTCTAGAGAGGCAAATTACCACAGGTGCGAAAACTTCTCAAGAGCTCCCGAGTTTAGAAAAAATTAAAAATAGTTCATTGCAATATTGTGAGATATATTTGTGTCACACACTCTTGTGCATACTACAGCATGATTATTTCAAAGGCTTGTCAAACTGATCTTGTGGTCACAGGATTTTTGTGTAGTAGCAAATTTTATTTTATTTACTTAATTTAATTTAGTTTTGTTTATTTTATTTTATTTGGCTTGTGGGTTTGGGTCTTCTTGGCCACAGTAGATTGTTCTTTGTGTAAGGTGTGGATATTGGAAGGGACTGAGAGACATATTGATGAATTTTACAACTTGCTAGCTGGAAGCCTTCCTTGCTAGTGAGAGTAAATTGCAAGGATTCCCCTGTGGAGCGTAGTCTTAGGAACACGTGCTTCCTTCGGTAAGAGTAAGACAGCTCTCTCAGACTGAGGCAGCCAGTGCTAATGATCTGGGCTTCCATCAGTGGAAACTGAGTCCATGAAGTCTAAAGTGAAAAGGGTTGAAAGGCACAGTGAGTGTTTGAAATTACATCAAGAGCATTGCCTGTGCTGGTCAAATTAGTGGCCAGAACAACACAGTGCATCACTGGGTAAATGAATGACCTGTTTTTCCAAGAGGCAAGCCTGTTAAGGCAGTACCACCAGGAGAATAGCAGGTGGGGTTGCAGATAAAGGACTGTAAGACTTTTCTCCCCTCTGGCAGAACAGGCAGAAATGCCACTGATGGAAGAGCCACCATCCCATGAAGAGGCCAGGAGTCTTTGAAGGCTAATAGATTTTTAGTTTTTATATTTCTTCTTATAATATAAGATACATTAAACTATGCATATAAACTTTATCTGAATTCAACAGTATACAGAGGTCTTAATTGAAACAGGTGTTTATCGATCACACCTGTTCTCCATTCCTGAGTCCCACTTCTCAAGAAGAACATCCATGTAATGACTGTTTCTTCTGGTATTCCTCTTCACTTACCTAGAAAGCAGAATAACCGTGTCATTTCTTGATTGAAAAACTTTAGACTTTATGGTTTGATTTCTTACTACAGATAATAAATATTTATGACCATTCCTCCTGCACCCTCTCACAGGTGCACAAGTTACCTTCTTCTGTCACTCTAATATGGCTGTTTTGCCACTTTTGGTTAAGCCAATATTTAGTATTTACTTCATTGTTATCACATAGATGTCATCAATTACTGAGTCATTAAATATAATAAAGTGGCTTTCTTGTATTTGTACAATTTTTGCATTTTTTGTCTTTTCTAAAGTTAATTCTTAATTCATTTTTATGCATTACTAACTCATAAAAATCTGTGAAAGAACTGACCAAACACATTAAATAAGCTATCTATTTTTTCTTTGAGTTTTTATATTTCTCCAGGAACTTTTAATTTTCTTTTTCAAATCTGGCCTGTCAATTGCCAGATCTCCTGGGATTTTTTCACAACCATCGTGTCCTTTTTTGCCTTGGATTTTACATTGCCTTCATGTTTTCTGTATTTTTGATTCATTCCCTAATTCTGTTGGAGTGCATTCTCTAGTAGCTTTCCGCAAAAGGTTGCATAAGAAACTGATGTTCTGAAACATTGCATATCCGAAGGTACCTCTGTTTTATTTTCTTTGTCATTGGTACTTTGGCTACGGGATTTTGGGCTGTACGTTATTTTTTCACTATCTCCTATTTTAGCATTGCTGCTAAGAAGTCTCATACTGTTCTGATTACTGTTCCTTGGTAAATTCCTCGAATTTTTTTGTCTCTCTGGAAACTTTTGCAAACTTCTCTTTCTTCTTCCTCCCTCCTCCCTCTTTCCTTCCTTCCTTCCTTCCTTCCTTCCTTCCTTCCTCTCTTTCTCTTTCTGTCTCTTTTTTCCATTCCCAATGTTCTTGTTGAGATCTTTAAATCTGAAATCACAAACACATGTTATTTTTAAAAAATATTTTATTTATTTATTTGACAGAAAGAGAGAGATCACAAGTAGGCAGAGAGGCAGGCAGAGAGAGAGGAAGGGAAGCAGGGTCCCTGCTGAGCAGAGAGCCCGATGTGGGGCTGGATCCCAGGACCCTGAGATCATGACCTGAGCTGAAGGCAGAGGCTTTAACCCACTGAGCCACCCAGATGCCCCACAAAAACATGTTCTTAAAAGAGATCTAGAAAATGGAAAAGTTACTTGTATTTTGTGTTCAATAATTTTGTCTTTGGTTCTTTTTAAGGATTATTTTTCTAAAACCCTTATAAATCACATGTTGACCTCCCAGAATAATCCTTCTGACCTCCCCCCTCCCCATATTTTTTTTTTTTATTTTGGCTCTATTTTCTGAGTCAATTCCTCAACTTTATTTTACAACATTCTTATCGGTTATTTATATTTTATATCTTCTCTCAGATTTTAAGTTCCAAAAGCACTTTCCCATTATCTGATTGTTTTCCACTTATGTTATCCTGTCCTTATCACATGGCTGCAAACTCACCTCTGTAGGAATACTAATCGAAGAGTTTTCTGCTGGTCTTTTCTTTTGGAGGGGTGGGTCCTCTTCTTTTATGTTAAATTCTCTCTTCCAGTGTCAGATTTTTCTTTATATTAAGGAGATGAGATGTACAGCTGCTTCTAGAAGTACAGAGGATTATTCTAAATTTTCCTCTTAATTAAAATAAACTTATGAAAAAATTATATAAAATTTTAATTGAATGCTTTTTAGGCCTGCATGAAAGAAAGAGACCAAAAACAAAGTGGAGGAACCCTTGGAGGTAAAACACACAAGCATACCTTGACTGTGAGGAATCCTAAAGAGACAGACTGTAAGAGGCTGCTGGATTAGATGGGAGGCTGGAGGAGTAATTCCAGGCTTACCAGTCCTTGTACATACCTTTAAGTATACTTTATGTCATTTCTCATTGCCTTACGCTTGACTTCAGCATATATCAAGTTTTTACTTTTCCCCAAATTTTACCATTCTTTAAGGCTATGAAAAACTGATGGGTGGGGTAAAGATTAAGGAAGAGGAGCAAATACCAACAGAATTCTTGATGGATGGAGTTCTGGAGACTCTTGGTCTATTGGGAACAGGGAAGGCTTTCCACCACTTAGTGACAGAAATTTAGAATGATCTTTTACTTTTCTCGCACCCAAAACTTTTCTTAGGGGTAAAGTGAGCTAGGTTTTCCTTAGGTGATAGCTTCTTTCATTTTCCAACTTGAATATGTCGTGTTTCAATATGGACTTTTGTTGTGTTTTTTGTTGTAATAAGCATGAGATACTTCTTTGTGAAATGTTATATAAAATCTCCTATTTGATGCTTAATCAGACCTTTCTTAGTAACTGAATCATTTATTCTTTCCAGGAAACATGGCTAAAGAGGGGAGATTTTCTTTCTCCATACTAATCACAGGTTCTTATTTTATTTCCCTTTTGTTGATTTTCTTTTAAACAAAATTTAAAATATATTTTTTCACAAAGTAGCCAAGAAAAAGAGAAATTATCCCTCATCCTCTGAGTGTAAAAGAACAGTAATAATCTAATATCAAGAGCCTTTAGGTTAGTGTCTAGCTTACAAGTACTTCAGAAACACAGTATTAGAAAAGAGGAAACATGTCTCAGCAAGCAGGTGGTTGTACAAGAAAAGAATGTCTATAATGGCTGGTCTGCATTTCTGGAAGCCAGAAACACTGTGCTAACACAGCCTTAATATAGCTGCAACAGACAGTAGGGTATGACTTAATGATCAAGCAATAAATAACAAAGAAAAAAACAAGCTATAAGTGGTACATAGCAAAGTGTGAAACAGAAGTCCTGAACTACGGAGCAGAACTTAGCCAAGTAGCTTCAGCACTTTTGCAGGACTGTGAGATCTCTGGATTGAACTGAAAGCTTTTTAAGAAAAGAAATTGTATCTATATGTATATCTCTTGATAAACATGTTTATTCACATACACTCTATTGTGGCAGAAGTTGTTTCTAATTGGCCATTATTACCCATTCAATGATTTACTTTTTTATTTTATTTTTATTTATTTTTTAAAAAGATTTTATTAATTTATTTGACAGACAGAGATCCCCAGTCGGCAGAGAGGCAGGAAGAGAGAGAAGGGGAAGCAGGCTCCCTGCTGAGCAGAGAGCCCGATGCGGGGCTCGATCCCAGGACCCTGAGATCATGACCTGAGCTGAAGGCAGCAGAGGCTTTAACCCACTGAGCCACCCAGGTGTCCCTCAATGATTTACTTTAAAACCTTAACTGAGTGCCTGCTCTGTGCCCAGTCTTAAACCTGGCACAGTGGATGCAGAGATGTCCCAAAGTTCATGGTCCCGCAGTAGAGACAAACAGCAACTTTCCCATTACACCATAGGATGCTGTGTTCTGTGGTGAGGGGAGCAAAGGAGGCTGCCTGAGGAGGGCCACCTAAGCTAGCCTAGAGCCAAGAAACTTGCAGAGGGAGCGGTTGGAGGCCACATGAGAGAAGGCTAAGTGTACTTCTGGGAAGGGAAGAAGCATATACAAAAGCATGAGAGACTTGGCTCAAATCGGCAACTTGGGTTGAGTGTATTGGTATATACGGTACAAGGACTAAGCAGGTAGACGTAGATAAGATTATTCCAGGGGTCACAAAGTCACTGGGAAGCCATTGGCGGGTTTAGAAAGATCAACTTCGTGGCAGTGTAGCATGTAGGTTACAGGTGATTGGAAGCGGATGTTGGAAGACCAAAAGAAAGGCTGTTACAGTAGCAATGTGAGAACTAATGAAGTCTCAATACAAGGTAATCACAGTTGATATAAACAGATATCCAAAATTTAAGAAATATTTTGAAAAGAAGGATTAACTGAAATTGATTGCAAATTTGATGTGGAATAAGGGAGTCGGGGAGGAGGATGAGTCAAAGGTGATGCTCAAGTCTCTGATTTGAGCAATGGGTATGGGTCCTGCCATGTAGGGAGTTAGGATAGTCTGAGAAAAGCAACAGATATTGAGCAAACTAATGGGTTCACTTTGAGGTGGGTTCTGGGTATTTTGGCATCCAAGTGGAAATTCCCAGACGTGGCTGTACATAAAAAGCTAGAGGTCAGGAGGAGATCTGGGCTTAGACATGTACAATAGGGAGTTACTGACTAGAGATAGTAGTTGTTACCATTAGTATGGAAGTATTAGCTAACAAGATTGGCCAAGATAAATCTAGAGACATGTTGACTGTTCAGGAGCAGATAGAGAAAGAGTAGATTAAGAAAGTGACTCAGAAGGACTAGCTGGTGAAGTCAGAGGACAACCGTATGAGAGTGGCCCACCAGACAGCAGTTCAAAGAGCGAGCCTGGGTTACAGTGGTAATTGCGAAAATGTAGTCAAGTAAATTAAGGACTGAAAAGCTGAAAGAGTGATGATACAAATTATCATCCCCAATAGGATAAATCGGAAGAATAAAGGGACCATGATGGTTGTTTTATGGGTCAATTTGACTGGACCATGCAGTGCCCAGATATTTGGCTATACATTATTTCTGCATGTGTCTATGAAGTTGATTCAGATGGAATAACATTTCAATCGTTAGACTGAATAAAGGAGATTGCCTTAACCCGTGGAGGTGGGCGTCATCCAATCAGTTGAGTCTGAATAGAACAAAAAGAGGAGGAAGGGAGACTTCACTGTTTCTCCACCTGACTACTTGAGTGGGAATATTGGTTTCTGCAGCTCTGAGTGGGATTCACACCACTGACAATCCTCATTCTCAGGTCTTTGATTTAGACTGGAATTTATACCATCAGTTCTCTTGGTTCTCAGGCCTTTGGACTTGGAGGGGAACTACACGGCCAGCTTTCCTGGGCTTCCAGCTTGCAGACCACAGATCTTCTCAGTCCCTATAATCATGTGACTTAAATCCTTACAATAAATCCCTTCCTGTATCAATCATCTCTATATCTATATTATCTCTATCTATTTATCTATCTGTCATCCATCTATCTGTCTCTTTAATCAATCTGTCTACACATTCTGCTGGTTCTGTTTCTCCGGAGAGTCCTGACTAATACAGGGGTTGTTACTGATAATTATGATAGGGCCACAAACATAAACCAGATGTTCTCCAGGCAAACCAGTATAATATGGTCATTCTACATTTGGAAGAATTATTTCAATGAAGTAGTCAGAGTGGTGGCTTTACATGGTAAGAGTAAAAGAGTGAAGTGAATGATAAGAAATTAAAGTACCTGTGAATGTCGTTGTTTTTTTTTTTTTTTAACAAGCTTCTATTTAAAGAGGAGAGACTGAGTGGGAATTAAGGGGGTTAGGGGGTTAAAAGAAAACATTTGCCTGGCAGAGGCTTGAGCAAACCTGTATGCAAAAAAGAATGTGCCAACAAAGAGGAAGAAGTTAGAGAATTTACCAAAAGAGAGAATACATGATTGAACCACTGTCGTATGGGAGCTGGAGGATATGGCAGGATTAGCTTTCAAAAGGACGATAGAATATTTTTTCTAGAGAGACAGGAGAAAAAAGAAATAGAAAGCAAATATAGCAAATGTGTGGGTGGGTGAGTGTGAGGTCGGCCAAGTTTCCACCTGATGGTCTCTGTTTCTCGGTAAAGCACGCTAGGAGGCCTAGTGCTGAGTGTGGAGGATAGTGGAGGATAGGGTTACAGGACAGGGAGAGCAGGAGCGACAGGTAAGGCTACGTAGTTATTCCAGAGAGTGAGAGACAAGCTGATTAGGAGCACCCCAGGATTTTCAGGCAATATTATGGGTGAACTGGACGCTGTTAACTCTCAGAGACATAGACCTACAGTTTCATGTTTTATGCTTCCCCGCCCGTTTTAAGTAGTAAGGATTGTGGCATTGGTACAGCAAACAAATGCACAAAGGAGTGATTCAAATTCTGGATTATGGTCCCCGTGGGAAACGTGAACAGGAGGAGGCTGACTCATGGGAAAGAATGGGGAAGTCAATAAACATCGGGTGTCACAGAATTTAGGAGATGAAGATGTTATTAAAAACACAATAGCTAGAAGGATAGGAAGCTGTGTAGAGAGAGTGGAGGTAGAACTTTAAGATTTCCGAGGTGTGTTCATTCTGGGTGATGGTGACGTCCCAGCTGGGTCCATGGGTGCGTGTCTGCCATGGAGATGAGCCATGTTCTGGAGTTGATGTTGGCTAATTCAGCCACGTAGATGTAGAAATCATTAAGAACTGTGATAGAACATAAAGCAGAGAGAGGAAAACCTTAAACCAAAGAGCGGTGAGACAACTGATGTCAACAAAAATACGGGGACGATATGGGTGATCTAGCCAGATACTTTTTCCAAGAATTTGGCGAAGTGAAGGTTCTGTGTGGCCAAGTGGAGTTGAAACTGCACGTGCTCCCTCTCAGTGCAATGCTGCAGTGGTCTTCTAGGTGTGTGGTATCATCAGACAGAGATTTTCACCCAGACACGAGGTCTGGGAAACATTCTGTGAAGAGAGTGGAAGGGTTTGCAAGAGTAAGAGGACTGGTTGTGAGAAGGAATGGAAGGGACCGGCTGGGTCTAACGACAACCAAGAGCAAAGTATAGCTGAGGGGTCAGTCTGCATTTTGGGAGGTGGACAAGGATAAGAGGTGTTTATTGAAGCTTCTGCCTGGTTCTATCCTTCCCAGCTCTGGAAATCTATGTGTAGAGCATGGGCTGTAAACTCCCAGACAGCAGAAACCGTAGTGTTTGGTATGAAAGGAAGGCATGAGTGCATCCTGGGGTGAGGGGCGAGAGGATTAACAGCGACGGTTAAGAGCACGAGCTCTTAAGTCAGAGAGCTCTGAGTTGGGATCCTGGATGGGGAATCTTGAGCAATTGTTTAACTTCTTTAGTTCACAACTTCCTCATCTGTCGTTATTGGTTATGTTAATAACGATACTTCAGAGTTTCTGGAAGCAGCTGGTGTCTGGGTAGCACCCAGACCTGGCAACTTTTAACCGTTTTATTTGTTGGGATGATATCTGGTGTGACAATAATTTGTAGTTCAAGCTCCGAGGTTTTTGCTTTTTTTGTTTTTGTCTTTGTTTTTTAAGCAGGCTTCCAAGAAGAATAGTGGTTAAAAATCCTAGAAACGGTATACCAGTCTCAGAATTAGTTAATAAATTAGTTAAATAAAAACTGCAACATTTCTACCCAGTTATTATGACCAATATTTTGGGGTAAACCTTGGACAAATGCAGCAGAACTACAAGGATCCTCTTTTTGTCCTGGGACTAGTACAAATATTTGTTCTTTTTCAACTCTACTCTTACCCTGGAAAAAGGCAAAATATTGCAGGAGTGTGCGGCTGTGATTTCCAGTTAGTTTGTACCTTTCCTGAATTTTCTTTGACTTTGTAGACTCTTGAGCTCCAATGACAATTACTATCTACAGTGTTCGCTTCTCCCAGAAAAGTATACATGAGTTACGAAGAAGAAATCTTAACACAAAATTATTTTAAGTTATTTAATGAATAGGAAATATTATACTGTGTCATATGCGCCCATGGAGAATTTGGGTGTGATCTGTATCAGGAAACCCACTTATCTAACCTAATCTTCTGTCTTATTTCCCTGGGTTTGCATTGGGATCTTGTGTGTTACTTGCAACTTGGCTTGTTTTCCCCCCCAAGGATTCAAAGTCCTTCTCTATTAGCCCTGAAAACATCTTTGTTGGGGACAAGTAGCATGTTCCTTCTCCAAAACTCAGTCTAATACCCTTAGAATGTACACGACTCATGGGAAAGCAGGGGAAGTCTCTTCCAAGCCTTCTACACCATTTCTCGCCCAGCCTACAGTTTCCTCAGGCTCTGATCCTTTTGCTCTTTTGCCTTAAAAATCCCCAGACTGCAAAATAGCTCCCACCCACTGGAACAATTTTCCTTGCAAGCCATCAAATTCCACTCTGATCTTCCCAACGCGGGGAGGTGACTTGATTCCTCTCAGGGCAGGAAACCACCTCCTGTCACTGGCTCTCCCAGCTCCCCACCTGAGAGTGAGCTCCGGAGCCGTCTCAAGACTTTGCTCCAACGCTCAAGATCAAGTCTAACCTCCTCCAGATTTTTGATTTAAGCTGTGGGGTTTTCCAAAGAATTTACGTATTTGACATGAATATTTTAAATGTAAACTTGAGACATTGTTGTCAGCAGAGCTATGGCTGTGAATCTCTCATGTCTTCTCTTTTAGGTCTGTCTGTGCTACTGGACAAGGACACCTCCAGAAAGCCCACACGGGACAGGGGGTCTGGACATGACGGCGTAACAATGTTGCTTTGATACTCAAGTGGCCAGTGGGTCACTGGTTGGCTTATCCAGCAGGAGTTTTTGCAAAAATTACTTCGATGAGTGTAAAGAAAAAATTCCGATTTTCTTTTCCTCCCCTGGAAGCTGTAGTAAGAATGAATCAATAAATAATTTTGATTATTTTAATTAATTTTGATGAATTCATCCTAAAGAAAAATGTAAGGCCTTGGGTAGGGGAAGTTGCTGAAACCCTATTGAGGCAAATGCTAATATTGCTTTCAGGGTCAAAGACTAAAAACCAGTAAAGTTAAATTTGGCTTGTCTCTCCTTTGGCATGTGTTGAGAGTAGAGATTCAGGGACATTTTCTCTCTTTTATACACAGATTGAGTTGTGTAGTCATGAGTTTATGCAATACTAACTAGCTTTAATCCAATGAGAAATAACGTGATACAGCAAGACTATATATAATGCCTGGAACAACCAGAAAACCTGAAAAAAAAAATGTTCTCACTATGTTATGGGTCTAAAGAACCCTGCAGTATTAAGCAGAATGAGATAAAAATTTTTTACCTCTTTTCTTTCTGCTGCTCAATTTGCTACTTAACATCCTCTCTGTCATAAATGCTGAGTAATCTGTGAGGGAATTAGAATCTAAATCAGGCTTATGTAGCTGTACCTGTAAGTGCTAAACTTGCTTGGAACTAGATGTAATTGAGCATTACAGTTTTATTTTTCTTAAAATATTTTCCCTGATTAAAAGATAAACTCATATACACACATTCACACATACAAATATTCCCATTAATGATTAGACAAGTATTTAGGTATGTGATTATTAGACTGTTGTGTGTGAGCAAAGAAAATAGGAGAAATTTAAAGCACCGAAGTAGTTTTAATGAAGGCATAGTATTTTATGTAGATTATTTCTTCAAAACTGTCTCATAAAGGAAGGGAGAGAGGAATGACAAAGCATACTCATCTGAGGGTACTGGGGCCCAGTTTTACCTGAAAAACTCATGTGAATTTTATACTTTACTGTGTATTGATAGCTGTCTTCAACTCACTAAATGTAAAATGTCATTTACTTTAATGGTGTATTTATTTATTTGAGAGAGAGAACAGGAGGAGGGGCAGAGGGAGAGGGAGAGACTCTCAAGCAGATTCGCCGCTGAGTGTAGAGCCTGATATGGGGCTCGATCCCAAGACCCTGAGATCATGGCCTGAGCCAAAATCAAGAGTTGGCTGCCTAACTGACTGAGCCACCCTGGAGCTCCATAAGGTCTTATACTTACAATGACCTTTTAAGAGGAAGAGAAAATAATGCCCGCTTTTCCTCACCAAATCTCTGAGTAACATGAATTTTCCAGAAAGATATGTTCGGTGTCTGTCCTCTAGTTTTGTGCATGGCTGGGCACCTGGAGTGTAGCTCTCATGCAAAGGGTCAAAGCTGTGGCTGAACAGAGAAATCACTAACGCACCTTTTTAAAATTACCGATGCCCAAGCTTCACTGAAGCCCAGTGAAATCTACAGCTCTAGGAAGATTCTTAGCACTGATATTTTTACAAAGCTCCCCAGGTAAATCCAGTGGGTACCCAAGGCTGAGACTCACTGCCGTAGCTGGAGACATCCTCTAGTTTGAGGACCTTGGAGGACATTATATTAAGTACTCCCTATCTTTATACCTGCAGACAGGTGTACCTGTTGTACCTCTCTTTGGATTTGTCTCCTTCACCCCCAGGACCCTGGGATAGCTGTTGAGTACCACAGTGAGCTGATTGCCGGGAAGCGGAAACTCAGGCTGCAGTGAAACCACACCTAGTGTACAGCCCAGTGAGATCCTGAAGATCAGCATCCAAGCCACTGATTCCACAGCAGAGAAAGAGAACTACTCATTTTAAACAGTTTGGGCATGGTTTCCCCTCCCCCCATGGTAACTTCCTCCAACTAAAGAAAATTTTAATTTGATAAATTCCAAAAAGTGTAGATTTTTGGAAGTATTTAATAATTATAATTTTATCAGTTTGACTTTTTAAAACCCCACCAATTTCTCCTACTCTATTTTCAGTATTTGCTGAAGGATGACATCCCCCTTGCCTTAATCATGTGCCAGATTACTCGTAAACCTGGACCATATGCCACTGCAATTTGCTGATGGGCCCAAGCTGTTTTGGTAGATAAAAAATCCGAGGGGATTAGAACGGCTCAGTCCTCGCTGTGAACAGAGCAACTGTGCTGGGGCAGCTACCTGCTCACTCCTCTGTCCGTGTCCACGCATCACTCGCTTCTCTTCCTCCAAGTCGCTGGTGACCCCAGCACTGGAGATCATGTCAATGGTGCAAAAGTGTATTTCACTCCAATGAGTCTTTCTGTAGACACTCAGACAGAAACCAGGTTTCAGAGACACGGATCATGTGAGCCACGGGATAGAAATCACGATGTGTGGAAGTCAGAAATGCTCCCCCGGGTTTGGCTTTTGGATGGTCCCAGTGGGGTGAGCCCTCTAAATGGATGAGTGACGTAAAGCATCTTTCTCCATTATTTGACTCCAATTTTCTGCTCCGCACAGTTTAATGGTGATGTTCTCCGTCATCAGTGTTTGAGTGACTGCAGGTTCTTCTGCTTATAATAATGTGAGCCTCGATGATTTCACTTCGGAACCTCTGTGACTCTTGAAATCAGAATGAGGCGGTTGATTTTTTTCTTTATTTTGAGAGAGAGTATATGTGTGAATGGGGGTGGGGCAGAGAGAGAGGAAGACAGAGAAGCTTTTTTTATTTAAGATTTTATTTATTACTGGAGAGAGAGAGAGCAGGCGCAAGAGAGCACGGACAGGAGGAGCAGCAGAGGGAGAGGGAGAAGCAGACTCAACACTGAGCAGGGAGCCCGATGTGGGGCTTGATGTCAGGACCCTGGGATCTGGACAGCCGCTTAACCAACTGAGCCACTCAGGTGCCCCAGAAGAGAGAGAAACCTAAGCAGGCTCCACGCTCAGCATGGAGCCCAACTCTGTGCTTGATCTCAAAACCCTGAGATCATGACCTGAGCCGAAATCAGGAGCTGGATGCTTAACCCACGGAGCCACCCAGATGCCCCTCTTCTATGCATTTCAATGAGGGTTTTTCATCTGGTGTGTATTGTCTGGAGGGAATTTAGGTTTCTCCTTTTTCCAAATTATCACTTTATCTGCTATGTTTCCATCTTCTCCAGTTAGGAAAGAGGCTGTAACAGGGACAGAAACAACACTATTGAGGAAAGAACTATTTATATTTCTTATTATTTCACATCTGCCTTCATTGGTCTCATTCTCTCCTGCCTTATAAACTTTTCCCATGTGGGTGTGAATATATATATGTACACACACACACACACACACACACACATGTATATATATATCATCCCCATTCAGGGACCTCACAGGAATGACAAAGTTCCCATAAGCCTCTGCATTAAACAAGCTGGGGACGGTAGGGGCAGATACACCCCTGAACATTGGGTTGATATCTCGAGTAGTCAGGCCAGAGCCGCGTGCCTTGCTCTGTGCCAGGTTCCAGAGGGTGGATGATTATCTGGTCTCCCTGGCTTTCCCACATTGATATGGAAGGCAAAGTGGTGTGGGTAAATGGGCCAGAGTTAATTTAAGAGCCATGAGCTTAGGATTTGAACTTTCTTAGTGACTTTTGGAATTCTGAAAGTTAAGGAAACATATTTTTTTAAATTCTTATGCTTCTACTGCTGAATTCTGTCCCTGAAATGGCTTTAAAAAGTGAATATATTTCTGAAAAAAATTTTTTTTTGTTCTGAGACAAGTTATATCATTAAATCCACACACAAAAATCCCTGCCACATGGAAAATATATAAGGTAGATTTATTTATAGTGATTAGAAAACAAAATAACAAAATTTATGATGAGCACTCTGGGTTATAAGCAATGTCTTTCAGCTATTGAGGTCAAAGATTTCAAAGTCTCTTTTTTGTCAAAAGAAAGCATAGTAATAACAAACAGCTTAAAGATATATTTACTAGGTTCTGATAGTTAAATAAATAACCATTTAAAAATTTCTTAAAATCTTTAAACATCATAAGTAATTCTTATAAACAGAGTAAAAGATGTGGGAAGTGTGAAATCAAAAATGTTTTTACTCATTAGAGTTGACCTTATATAGTTTCACCACTTATGAGTTATCAAGACATCTGTAACTTGTGAACATGATTTTCATATTTTATCCCCAAATATTATGTATTTTCCCTTTATTTTTGAAAACATATAAACATTCAAATGCACATATTGAGTGATATATTTTTCATACTTAGTTATACCAAGTTGTTAAAATACAAATGAAAACAATATATTTTTTTAATATATTTTTTAAAAGATTTTATTTATTTATTTGCCAGAGATCACAAGTATGCAGAGAGGCAGGCAGAGAGAGAGGGGGGGAAGCAGGCTCTCCGCTGAGCAGAGAGCCCGATGCGGGGCTCGATCCCAGGACACTGGGATCATGACCTGAGCTGAAGGCAGAGGCTTTAACCCACGGAGCCACCCAGGCACCCCCAAAAATCTCTTTTTTAAGACATTCCAAGAAAAGCATAACGAAGTATACTACTAAAGTTCTGTGTCCTTGCTTTTTCACAGAAAGGGTCACCTTTCCCGAGGAATAACAAACTGGCGCGTTGGGATCTAGAGAAACATCAGAAAAGACAACCAAAGTTTTCACTTGCGTACTGAACGTCCAGTAGGGGAAGCATGACATTTTTTTTTAATTATTGAAAAAAGAAAGAGCGAATGGACGATCAGTGTGCCGCTGAAGGGTCAAGCAGGTAGAGAAATGGAAATCTGTTTCCAAATCTCTTTCCATACAATCGTTTTAAAGACAGGCATGACAAAGTGATGAATATTGAGGACACGTGCCGTGATGAGCACTGGGTGTTAGACTTATCTAATGCGCCGCTGAACACTGCACCAAGGACTAATTATGTATTATTTAGTGGATAACTAAATATATTAAGAAAAAGATGTCCTACGGGAAAAAATAATAAAATAAGATAAAATAAAATAATTCGTTTAATTACTTAAAGTGAATTGATCCCTGAAAATACAATTTTTTGTCAGCATCAAATACGCCAAATTATTTGTCATGAAATTGATAATCATTAATAACTATTTTTAGATTAAAAAAAGAACGGGATGAGAGACAGGGTTTCAAATAGTCAGGTTAGAAAACCTAGACTGACTCTTCAGTGCGACTGTGTGCGATGGCATCTGTACTGAGTGCCTCACAGCTTCCCGGGCCGTCCGCTCACGCCAGCCATTGACGCAGTCTCCGGGCTGTACAGCTGTAGCAGGATAGGCTCACCTCACTGCACCGGGACCTCGGGTCTCCACGGACGGGACGCTGAAATTCAGTCCGCTGGTGCTCGTGCTGTGGGACAAATGAAACAAGGAAGCAGGAGAGTGACGCCAAGGGGGGGGGTTGCAATTTTTTTTTTTTTTTAAGATTTTATTTCTTTGTCAGAGAAAGAGAGAGCACGAGCTGGGGGAGCAGCAGGCAGAGGGAGAAGCAGGCTCCCCACTGAGCAGGAAGCCTGACATGGGACTCGATCCCAGGAGCCCAGGATCATGACCTGAGCCAGAGGCAGACACTCCACAGACTGAGCCACCCACGCGCCTCTGCAATTTTTTTTTCTTTTTTTTTTTTGCAATTTTTAATAAGGTGGTCAATGAAGACCTCCTGGGGAGGAGAGTATCGCCACAAAGGCCTGAAGGGAGTGGGAGAGTGAGCCTCCTGGGCACAGGAAGCAGCAGGAGCGTGGCTGGAATGTTCCCTGGGACCACAGAAGCCAGTGTTCTCGGGCAGAAGCCAGAGAGGCAGAAAAACAGGAGAAGAGGGGACAGGAGTGTTCCCAGGACGCAGAGAGCTTCCTAGGCCTCCCCACAGATGACCGTGTGCTCTCTGATGCGCTGGGAACGGAAGGGAAGTTTCGGGAGAAGGACCGACGTGATGTGGCTGGTGTTGAGACTAGACCGCAGAGTGTGTGGGCAAGTGGGGAAGCAGAGACATCTGTTAGGAAACTATTGTAATAATTCAGTCAAGAGACAATAGCTTTGTAAAAGGTGGAAGCAATAGATGCGGGAGATGAGGTAAGGTTTGGATATATTTAGAAGGAGAAGCAAAAGAATTTGCTAATAGCCAAGATAGGAGATATGAGGACAGAAATGAAGGATCGTTTCAAAGTTTTAATGGAGAGACAGGAGGGAAAACATCGCTCTTATCTGAGGTTAGGAAGACTGACAGTTGAGATCGGGGGAGGGCTCAGGTTTTGGCTGTCCGGCGACCAAATGGGACTATGAATTAGGCGGGGGGGAGCGCGGGCGTCCGTGTCAGCAGTGTCGGAGAGCGCCTGGGACGAGTCCTAAACTCAGGAGTCCTCGTCACCTAGAGGGTAGCTGGAGTCACAGAGCTGGCTCAGTTCCATGGTGAGTGCGGCGTGTGCAGGGAGAGACGAGAGGAGGCCTGGGGGCTGAGCTCTGGTCACTCTGATGTGCAGATGCCGGGGAACTAATGAGAAACTTGCAGAGGAGCCGGGGCAGGAGTGGACACAGAGGTCCAGGCAGCCGGGAGAGTGTGAAATCTTGGCAGCCAGACGGAGAACGAGTTCGAACTGTGTCAAACCCTGAAGGGAGGTGTGGGTGAGCGTTGAGAATCAAGCGTGGGATTTAGCAATGCAGAGGTCACTGGGGACGCTGCAGAGCTGTTTCAGTGTAGAGACGGGGCAAAACTCAGAGAGTTCGAGAGAAAGAAAGAGGAAACTTAAGAACCATGACTCCTGTGAACAGAAACCGCTTCTAAAAGGGAGACTAGAGTGGACCTGGAGCTGGAGGGGGTCTGTGAGGTCGAGAGAAGGATTCTTTGTTACTGCCGAGAGATGATGGCATGCACGTAAGCTGTTAGAAACTTGGGAGGAGAGGGGAAATTGGAGAAGAGAAAGAATGCAGGAGTTCTGGTCTTGACTAGGCAAGCAATCACGTGACCCAGAGGACAAGAGACCTTAGGGAGAAGCAAGTCTGTGAAGGATGGCGGGCTGCTGGGAAGCTTGAGGACGGCGTGGGCAAGAAGGCAGAGAGGTGGCCACAGGTGGTGCGCACTGCAGGGCTTGCTTTTCTCGGTTTCTCTTTCCCTGTTGAGTAGGAAGCTGAAGTGAAGGTGCGCGGGAGGTGTTGGGCATCCGAGGATAGAGAAGTGGGTGCTAAGTGACCGTCTAGGTGTGGGGCAGTGAACGGATTAGGTGAATGGATGTGGTTTCTGAGCAGTGTTGGGGGCCTCGTTAACAGAGGTGCACATAGATACCTTTAAAGCTGGTGCTTTTCCCAGGCTTTTCAGCTGGGTGGAGGGGCGGAGCGATCAGAGTGGAGCTTAACCAGGAAGGGGTTTTGTCCACCCAATACGCTAAAACGGGAGACACGCAAGGGGACGGACGGTGCACACAAGGGAGGATTTTCATGATGGCAACGGTTTTATGCTAGAGAGAGTTTCCTTCAGATAAATTCCCTCCTATGACCTCAGCCTTTCTACGGAGGATACCACCTCTTCTTCAGCAAACTTTGGAATCCCAGAATCATTTTGTATCTTCTTTCCTCTCCCTATTCAGTTACACCAGCCACCAGACAGCCGCTGTCACGTCATCCCCACCAGTGTCACTGTCACAGAAGCTAAGGGTAGGGGCGGCCCATACAAGGAGGGGGTCGAGCAGGACAACGCGGGAAAACCAGCGGAAGTGTCAGAATATGGGGGTTCTAGAAGGCTGAGTCAACTACTAGTCTTACATGAGGCAGGCTTCTTCAGAGGGAGCATCCCGGGAGAACCAGGAGGAAGTTGCGTGGTCTTTTGTGAACTTATCTCAGTAATCTGACATAAAGAGTAACCTCTTTCTCTAAAGAAATTTTATTGGAAAACAACCACATCCATTTCTTTGCATTTTGTCTAGGGCTGTTTCTGCACCAGCAGCAGAGCCGAACGATTGCAACAGAAACTGGAGAGTCGGCAAAGCCCAAGGTGTTTACTATCCGGCCACTTAGTGGAAAACGTTTGCTAACTCCTTCTCCCAAACCGGAAAGGAAGTATCCTAAGTGGAAGCTTTCAAACTACCAGTCGTGGCCTTTGTCATAGAATCGAACCTCGTAACATGTAATGAAAACCTACGCTGTTTCCGAGGCACTGTCTACCAAAAGATCACGTATCTCAGTGAGGTTAGAGGACAATTCCTACCTCTCATTTCCTCTTTCCAGAATTATTCCCCAACAAGACAAAACACATGAACTGCACCCAGATTTAAACATTAATTTTGGGATGTTTGCCAGACCAGATGGTTCGAAAGCTAAATACCATTGATTTATTTCTTACCCTTTCTGAAGCAACATTAGAGACAATGGACCTTATCAGAACAAATGAGAATAAACAACAGAATGCAGATCAGAGGAGAATTAAGAACAAATGCTATTGGATTTTATTATGCTATAATTAATTTTGTATATAGAAAAGCACTAATTATTAGCAAATTGTAAACTCCCCCAACCAAGCTTTTGCTCATAGCAGCTGGACAAGGATGGACTTTTCTGTTTCACGAATGTCACTTTTCCTCGTGTGATATTGGGACCACAGTTTGCAGCATCCTGAGAAATCTCCTGAAAATGCACTTAATCGTTCATCAGATACCTTGCGAGCACTTCGTACACTTGAGAGGCTGGGGACACGTGATCCCTGCGAACGATATTGCCAGATAGTGGTGATTCGCACCCAGAACTAAACAGTAGTTCTTACTTATTTTGGATCATAGTCCTTTATGAGAATGTGATCAAAGCTACAAATGCTTTTTTGAAAAACATGTGCAAAGGCACATATAAACAAAAATTTACATATGATTCCAGAAGGTTATTTTATTTCCTGAAGGTCATTTGTGAAAGTGCATTTGAGGGTTCGCCTTGGTTTTAGGCTCTTTGTGGTATAGCGAAGACACAACTGAGTGAGTCAGTGTGTGTGTGTGTGTGTGTGTGTGCGTGTGCGTGTGCGCACGTGAGCATACGTTGTGTGTGCGTGCGTGTGTGTGCGCGTGCACATGCGTGTGCGCACGTGTACAAATGTCTTAGTTTCTTCAGAAAATTCAGATGGAAACATATTTTCTAGGTGGGAGGATTGGTTTATGCAAAAAGTAATGAGACATGATATCTCAGGGAACTGAGGAAGTCCAGTTCCTCCCCCAGGATATGGGGAAGAAGACTGAGGCCTTGGGGGAAGAGGTTGTACCTTGGCTCATACCAAGTCTTGTGTACTGTATGAGTAGACTTACCTCTTTCCCATGTGGGAGCGCACATCACTGAGGGGGACACACACCACTGGACGAGGCAGTGATCACAGAACACTCAGAGACCCATATTTGCTTGCTTTGGGTGGTTGTTTATTGCTGATTTTCTCTTTCTTTTTTGTGTGTGACATAAAGTATATGCTTCTAAACAAGGATCTTTATGTATATCTTCCCATGGTGTTTAGTTTCGTAGCAGTCCTGCTAGGTAGATTTTATTTTACCTCTTTCATTCACAAGAGCACGGAGATCCAGGGAGGTGACTAACCTACTCAAGCCCACGCGGCTGGAATCATCCTATTTTTCTGACTCCGACTTCTATACTTTCTCCTCCAGGCTTAAGATTCTGAGCCAAATAAAAAAATTTTTTTTTGAAGAATAACTGATCATTTCTGGCTGATGTAGAATATTCCCTTAAAGTAATTCAGAGTATTCATTAAAACCATACTTTCTATTATGTATTTTTATTTAGTAGTTTTCCTTAGACCAAGAATTTTGGAGGGTATAAGCCTTATTTCTATGTGTTAGTGATCCTTCACTCCTACCTACCCTTATTTTGGTTTTCACAGTAGCAAAGAGAGCTGGAGGAAGGCTTATCGCCAGCGTTGCACTGAGCAAACCGGCCGGACCGGAAAGGCTGGGCAGGGCTAAGAACCTGGATTACAAGGCGCTGGGAATTCCTCCTAGACAAGAATTCCAAGCAACAGACAAAAAGTGCATCATAAAGAGAATTACACAAAAGGAATTAAAAAAAAAAAAATGTCTTCAGCCTTCTCCAGAGGTGGCCAAAATGCATAAATACATAAAGCGGAAGTGGAGAAGGCCCTGGGGACTTGGCAGATGGTCCTCTCCTGGGCCAAGTGTGGCGTGAATTCTCCCTGTGAACTTTGCTTTTGGGCATGAGCGTTTATTGCTGGAAAACCTTTCCAAAATTTAAACTAATGAACACCTTAACTGCTGTTGAGATACATGCCAATTAAAGAAGACATAGGGTAAGAAGGGGACAGTGTCCCGGAAATCCGGGTTGTGATCCGGTTTAGAACACGGAGCCGTCAGGAGATCGGGCTTAGGTGTGGCGCTTCCCCATCAGATAAGTCCAGTGGAAATAGTCAAAGTCCAACCGAAAAAGCAAAGACGATGATTGGAGATGCCAAATGGGCAGCTTCGTGACTTAGTGAGATAATTTATAATGAGACATTGAGTCATGTTCTCAAGAAAGGGAGAATAAAATGTCAAAAACACTCCCAGTGTTGCCTGAATGACGGGGAAACATTTCTGGCACAGAACATGCAGAGCACTGTCCGTCTGTCGTGCCCCTTTGAGGGACAGACAGCCTCTCACCCTGTTGACACGGAGCCAGCCAAGTTACACTCTGTTTCTGAGGGAGTTCCTGTGAGCTCTCTGGCACGCTTTCCCTCGGCTGGACCCGAAGCACGAAGCTCGGCCCCTCTCCACAGCCTTGCCTCATCTCTTCGGAGCCCCGCCAGGTGGAGAGGGAACAGCTGGAAGGCTGGAGCAGGAAAAGCCCAAGGAGTGTACAGACGCTCCGGAAACCCTGCATGAAGTGACCCCGAGGACCTGAGGGCACTTTCCTCGAGCACAAGGACAGTCTAAGTGGAGAGAAACAAAATGCAGGTTGAGTGCGTCACCACTTTGTAGGGCCGAGACACGGGTAACGAGGCTAAAAGTTTTGTATGTTTTTTCACATTTAGTACTAGGACGACAGACATGTTTGCTAAAGCCTAGAGCAGACGTTCATGACACAATAGGGCTTGATACATTTAGCCCCACAGCCAAGATACAAAGTCCCACTGTATCTCCGTAATTGAAATACGTATTTTAAAGTTCCTTCCGATCGTTCTGCGTCACTGCTCACATGGCGACTCATTTTTTTAAAAAAATCTGTTTCTAAAATGTCTCTTCTGTACCATAGATAGGTCCATGACATGAACTCAAATTATTTTAAGGAAGTATCAGTTGTTATCGTTCTATCTTATCTCATTCCTCTAAATTGAAAGACATTGTTACTAACGCAAATCTCGGAGAGATACCAAGCAATTTCCTTCTCTATTTTGGTTCTTTGAAAGATTTTCATTGCTGCTTCATGATTTACAAGCTGGGTATTATTTGAAGCTCTTAAATCTCTCTGTGCCTCTGGAATTGTGGCTCTGAAAGGGAGGTAACATCAGGATCCAGCGGACACCGTTGTTCGAGAATTAAATGGAATAATATATGTAAAGTGCTTAGCAAAATGCTGGAACATAGAAAATGCCCAGTAAGTGGAAGCTTTCATCATCTTTATCATCACCATCATTATTCATCTGAATTCAGGTTAGTCAAGAATACAGTAATTTTAAAATGATGCATTTTATGTTGGAAGATAGCATAGAAATTCTGATTGTTAACTTTACATGATAATTGCTAATGTCTAATTTGAAAATGCATACAGAAATTTCAGCACCCTCCAAATTTGCTTGTTAAGAGTGTCCTATATACATAGTAAAGTTTTGTTTTGTTTCGTTTTTTTAGTTTTTTCAAATTCTAAATATAGCCAGATTTAATTTTCAGGCATGATAATGTTGAATTTGTGACAACTCTGTACGATTAAATTTTGTTAATAATCATTTACATTATATGTTTTGTTTAATCTTTAAACCAAATACACCAGCACAGAATCTGTGATGTTTTGGAGTTTGTTTACTCAAAGAAAACATGGAAACATTTGTACACCAATGAGGAATGCTGAAAAAACGTACCACGCAGAGCAAGTTGGAAGCAATGTTTGTGAACCTCCAACTCCTCTTGTTTGCTGTATTTTATGGCACCAGATTCCCAAGCTTTATTGAGAAATGTCCAGAGATGAGTGAAAAGTGTTTTGAAATCAGACAAGATGTGCGTCAGTGCCCATCTGCCACAGCACGGAGACCGCCCTTTGCTTAAAGGCCAGCCAAGCATTGTCTCGGGTCTGCATGTGCGTGTCCCAGTAGCATAACTGGGAGTGTCAGGCTGACACCCTCCAGACCTGGCTACATCATGTGCTGGGTTGTTTGGGATCTAGCTGTAAGAACAGTGTCCAGGCGGAGCATCAGAAGTGGTGAGAATAAAGTGTCCCCATAAGTTAGTGTTCTCAAAGCTTCACGGGTAACTTAATTGAGGTCAGTCCTCACGTGATACACGAGTGTTTCCCAGGTTCCTGCGTACACATGTAATGCTTCAAGTTGGGTAAGACTATTATCTTTCGGAAGTTTTTCTGTTCTGGCTTACCACAACATTAGGTTTCCTAGTAGTCCCTTGTCTTAGACATTCTCTGAAGACGGATTCTAAGGCAAAGGCTTTTGTGTTGCTCGTGTACTCGTGAACGGCTGGAAAGCAAAGAGCAAATGAGACCGGAAAGCAGGATGTGGAGGATTGAGCACGGAGGAGGAAAGGCCAACCTAGGGATGAATGACAAGCCTGGCCACCCCCGCGGCGCTCAGTTCTGTGCTGTTTTGTTTTTTCTAAAGAGCCTTATGGCAGCTTTATGGTAGGTGTTTCAGAATTGGGCAGCTGGGTACCAAAATGACGGGCACATCCTTTAGCTTCTGTCCCCCATTGGCCAAGGGAAACCATGCTGAGGCTCCTTTGCACTTCTGAATGTGCCTGGGTCCTTACGTACTTCCCATGCAGGTGCATCAAAACAAAACCAAACAAAGAGCAAAAGAAGCCCAAAGCAGAAGTTGAGAGACACTTAACACAGGCCTGAATCAAATGTTGTCAGGTCGCACCTGCGGGAGGGTGGGGGAAGCCTTCAATGACACAGGCCACACCGCAGTCCTGGAGGAGGTCGTGGAGAGGGTTTGAGGCAGAAGCCAAGGTATATCTGCGATTGTCCCTGGCTTTTTACCTCTCGGTTCCTGTCATTCTCACTGCAAGTCCTTTTCCAGGTGGCGGGCAGACTTGAGAGGACTGACGGAAAGAGAGTTAGTTGAAGGAGCTACAGGCCTCACCGCTTGGACCTAAGTCCTGAGGCCATAATCAGTATTTTCTTTCCTCCACTGTCTATTCTGAATTTCTGCTATATTTGGCTAGTAGGACGGTCGAACTGTGTGCCCAGTGGAGTGACTCCAGACGCTTATCCGCAGCTGTCTGAAGCTCTAGCCACCTGGCCCTTGTTGGGCTGTGGCTGTTCTGCCTGCTGATTCTTAGTTACCCCTAAGTGTCGAAGCACCAACGACGTCCCAGAGAGTCTCCTCTTTTCCAGGCATGTGCCCCTTGTCCCCCGTGTACAGCAGCAGTTCTAACTCTCCTGTGGCAGTTAAGGTCCATTATTATCTCCTGTGGACCCACTCTTGGCTTATTGACTCTCTGCCACAATAAACCCAACATGACCAGACGGTAGTTGTATGTTCAAGTATTCTAGAATGTTCACAGGGTGCCCCGGGAAAGAGGACTGTCACCTAACTGAAAGTGAGGGTGACAAGAAGCGTGCATTCTGAAAGTGTGTCACCAGAAGTGATGGCGAGAAGTACCAACCCTGCTTCCACCTGTGGTTCGCGACCTGTCTCTCTGATGTGCTGGGGACACAGAACAAGAAATGAGCCGTCGGTTCAGAATATAAGCCACATTCTGGAGAACTGCGCCCCACAGGACTCTGGACCCGAGCTGGAGCCTTTGCCAAACCTTCCTGCGGTTCTACTCCCTGGGTAGCTACTCTATTCCAGATGATTGCTTACATGGCAAGTCTAAAGGGTTCTAGGGATATGTGTCTATTCTTTTATCTCTTTTGCTGTAAGGTTGGTCTGTCTTCTCAGGAGGAAGCAGATAGAAGAGGGAACGTATAGGACAGATACACGTGCAACTTTCTGTTCAAATTAAGTAATGCTTTTGTGGTGGATGTAACCGCTAAAGGTAACAAATTCGTTTTGCTAATTATTCAGTAAATCCAAAGTGTGATGCAAAATTTATGGTTGTTTACAGGATCACAGGTTAGGGAACTTTGCTAAGAAAGCCACACACACTGGTGAAGAGCTGTTTCTGGGATTACAGATACGGCCAGGCTGAGGCCCTGAAGTGTGTGGCATGGAAAGAGAAACGTTGATGTCTGCTACCCCCTCCTCTCTCTCCTGCCTTCCGGCACTTAGCCCAAGTTTTGGCCTTAGCTTCAGGTACCTCGAGTACTGCAGGCAATTTAGAAAAAGGAGATGCAATCTGAAATTCTGAATTTGCAAAGTACTGGAAGAATAATTTATAGTAATGAGTTTAAAAATCAACTTTTTATTGCCTTCTCACTAGTGCCAAAGTGCTCTGTATCAGTGAACTTTTGCAGTAATGCAGTATAGTACATTTTTTAACCTTGAATAAAGAATAAACTTTTTAAAAAGGGCACCGTGTGTCCAGACCCTGGGGAAGTCACAGCCCGAGTGTGAGGAGCCGGGAGAACGAGGGGGAAGAGTCGGTCCGGGCTGCTGCCGGGGCTCGGACATGGGCACTGTCGCTACCCACCCCAAATCCTAAGCAACAACGGGGCTTGAAGAGCCATGCTCTGTGTTTAAGAACATAAGCTTCGAGAGCCTGGAAGTAAGTGTGTTATATTCCTCCTTTCTGTCTTGAAAACTGTGCAGTTTATCACAAGGATGTCTTGGGTTTGGGGCACTTCTCCATGGGGAAAGGAACTTCCTCCGGCACCACAGGTGACACAGTCTATGCTCAGTTAGTAATGGGGTGTGTCTCCGTCCCCGGGCAGAACGGGATATTGGAACTGAAGGTTTCAGTGACAACAGAGAAGGTGAAAATGAAGAAAATAGGACATTAGATCTATAAGAGAAACATGTCGTCCAGTTTCCAGACCAGACAGAAGCTTCTTCTATGGAGTATCCAGAAGCAGAGCCTGACTTAACTCTGGCCCCGTGGGGAGGAAGAGCTGCCCACAAGACGATGTCTGCTCACTGTGCAGGCGCAGACCTCCATGCCAAGGAGCATGTACTGTATTTCACCCAATCTGTGAACTGTAATAAACACGTGTGATTCATTTTTAAATGTAAAAGCAACGCCTGTTACTGTGAGGGAATGTTGCATGGGAGATCATGGTTGGTTCATGCGTTAGGTTGAACACTTTAATAGTGGTGCTGGAGGAATTCTGTAAATATGAAAGAAAAACCCTGGTGTCAAGTCTGGTAAGGATGGTTCAGGAGGGAAGAGGGCCAATGGAATGGAATTGAAATCAGGTGGTTGGTGATTCTCCACAATGACGGCGCCACATTGCTGCTGGTGATACGGCCGGCATTCAGTAGTGGTAGTAGCTAGATCGTTCTGGATGAGAGGGAGCCCAGGCTACAGAGTCAATATAGAGCCTTAATCTCCAGCACAATGGCCACACCATTCGTAAATCATCATGCCCGCACCACTGGGCTGAGTACATGAGATGACTGACGGTTGCAACACAGGTCATCTTGGCCAGTGGTTGTTGATTGCCTCTTTCGTGTTGAATCCCCTTCTGTAGGTACTAATGTGAGCCATGACTATTTGCATACTCTATCCACTTCCATTGTTCTATCTACCCAACAGACTTCCTTGCCTCTGATTTTTGATTATTGCTCCTTCAAGCACAGGAGTCAAGGTAAACTCATAACTCAGTCGCAATCCCCTCCACGCATGGGAAACAATAAACTGCACTGCTCATAATTTTTAACATCTGTAGAATCTCCTTAACCACAGTCTTTTGGGACCACCTCCGAGCAAGACTGTGGTGTGGCAGCTGTAAATTTCTGGCCAGTCACAATGTATTACGTATTGCCATCTGTGGACCAGACCTGAGCTTTTCCTTCTCCTTCTCCGTCAGTTGGTCATAATTGTTTCAGGTTGGGTGTCCCAGGAAGTAGACTCTGTCTGACATGCAAGAGGTTTATCAGTTTGTGCTCTTGAGAACAGTATCTGTGGAAGGGAGACAGAGGGAGCAGGATTGGGCAGCAAGAGAATTGAGCTATGACACCGTGTGTGTGGAATGCCTTAGAGGGCCCTGAAGAAAAGTCTGAAGACCAGACGATTCTTGAGAGCTGTCCTAAGCTGGGACAAAAGGATCAGATCTTTAAATCCCTTTATCAATGGTCACAGAATGTAGACTACACAAGAAGAGAAGTAATCCTCTGACTTACTCCATAATTGGAAGTCTATATCTTTCTCTTCCCTTCACCCGTTTTGCTCAATCCTCTCCCCTCTCCCCTCTGACAACCATCTGTTTGTTCTCTGTATTTATAGTTCTGATTCTGCTTTTTTGTTTATTAATTTTTTTAGACTCTATTTATGAATGGAATCACACGGTATTTGTTTTGCTCATTCTGACTTACTTTACTTAGCATAAGACCCTCTAAGTCTCTCCGTGTTGTCTCACATGGCATGAGCTCATCCTTTTTATGGATGTGTAACATTCCATCATGTATATAGACCCTGTTTTCCTTATCTGTCTGGTGATGGATACCTGAGTGGCTTCCACGTCTTGGCTATTATAAATAATGCTGCAATTAACACAGAGTGTATATATCTTTTTGAGTTAGTGCTTTTGTGTTCTTTGGGTAAATATCCAATAGTGGAATTATTGGATCACATGATATCTTTATATTTAATTTTTTGAAGAACCTCCAAACTGTTTTCCATGGTGGCTACACCAGTTCACATTCCCTCCAAAAGAACATGAGTGTTCCTTTTCTCCCCATCCTCTCCAACACTTGTTTCTTGTCTTCCTGCTTTGAGCCATTCTAGCAGATATGAGGTAATATATCATTGTGGTTTTGATATGCATTTCCCTGGTGATTAGTGGTGTCGAGCATCATTTCATGTGTCTGTTGGTTAATGATTTATTTTAGTATTTGACAACTGTAAGTGAATTCTAATGTCTACATTTAGCTATTGATTGATTGATACAGATATTAGAATTTATACATAAATTGTACATATGTAAAACACATATATTTTATATATAACATACAAAACAGATGTATACTAACATGTAAACTATATATATCCAATATATCATATATCCTGGTATCAAAGTATGAAAACTTGAGAGAAAGGTAAATAAATTCCATACACTATTCATATCTCAAATCTGCAGGATTATGTGGTGATTAAAAAAAATTGTTTGAATATCTTCCCATCAAAATTTGTAGTCTAAGTTCCTTCCCATCGAATGTGGACTGGCGTTAGCAACTCTTATAATTAAAAGAATGTACCAGATGTGAGCTATGTAACTTCAAGGCCAGATCAGAAAAGACCATGAATCTTCTAACTGGCTTTCCTGGGTGGTTTGCTCTGGGAGAAGTCAGAAACCACGTAGTAAGTCTGACTATCTTGATATCTCTATGTCGGAGAAGACACAAGTAGACACTCTAGCTATAGCCCAGCTAAGCCATCAGCCTGCAATCAATCCAAGTGTCAGCATTTGAGAAAGCTGTCTTTGACCTCCAGCCCCTGTAGACTTTCAGATGACGGTAGCCCCAGCCAACATTTGAGTGCAACCTTATCCGAGACCTTTAGAGTGAATGACCCAGCCAATATCTAACCAATATCTGGAGAACAAAGTAAAATATTCCCTCCCATATTTTTAGGGTAATTTGTTAGGCAGCAAAAACAACTGATTGCTATGTGCCACATACTCAGCTCTGTACATTACCTCAACCAACTCCCTTAATTTTGTTTATGCTGTGACGTGAATGTTATTGCATCATAGAGATGAGGAAAGTGAATTTTAGAGAGGTTAACTCTCATAATGTCACACAGCTAGGAAGAAGTGAGACAGAACCCAAGTCTGCCTGACTGACTGAAACCTGAAAAATAAGATCAAAAGAATCTTAAGTTTGTAGAGTAAGGCCTACTCTTCAAGCAGCAAAACAAGAAAAAAAAAGAAATTGGCAGCCTATTTGACATCAATTGAATTAGAAATACCCGCATTCAAATAAAATAATTAAAACACTTTCTAGAGTTCAGTATGTGCAGGCTGGAAATGAAAATTTTGGATGAGAGGGCCCTAGTGAAAAACAAATTTAACTATTACCATATGAACATTGTTGCCTGAATAGCGATGATGCCAAGTGGCTGAGCAAAAGGTACTGGAAATAATCTGTAACAACTTTTGTAAAGATGTTTTGGCATGGAAGTATACAGCAGTTTCATTTTGAAATACTGAAAAGCATGAGAGAAAACATAATTAGTGTCTATAAAAAGTGAATAATTCCAGTGCTTTGCTTTAAATGACCTTTGATGAAATTTTAATTCTTGGATATACCTTTACCCGTTTAACCTAACATAAAAAAGGAGAAATCGTTTTCTTTACTTTTCATCCTTTTATGGGTCTGCCATCACATGAAAATATCAAACCTGAACTGCTGTGTCCCACGCCAAGACTGAGGCACCATAATTCACTATAATTATGCTTGTTCACTCACAAGACTAAACATATTTTTAAAGTGGTTCTGATTGTGTATGTGACTTATAATTTATTTACACCAAGCAAACATTTTCCATTTCTGTTCTGTTGGACTTACAGTTTTGTACATCTTCACTCTACAATATCGGCAAAGAAACTTGTCATCACTAAATAGGCCCTCCGTCCCTTCACTTCTTTGATTGCTCTAGTGTCTTCTTCAAAGGTTCTTTGCTTTATCCCTGATTAGTATTTGATATTTGCGGAATAGGTTGGATACATCTATCAGAATCTGCTTTGTCTGATGCATGGTTCTCCAATATTTGTGTGCTCAAGAATCGTCTGTGGAATGAATGATACAAACAAACCAACAAACAACTGTGGATTCCCAGGCACATCGCAGAGATTATGATTGGATGGCTGTGGGGTAGGGCCAAAGGATCCACATTTGTAAGGAAGGTTCTAGAAATTTCTTTCTTTCTTTCTTTCTTTCTTTCTTTTTTTTTTAAGATTTTATTTATTCATTTGTCAGAGAAAGAGAGAACTTGCAAGCGCACCATGAGCACGGGAGCAGCAGGCAGAGGGAGAAGCAGGCTGGTGCAAGACTCGATCCCAGGACTTTGGGATCATGACCTGAGCCGAAGGCAGGCCCTTAACCAACTGAGCCACTCAGGCGTCCCTCTAGAATTTTCTTTTGCAAGTAGTCTGAATATCGTTTTTGGATACACACTGTCCTAAGTATTACGGCAGTGATTTTAGTAACTGCTGTCAGATTGTAGGACACCCTTTACCACGAACTGATCAATGTCTAGGTCTCATCATTATAGTTCTTAAAAATAAGAAAATGAAAAACATCCATACTTTAAAAATATTACTTAAAATAATCAAACCCTTAAAGTAAAAACAAAAGTATTTATTATAACTATTTGGAATTATTGCTAAAAACAGTTTTATCACAATTTAAAGGTATACAACAAATTAATACAGAATATTCACTTTATAATACTGATCATAATTATATAGAATGTGTACTATATCATAATTATCTAAAACGATTAACGTTTATAATTATTAGGTAAAATAATGATTGCCCAATTTAATTTTGCTATCTGGACCAAAGTTTCCATGAGAATTTGCAAATAATGAGAACGAGCCAATGCTGAAATGGTTACAGAGAGGTTGCCTAGTGCCCTCGAGCTGGTTGCTTATTTATTTGTGTACTCTTTGTCTCCCAGTGTCAAAGGTTGTTATAAAGCCTATGAATGCTCCTAATGATATAATTGCTCTTATACTTGATTTATCTTTACCAATATACTCTTATCCTTCAGACTATTTACCTTCAGTGTTTCTACATAGAGTTTTTCCTCATGATCTACAAAATTGTCACATCTTACCTCAAAATGATCAACTGAAATTAAAAATAGAAAGAACAAGGCCATTAAAATTTCCTCCACCACAATTCACTTTTGTGTTAATTCAGTAATAAACCTACCAAATAATCTCTATTATCAGACACTGCCTCAGTCCTCAGAGTATAAGATAACACAAGGCAGCTGCTAAGATACCTGTTCTAATAATCCTCTGGACTTCAAAATCGCAAGTTATCTTAGTATTTTTCTGAAGTAACTATTTCTCTTCTGTATCCCCTCTTTGCTATTAAACTAGTTAGTGTTATATATGAACAGAAGGAGCTTAAAATCTGTATTTTTCAAAGACTCTATTCAAAAGCCATCTCAACAATGAATCCTAATGGAAAATAACAATTTCCTTATAAAATCAGGATAATAATATTTAATTCACAGAATTTTTAAAAAGCATTTCAAAATTCTCAGATAAGATATTATGGAGGCGCTACATCCAGTATGATCATATGAGTTCTGTGGACCTGCTTCCCAGCAAAACTAATGAAAAATATTTAAAAACAACCATTAAAGTCTCTGCAGTTGGATGTAAAAGCATACAGCAAATGTAAAAATATTTATTCAGGAAAATCTACTACACCTTGGCAAGAATAATGAGGTTGGTGGTTTTTTGCTTTTTTTTTTTTTTTTAAATAGATTTTATTTATTTATCGAGAGAGAGGCAGTGAGAGACCATGAGCAAGGAGAAGGTCAGAGGGAGAAGCGGACTCCCCATGGAGCTGGGAGCCCGATGCGGGACTCGATCCCGGAATTCCAGGATCAGGACCTGAACCGAAGGCAGTTGTCCAACCAACTGAGCCACCCAGGCGTCCCGAGATCGGTGGTTTTTGAACCAAGAGGCACTCCCTCCTGTGCTCTCCCCTCTAAGCCACGTGGAAATTCCACTCTAGACTCGGACAGTTAAGAACACAGTTAAGAACACAGTTAAGACAGTTAAGAACACAGGCTCTCTTTCACCCAAGGGCCAAGTCCGAGGGCTTTTTCCCCGAACGTGCTTCTCAGTCTGCTCCTAACTCTCTGTTGCTCAGGCTAAGTTCTGGGTCAGTGACTGACAAGTAGGGGCTCCTTTCTTCCACTCTGCTCTTGCTCAGGAAACAGAGACTCTACCTTGGGTACAGCAGCACTGAGAATCATGAAGCTTTCATTTTCCTGGTTTGCCATGTTTGCCATGCTGAGAAAGGCAAGCTGAGGTACCCTCTGCCCCTTTCACTCAGTGCTCAGCTACGGAAGCATATGTCTCAGAGAGAAACCTGACCATTGTCCCCACACCCAGCTCTAGAATTATCACTAATGTATTTTGCCTAGAGGGAGAATTGAGACATAGTAGAACTTTGGGTCTCTTCCCAAAGGAACTGACTTCATTTGCAACAGAATGTGGAAAAATTTAAACAGAAAATTTGCTTTCAAAATCAGTGAGGGTTGTAGAGACAAACAATTGATAAAAGATTGGTAGGTTCTTTGGGGATGTAGGCACAAGTGATGGCTAGCTAGTTTGCCAAAGAGAGCCAGGGAACAAGACAGCTGGGAGGAATATACCTTGGCCTAGACCAAACCTCAAACACTAGCCTTAGGAGATATCCCTTCAAAGGATCCCAAATTTGACTGGACCTGTCGGTGAAAGAGTCCATGCCCAAGGACACTCCCGAAAACAATGAAGCCATTAGCAGTCAATTACTGTAGCTAGATGTCTACAGAGAAAGAGGTCAAAGAGAGTCCTACCAAAAGGGGTGAGGGGGAGGGGGTGGACTGTGGGCTCTTCACGGCTGTAAGCCTTGGACAGCATCAGAGCCTTCATAGAGTAGTGGGTGCAGATGGGTAGTGTTGGCAACATACTTCACTAAAACAGTCCAGCTAGTCATTAAACAAATAATAATAACAACCCCAATAACAATGACAAGCCCTGGAGGGGAGGGACCAGTACCAGAGTTGCTGCAATGTATTCTCTGCAGTGCCATTGCCAACAGAAGACTGTGACACACGCAAAGAATTGAGAACATATGTTCCATGTGTCAGGAAAAAAGTAGACCGTGAGAATGACTGGATGTCTGATTTAACAAAGACTTTAAAGTTACTATTACAAAGACTTTCAAGGAACTAGAGGAGAACATGTTTAAAGAAACAAAGACAAATTATTATGACAATATTGCAACAAATAGACAATATCTATAAGGAGATAGAAATTATTTAAGAAAAGAACCAAATGAAACTTTCGGTGCTGAACATTTCGGTAACTGAAATGATAAATTCGACTCAACAGTCGATTTGAACAAACAGGAGAAATAATTAACAAACTCAAAAACAGACGGGATAGAGATTAGGCGATCAGAAGAGCACAGAGAAAAAGGTGGAGAAAAGTAAACACACTCAGAGAGATAGGAGACACTCTTATGTACACCAGCACACAATCATGTGAGTCCAGAAATAGAGGAGAGGAAAGAGAAAAAAAATTGGAGATAATAGTTGAAAATGTGCCAAATTTCTTAAACGACATTTATCTATACATCCAGGAAAACATTAATTTCCACATCAACAAACTCCACAGATCCACAGACCAGTCACAGTAAAAATGCTGAAAGACAAAGGGAAGGAGAAAATCTTAAAAGCTGGGAAATAAAAATGATTCATCATTGCAAGAGAACTCCACTAAGATTAACACGTAAATTCTCCTCAGAAGCAAGGGAGGCCCGAAGGCAGCGGGTAACAAACTCAGTGGGCTCAGTGAAGAAACTGTCAACCGAGAATCCTGCATCCAGAAAAGCCATCTTCCAAAAATGAACGTACAAAAAAGACATTAGGAGATAAGCTAAAGGGGCACCTGGGGGGCTCAGTCTTTAAGCGTCTGCCTTTGGCTCAGGTTGTGATCTCAGGGGCCTGGCATCGAGCCCCATACTGGGCTCCCTGCTCCGGGGGAGCCTGCTTCTCCCTCTCCCACTCCCTCTGCCTGTGTTCCCTTTCTCACTCTCTCTGTCAAATTAAAAATAAAATCTTAAAAAAGAGAGAGAGAGAGAGAGAGATGAGGCAAAAGTGAAAGAATGTATTATTCACAGATCTAGAATCTTTGAGAAATTTGAGAAATACTAAAAGAAGTTTTTCAGGCTAAATGCAAACAATCTTAATTTTTTTCAAATCCACACACAAGACAAAGAACATCTACAAAGGTTATTATGAAATGATGAAAGAGTGTAATGTAGGTTTCCTCTCTTTTCTTAACAGTGTTAAAAACCAATTGTATAAAACAAAACAAAATGCATATAGTGAATTGTTGAGCCTACGTCCTAGAGAAATGTAATGTATTCGCCACTCACAGTGCGAAAGAGGTAGGAGGGACATAGCTCACGGGGATAAGGAAAGGACTCCAGAGGGAAGGTCAGACCCACGGAAACAAATGACATGACAAATTCTGAGTGCTCTTGAAAGACCCGCGGATCCCCTTACCCAAGAATCCAACACTGCCACTGGATGCAATCCGCAAGAGGTTCTTTATTGTCACGCAGGCGCCTGCGGGTGGTCAGCGCGCGCCTGCGGGTGGTCAGCAGCTCCTGCTAGCTGAGCACCCCCGGCTGGGGTGGCGCCGGGTTTTTATAGACAGGTACAAACAAGTGTTGGGTGGGGCGCAGCTGATTGGTGGACAGTTAGAACTTTTGAAAAAGGCATACGTGGAGTTTGCTGATTGGCTTTGGGGACCCGCGCGCGAAGAGAGAGGCGGGAAGGGGGAACAAGCTGATTGGTTCTGAGGGCCCGCGCGCGGGAGGAGAGAGGCAGGGAGGGGGAACAGGAAGGGGGAAGGTAGGAATGCCATCATGGCGTCTCTATTATTTCTATAAGCCAAGCAGTTACAGAAGGGCTAAAGAGCAATTAATAAGCAATTAATAACCTAATTTACGCCTAAAAGCCAGCGGTTCACAGAAAAGCAAACAAGCGGTTAGTTATCCTATCTATCTTCTAGGGGAGGGGGCTTTCACTCTTGGTCTTTCTCATAACCTTGCCTTGCTAAATGTGACACTGACTTTATATGTTGTTTCTCACCCTCTCTGAACCCCAGGTCCTTCCTGCCCTGGTATGTTTTTGTGATGCTGGAGGTAAGGAAAAGGGACCAGAGGACAAGAGGCATGACCCGACAGTCAACAAGGGGTCTCTCCACCTCATTTCCCAGGGGGAAAGTCAGAGCCAGGGAGGGTACAAAGTTATATGTGAGCAAAGAGAAACTAAAGAGGCATCGTTATAGAGTCTGATCATGGTATTCAATCAGTTTAAGCAAAAAACTTCAGAACTTATTTTAAAATTAACTTTTATTTTCTGATCTGCTCTTTTGAGAGTTATCTCTCTGAGCTATACTATTCTTACGGCAAAAGTGTCAGATACATTCTCTACCAGCTTTTCTCATACTTGTTTCAAGTCTTTCCTTAGTGGGTTTTTGTTGTTGTTGTTGTTTTTTTTTAATTCTATATCTTAGACATTTCACTGCTGGTTTAAATAGTACTTTCTTTTCCTTTTTAAATTGATAATATTAATTGGAAACAGTAACTATTATTTTATCAATAATATTAATGATTAATACTTCCTAGCCAAACAAGTAGTTTTAAGTAGAGTAATTGAGTAAGGGACATGCATTTTTATCGTTTTCCCCATAAATATCCTGGTATCTCTGGACTAACTGTTTCAATTCTTTGAGCATCAAATTTCTTATCTGTTAAATGATGAAGATAGCTTGATCATGAGTCACATGGATAGACTTGATTCAGTAGGTCTATAAATACCCCAAAATTGTATGTATAATTTTCTCAGTACATATGTTTGTTTTCGTTTGGCTTCTATCAGAAGTTTGCATAGCTTTCAAGTGATTTTCCAATGGGAATTTCTTTCAAAAGGATAGAAAACTCTGTATTGAGTGTTCCAAGGTCTCTAATGGCTTTAAAATTACACAATGCCATTAACTAAACATGAACTCCGTCTTAAATATTATAAACTTGCTTACCTCTTGCCATAAAAAAAGATTATTTCTCAATTTATTCAATGTTCAATTAGCCATAAAGAATTCATTTACAAATCACAAACACGTTGGTGTCTCATGGTATGAGTCTCGACCTTTGCAGTCTTTCAACTCACGAAGGTTTTGTGAACACTCTGATGCTGATATCAAAAGAGAAGTACCACCCAATTCTTTTTTTTTTTGTTTGTCTGTGTCTACTCCTTCTTCAGTGGAAGAGTCATCATAGGTCATTTAATCCAGTTCTGAATGTTGAAGATGAGGACACTGAAAGGAAACTAACCATTTCACTAACTTACTTAAAACCACACTTAATCAGCCCTGGGGTCAGTAGCATTCCACTGCTCTTTCCAGTCTTTCTAGAGCCTTGTTTTGCTTTCTGCTGAGACTTTACAGATCTGTTTTGTACTCAGAGAGTCATGAACAATACTATCAGTTGAAAAAGTAAAAGACAGTGGAAAATATGATAATGTGATTCAATCTGTGTGGGATGAGGGAAGAAAAAGTATTTAAAAGGCTGTGGGCTGGTAAGCTTTGAAGTTGTTTCCTTTCTGGTGAAGAGAATAAAATAATTTAAATACTTTTGTCTATTTAACTGACATACGAATTATACTTATTATGCTTGAAAGCAGAGATGGCAACTTTAGTTACAATTTAACTCTTAATTCTTTAGAATTAGCTAATACTCCTTACAGATGCTTAGGATGTGACTCAGGATACAAAATAAGGAGGGAAAGAAGGCTTATTTTATGTGTAATACTAAATGTAGAGAACACACTTCTGTTTTCCTTGCTGTCTGACATAGCCAAAATCATCTCAGTTTAAGGACCTTTATTTATCCCAAGTAAAATCTAGCCTGTTTAAGCGAGTGCTACAGAAAACGAAACCACTTTCTCCAATGAGTTAAGGATGCACTTCTGTTTGAATCTCGTTTATAGACAGCAGTGGAGTATTTTCCAGATGATTGTTTTTGATAGAAACATGTACAGCTCATCAAAGAATCATCAGTATCCATAAGCAACTTTTATATGACCCGCTGTGAAAGAATATAGGACAATTTTTTATATCTTATGAAACAGGATTTAAAAATGTATCCTCAGTTCAAGAAGATGTATCAGTCAGTGTCCAGCTGAGGGAAAAAAGAAACCATTTTAGGTCTTTCAAGTGAAGAAATTCAATGCAGGGAGTTGCTGATACATGAAATGAAAGAACTGAGAAGCCAAACCAAGTTCGGTTGGGTAATGCAGAGATGAGCCAGCAGGAAGTCCTCACCTTTCTACTGCGTAGACTTCCTAACAGGAAGACGTGATATTGCTAGAACCCAGGAATCTGGGAGGGGAAGAACTGTCAGACAGACCCGGCCTGGCAGGAAATATACACGATAAAAATATGGTACCTGCAAGAAGAATTGCTGGAAACAGAAATGTCCTGTCTCTTCTTCATCTTCTGTGAATGTTTCCCACTAGTAAATTCACCGGGAAGCTAGAGAACAGGGACCTGGTCCAAGTAGATGAACATAATGCAGGGAAAAGCAGGGAAAGAGAGCGGCATGATGAGAGCAGAGAGGTAGAAGTCAAGCACCGGAGGATGTCGTCCATTTGTGGGAGTCCTGCCAGATGCTAAAACCACGACATGACAACATAATAACCCCGTGCTCAGAACTGCAGATAGAAACCACCAGGGAACTTAGATACGAGAAATGGCTCTGTTGGAAGTAACACGGGTACAGAAATCAGGAAAAGCTGAACTGAGCTGGGTCTTGTCCTGTGCCTTGATGATTTAGAGTGAAAGAAGGGAGACTTTGAGCGAAGAGGTAGAACCAGAGAAAAGGCAAAGATCGTTATCCTGGAGTTTGTGTGGTCAGTGGGGGTGGTGCGGCCCGTGTGGAAATGGGAACGATTCCCTCCTCTCCCTCCACTCTCTTCCATCCTTACTTCCTTTCTGCGTCACATCAAGTATTCATTATCTCCTACTTGCCTGGACCTATAGCAGCCTAGAGTAGGTAGGAGATACACACAGAACATAAAGGTCTAGCTCCTGCCCTTGGGAAGCTTACAGTCTAATTAAAGAAAAAGAAAATAAATCAGCAAAAAAACATAAATATTCAAATTGTGGAAAAGGTATAAAAGGTACAAAAGGGTGACATCGAATAGAAAAATGTTTGTAAATGGAGATAGATCAGGGCCCTTAACCCTCTGCGTGGAAAGCATGAAAAAACAATTTTGGTTTATTTCCTGGTACTGTGGAAAAGGATTCATTGCAGACGAACTCAATATACTAGGCTGTGACAGCAGCATAAACAAAATTGTGGGCATGAGGAAATAACACAGAGGGCATTGGAGATGGAGAGGAGAAGGGAGTTGGGGGAAATTGGAGGAGGGGGAGACAAACCATGAGAGACTGTGGACTCTGAGAAACAATCTGAGGGTTTTGGAGAGGCGGGGGGTAGGAGGTTGAGTGAGTCTGGGGGTGCGTATTACAGAGGGCACGTATTGCATGGAGCACTGGGTGTGGTACAGAAACAATGAATTCTGGAACACTGAAAAGAAATTTAAAAAATAAATAAAAATTAAAAAAAAAAAAAAAAGGAACACAGCTGAGATCGCTCAAGACTTGGTGACAGACTTGACTCTGGGTTTGAGTGGAAGACATCCAAGTGCAGTTAACATAGAAGGCCGGAATAATAGTGATGACATCAACACAGGAAGACCTAGAGCAGAACAGCAGATTTAAAGGGGAAAACCATCCGTTCTGAACCTTTAAAGATGATCTCCATTCAAGATAACTGGTGACTTGGAAAAGTATTACAACGAATTCTCCTGGGAACAGGTCCATTTATAGATAGTTAATAAAGAGAAGTGGGGCAGTGGGGATGTTCAGGGCACAGTCTTAAAAATTTGGAGTTATGTAACAGCATACTTTCAGGGCAATGGCAGAAAATACAACATGGGATTATTCTTACACCAATATTATAATCTATATCTGTAACTATCTCTATATCTATCTTAAATTTGTATACCCACTGAAGTCTAGGAATTGTGTTTAGATCTTAGATTCTCAGAGATTGTTCCTGAAACATAGTAGGTACTCAAGCTCTTTAACGAGGACTAAGTTATTAGAATGAGGCAGATCTTTGAGAAGGCAAAGATACTTTCCCAAACCATTTGAACACTGATTCTGCTTGCTTTCCCTGATTGGTATGCAGCCTTGTATATGGTGAATTTGATACAAAAAAAAGGAGAATCGAATTTGTGTTACCATATATTTAAGCAGAAACGCATAGAGTAGAACAGTCGCTATGGCAGAGGCACCTGTGGCGGACACAGCTATCGCTCAATCCGTCTCCTGTCAGGTCTCTACCCATTTACAGACATGAGCTCGCTGTTATTTCTGAGTCAGCACCAGTAACTCTTGGTAGGCAGATGCTTTCAAACCTTCAGATTCCGCTTGCCTACCTGCGTGGAAATCTAAAGATACCTGGCAGTTTGATCCTACAGCTTCACCACCATGGACAGTAGGTAGGCAATGTCTGGGCAGAGGATTATTGAGAACTCAGTCCTGTTGGCATTTAATTTAGGATGACTTTGACAAATGACCCACATTTTCTCCCAAGCTCCCCAGGGCACCTGAGTGAAGTCATGGACTTAGCTTGGAATGGTTCCCTTGAGAGGCCTCTTTCCTTCCTGACTTCACTTCCCTACTTCCCCAGTGTTTCTGGGAACACTTCCTAATAAAACACTTTCCTGCGAATCCTTATTCCTGAGTCTAAAACCAGGAATATTTAAAACCAGATATCTAAAACCAGAATATCTAAAAAATATATCTAAAAAATAAAATATCTAAAACCAGAAATAGGAATTCCTATTTGCTACCGTAATAAACCACCACCAAATCATGACTTACATGAACGCAAATGTGTTATCATTTAGTTCAGAAGGTCGGAGGTCAAAAAAGAGTTAAAATCAAGTTACTATTAAAAAACAATCATTGGGGGTGGCCTGGGTGGCTCAGTGGGTTAAGTGTCTGTCTTCAGCTCAGGTCATGAACTCAGGGTGCTGGGATCGAGGCTCACATCAGGCTCCCTGCTCAGTGGGGCGTCTGCTTCTCCCTCTCTCTGCCCTTCTCCCCCACCCCTGCACATGTGTGTGTGTGTGTGTGTGTGTGTGCATGCATGTGCTCCCTTTCTCTCTCAAATGAATAAATAAAATCTTTAAACACACACACACACCCAACAATCACTGGACTAAAACCAAGGGGCTGTAGAGCCACATTCTTTTCTTAGGCTCTAGGGAAGAGTCCTCTCGCAGGTTCTAAAGACCACCTGCATTTCTTGGCTGAAGATCCCCTTTCTCCATCTTCAAAGCCAGCAAAGGCTGGATGGTTTCTTCTCAAGCACCTCACTCTGACCTCCTCTTCTGCCTCCCTCTTACAGTTTAAAAGACTCTCAGGCTTACGGTGCACCCACATGAATGGTCCAGGATAACTGACTTATGGTAAAGTCAGCTGATTAGCAACCTTAATTCCCATTTGCCAGGAAACTTAACATAGTCTCAGTTCTGCGGGTTGAAAGGGGGTGCCGTTATATATATTGCAATATAGCATATTGTTAAATGCTGAGTATAAAGGCTTCTGATAACAAAAATTAGACTGTTTTCTCAGATCAGGCATTACCCTACAATGTTCAAAGTGTTATGTTTCTCCCTTTTTGGTAAGCTGGAGGCCCAGGAAGAATCATGTCACGATAAATTATATCTGCGTCTAACTTGTGTGGTCCATATTGCTTCTGTTAATTATTTGTGTCCATGGCTAATTAAATCCAGAATTTAATCTAATCTGTATGTGCATGAGGAGAATGGGAAATCTCTTCTTGCCAGCCCAAACACCAGAAATTCAGCAATAATGAAGTTGTAAAGCACTGTTATTTCAACTTGTACGGGATCAGGAGGGAAGAGTGTGAGCAGTGCATCTCTGATAGTGAATTCCCTTCCGGTCCCACTGTTCGAGAAGCTGCTGAGTGTCCACTGCCCATGGATAGTGCAGGAAGATTTCAGAGTATAATGGGGATTAGAGTAGATTGTGTTGAAGATACATTCTATTGTGCGTTTTGTCATTTTCATTATATCAACACAATAGACTTAATAATGACCTGGGAATCGTCTATCACAATATAACTCCACCAAGAAGCCATCAGGCAACAGGACAGAAAAGGAGCCTGTATCTGCAGCAGATACATCCTGACCAACGAAAGGGTGAAAAAGCACAGAATTCTGTGTCACGTTACAAAGGAAGATTTTCAGTTTCCAGGAAAGTTTGGAGAACTCTCCTTGGGAGACTCTCATAAGGTGCACAGAGCCATGAATTAAGTGCTCCTTCAAAAGAGGGTTTTAGAAGCCAGAAGAAGATAGATGTTTAAATATGCTTATGCTATTTTATTTGAAGCCAAAAAAGGAGACACTAGAATTGTTTGTCGTATCAGAACTGTTGCTGGGAAACTAAGAAAGGTATTTCCAAAGTAGGATGCCAGCGAACACTGAAAAACCTTGGGGGCTGCTTGCCAAGACTGTAAACTCCATTTGTCACAGAGCCTGTGTAGTACAGTTTCTTCTAAATTTATCTTCCCCATTTGTTTTTGTCATAGAATTATAAACAATGTGAGGTTAGACACAGGAGAAAGCTATATGTGTTGCTTCTCTTAGCACTGTCAGAAGCAGCTTTGTTTAATACCAACGGCACTGTGAGAATCTAGAGCACTCGGATTCATTAGGTACTGAAGTTTCGAGGGTTGGAGATGCTGTCTGGCTTCTTTCCAGATGTTCTGAAATGCCCTGCTCTGTGGCTAGTACCTGCTAGGTAGGACACACAGGCCAGATCTGTAAACAGATGAATGAATGAATGAATGAATGGAAGAAGAGAATGAATTACTGACTAAAACCCAATATGGGGGGGTTTCTTCCATGTTTTGTGAAACAGAATATCAAGCAGATACAGAAAATAGAGCCATACGGAATTGTCGAGACACCATTTTGATCCACACAGTGGTCATTGGTTATGGTTCAATGGAGTAGATGGGTTGGTAGCTCACTTGTCTCTCCCCCCCGGAATATACTCAGGATAAATCACAATTTGGTAGCTCTATTAAGAGCCAGGTATTCGGAGCGCCTGGGTGGCTCAGTTACTTAAGCATCTGCCTTGGGCTCAGGTCGTGATCCCAGGTCCTGGGATGGAGACCCAGCGGAGTCTGCATCTCCCTCTGCCCCTCCCCTGACTCATGTGCATGCGCTCTCTCTCTCTCTCTCTCTCTCACACACAAATAAACAAACAAAAAGAGCCAGGTGTTCAGACAAGTGGTTTTGCATGTTATCTTATTTAATCCTTAAAAAAAACCCTGTGGTCAACAAAAGTCAGAAACGGCCTCCTAGGGCGCCTGGGTGGCTCAGTGGGTTAAGCCGCTGCCTTCGGCTCAGGTCATGATCTCAGGGTCCTGGGATCGAGTCCCGCATCGGGCTCTCTGCTCAGCAGGGAGCCTGCTTCCTTCTCTCTCTCTGCCTGCCTCTCCATCTACTTGTGATTTCTCTCTGTCAAATAAATAAATAAAATCTTAAAAAAAAAAAAAAAAAAAGAAAAGAAATGGCCTCCTAGATCCCCACACTCGATGTGCATTTTTGCACACTATCCCGCGGACTGTGACATCGTGTTCCGCGACTCTGGTGACTTTAAGAGGGACTGCGAGCGGGTCTGATCTAATCCCACGAACCTTTTAAGGCTGGGTTTGCCGGTCCGACCTGGTGACGTCAGAGATCCGAGGCGAGCCGTGCTGGGAGGTCTCCGGCGCTGGCTGTGCAGGACAGGCACGGGGGCAGGTCCCGGGGCAGGGACGGCCGCGCACCTGCAGCTGGTGGCGGGACGAGGGCGTCGTCGGACCATGGCAGGGACGCGAGCTCGGCGACCTGCTCCCGCGCTCGGGAAAGGACCGCGGATGCCGGCCGTGCGCCCCGATGCGAGCTCCGGCCGCTGCGGTCCTGAGCGGCGAGTGCGGCGAGTCCGGCGCAGGGAACCGGAACGCTGCGTCGGTCTGCGGTCAAGTCCTCGGGTTTGGGGGCGAGCGGCCGCGGGGCAGTGGGGGAGGACGCGAACCTCCTGTCTCCGGCGCACGAGGACCACAGAGACGCCCCGTCCGCGCCCTGCGCCCAGCGCAGACGGACGGACAGACGGACCTGCGCCCTGCGCAGACGGACTGACAGACGGACCTGCGCCCTGCACTCACGCGGATGGACAGACGGACATGCGCCGATGGACGGACAGACGGACTCCTGCGCAGACGGACGGACGGACCTGCGCCCTGCGCCAACGGACGGACAGACGGACCTGCGCCCTGCGCACACACACAGACAGGCTGCAGCACAGCTTCCCACCGCCCCGGTCTGCAGAGAAACGGGGCGGGAAGGGCAGGTGCGGCCCGGGGAACCGCCGCCCGACGGCTCTGCCGCTCCCGTACCCGCGGCCCCGGCCGGCGTCAGGAAGGTCCCGCACGCGCGGCCGCACGAAGCCTCCCGCAACTCCGGAGGACGTGACGCGGGACACAGGGACGCACAGGTCCCCGCGACAGTCCCGCCGCGTCGGGCAACCCCGGCCGCTGCCGACCGGGAGAGACGCGCGCTGTGCGGCGGCCTCGGCTCTGCGGGCCTCGGCGCGGACCTCCTGCGGGGACACCGCGCGGCCGGCCGCGTCTGCCCACCCGCTCCGTCGTCGTCGCCGCGCGTCCCGGAGCGTCCGGCACCGGGAGGGCAGCCCGCGGCCCGCGCCCCCGCCGCACCGAGCCGAGCGCGAGCCCGACCGCCGGGGTCCGCGCCATCGCGCTTCACAGACGCGTCGTCACCGGCCGGCACCGCGCGTCCACGCGCAGCTCTGCTTCACGTCCAGCGGCTTCGCCGCGCGCTCCAGCGGGGACGCTCCAGCCGGGACACTCCAGCGGGACCTGCGCTGCGTAGTTCGGGGCCGGCTCGCCTCCTGGGTGTTGGCCCGCGGGCCCGCCCCGACGGCCGCGGACCCCGCCCCGCCCTGCCCCGCCCCGCCCCGACGGCCGCGGACCCCACCCCTCCCCGCCGCGACGACCACGGACCCCGCCCCGCCCCACCCCGCCCCGCCCCGACGACCGCGTTCTCCTGTTCTCGTGCCCTACCTCCCCGCGGCGGGAGCGCCCGTCCCCCGCCCAGCCGCCCCGGGCTCCGGGACCCTCGGTGGTGTCCGGCTTCAGGCAGTTACCCCAGGGGCGGTGGTCGTCGCTGTGCACGTGCGCGGTGGACACGGCGGCCCGGCCCCGTCGGGGTCCGGCCGAGCGCACGCCCGGGCTCTGGAGCCCGCGGCCCCTGCCCCGCGACGGTGCTCCGTGGAGGCGGCCTGTCTGCGGGGGGACCCTGTCTCCCTAGCCCTCATCCCGGTGTCCCGAAAACCCAGCTGAGCCCTTCGTGTGTGCTCTTGGCGAGGTGGGCATCCCCTCAGTCTTCAGGGGTTTCGCCCGTTTTCCGTTTCGTCGTGAATGGGAGCCGCTGTGCGCGTTGCTCCTGCTGATTTTTTCTGCCTCTTCCTACATTCTGGATCGGAGGCGCTGGTTGAATACTTACATAAGTCAAACGAACGCTGCTGTGTTTCCTCTTCTAAGGGTGTTTTTTGAGGAAAAGAACTTTTTTTATTATAATGTGTTCTGATCTATTAATTTTTTTTTATTAATAGTTTTTGTATCCTGTTTAAAAAGTATTTTCCTACTCCAAGGTCATGAAGGTAATCCTAAGTTTTCTTCTAAAAGCCTTAATGTTTTAACTTTTATGTATAGATTTTGACTTTATTTTTGTATGTTAAGTGCAGTGGAAATGATAATTCATTATTAAGAATATTCAATTTTGCCCAGCACCATTCATTGACAAGGCCGTCTTTTCTGCAGTGCACTAAATAGTCACCAAGATCGAATGAGAGATGATGATTTCTCTACTCTCCATTCTGTTCCATTGGCTTATTTTCCCTTGCACCATTACCATATGTTACTAATTATTAGAGCTTTGAATACATCTTGATATCTAGCATTGTAATATCCAGCTTTGCTCCTCTGCAGGAATGCCCTGGATATTCTTGGTTGTTTGCATTTCCATATGAAATTTATAATCATCTTGACCATTTTCACATAGTCCAATGAAATTTAATTTATAGATTAATTGGATATAAAAATTTACATTTTACAATACTAATACAAAACCATGAAGATGATATAACCTCTATTTTTGGACTATTCAAATTGTTATGACAATTTTCTTATGCTGCTTGTCTTCATAGTATGTTTTTATATTTATGTATTGCAGCTTATCTCTTAAAGTGAATCATTTAATCATAGAAAACATATAGGTAAATCTTGTGTTTTTATAGTCTGATGATCTCTGACGTTTAAAAACAAATGTTTGTTTTATATAGAATCCAATTAGCTTATTTAATCGGATTTATGTCTACCATTTTCTATTTTATTTTTATTTTTTCCCTCAGATTTTTTATTCCTCTGTTTCTCTTTTGCTTTCTTTTGAGGTAATCAAACAATTTCAATATTGCATTCTAATTTTTCTATTGGCTTTTTATTATACCTCTGCATACTTTTAAAGAAATTAATAGAAGAAGAATACATATAGCCATCATCCCCAGTGGTCCTCCTTTGTGGAAAGCATGGAAGATATTAGAGAAATCCTGTCTGGAGAAATAATAGCCCTTTCTGGAGAAATAAAAGAACCAAAATCTAACCAAGTTGAAATAAAAAAGCTATTAATAAGGTGCAATAAAAAATGGAGTCTCTTACTGCTAGGATGAATGAGACAGAAGAGAGAATTAGTGCTATAGAAGACCAAATGACAAAGAATAAAGAAGCTGAGCAAAAGAGAGACAAACAACTATTAGACCAAGAGGGGAGAATTTGAGAGGTAAGTGATACCATAAGACAAAACAACATTAGAATAACTGGGATTCGAGAAGGGGATGGGGAGCAGAAGGTATATTGGAGAGAATTATTGTAGAGAATTTTGCTAATATGGCAAAGGGAACAAGCAACAAAACCCAGGAGGCACAGAGAACCCCTCTCAAAATCAATAAAAATAGGTCCATACCCCATCACCTAATAGTAAAATTTACAAGTCGTAGCGACAGAGAAAATCCTGAAAGTAGCCCGGGACAAGAAGTCTGTAACACACAATGGTAAAAATACTAGATTGGCAGCAAACTTATGCACAGAGACCTGGCAGGCCAGAAAGAACTGGCATGATATATTCAGAATACTAAATGAGAAAAACATGCAGTTGAGAATACTATACCCAGCTAGGCTATCATTGAAAATGGAGGGAGACATAAAAATCTTCCAGGACAAACAAAAACTAAAAAAAATTGTACCAAACCAGCTCTAAAGGAAATATTGAAAGGGGTCCTCTAAGCAAAGAGAGAGCCTAAAAGTAGTAGACCAGAAAGGAACAGAGATAATATGCAGTAAGTCACCTTACAAGCAATACAATGGCACTATATTCATATCTCTCAATAGTTACCCTGAATGTAAATGGGCTAAATACCCCAATCAAAAGACACAGGGTATCAGAATGGATTAAAACAAAACAAAAAAAAACCCATCAACATGCTGACTACAAGAAACTCATTTTAGACCCAAAGACAGATAATCTAAACAAAAGGTCAACAAGGAAATAAAGGCCTTAAATGACAAATTGATGTCCCCAGATGGGACATCACAGATATATTCAGAACATTCTATCCCAAAGCAATAGAATACGCATTCTTCTCTAGTGCACATGGAACATTCTCCAGAATAGATCACTTCCTGGGGCACAAATTGGGTCTCAACCGGTGTCAAAAGATTGGGATCTTTCCCTGCATATTTTTAGACCACAAAGCTCTGAAGCTAGAACTCAATCACAAGAAGAAATTGGAAAGAACCAAAATACATGGAGACTAAACAGCATCCTTCTAAAGAATGAATGGGACAACCAGGAAATTAAAGAAGAATTTTAAAAATTCATGGAAACAAAGGATAATGAAAACACAACTGTTCAAAATCTGTGGGACACAGCAAAGGCAGTCCCGGGAGGAAAATATATAGCGATAGAAGCCTTTCTCCAGAAACAAGAAAGGTCTCATATACAACCTAACCCTTCACCTAAAGGAGCTGGAGAAAGAACAACAAAGAAAGCCTAAACACGGCAGGAAAAGAGAAATAATAAAGATCAGAGCAGAAATCAATGACATAGAAACCAATATAACAGTAGAACAAATCAATAAAACTAGGAGCTGGTTCTTTGAAAGAATAAGATTGATAAACCCATGGCCAGACTTATCAAAAAGAAAAGAGAAAGAAGGACCCAAATAAATGAAATCATGAATGAAAGAGGAGAGATTACAACCAACACCAAAGAAGTACAAACATAAGAACATATTATGAGCAACTCTATGCCAACAAAATTGACAATCTGGAAGAAATGGATGCACTCCTAGACACATATAAACTACCAAAACTGAAACAGGAATAAATAGAAAACATAAACAGATCATAACCAGCAAGGGAATTGAAGCAGTAATCAAAAATCTCCCTATAAACAAGAGCCAAGGGCCAGATGGCTTTCCAGGGGAATTCTACTAAACATTTAAAGAATTAATACCTATTCTTCTGAAACTGTTCCAAAAAATAGAAATGGAAAGAAAACTTCCAAACTCATTTTATGAGGCCAGCATCACCTTGATCCCAAAACCAGACAAGGATCCCATCAAAAAAGAGAATTATAGACCAATATCCTTGATGAACACAGGTGTGAAAATTCTCACCAAAATACTAGCCAATTGTATCCAACAGTACATTAAAAGGATTATTCACCACAACCAAGTGGGATTTATTCTAGGGCTGCAAGTTTGGTTCAACATCAGCAAGTCAATGTGATACAATACATTAACAACAACAAAAAGAACAAGAACCACATGATACTCTCAATAGATGCTGAAAAAGCATTTGACAAAGTACATCATCCTTTCCTGATCAAAACTCTTCAAAGTGTAGGGATAGAGAGCACATACCTCAATATCATCAAAGCCATCTATGAAAAACCCACCGGGAAAATTATTCTCAATGGAGAAAAACTGAGAGTTTTTCTGCTAAGGTCAGGAAACATGACAGGGATGTCCACTATCACCACTGCTATTCAACATATTAGTAAAAGTCCTAGCCTCAGCAATCAGACAACAAAAAGCAATTAAAGGCATCCAAATTGGCAAAGAAGAAGTCAAACTATCACTCTTTGCAGATGATATGCTACGATACATGGAAAACCCAAAGACTCTGCTCCAAATCTGCTAGAACGTGTACAGGAATTCAATAAATTTTCAGGATGTAAAATCAATGCACAGGAATTAGTTGTGTTTCTGTATACCAATAACAAGGAAAAAAAAAAGAAATTAAGGAGATGGTTCCATTTATAATGTATCCAAAACCATAAGATATCCAGTAATAAATCTAACCAAAGAGGCAAAACATCTGTACTCAGAAAACTATAGAACAGTTATGAAAGAAATTGAGGAAGACACAAAGAAATGGAAAAATGTTCCATGCTCATGGATTGGAAGAACAAATATTGTGAAAATGTCTATGCTACCTAAAGCAATCTACACATTTAATGCAACTTCTATCAAAATCCCATCCATTTTTTTCAAATAAATGAAACAAAATAATCTTAAAATTTATATGGAACCAGAAAAGTCCCCAAATAGCCAGAACAATGTTGCAAAAGAAAGCCAAAGTTGGTGGCATCACAATTCTAGACTTCAAGCTCTATTACAAAGCTGCCATCATCAAGACAGCATGGTACTGGCACAAAAACTGACACATAGATTAATGGAACAGAATAGAAAGCCCAGAAATAGACCCTCAACTCTATGGTCAACTAATCTTTGACAAAGCAGGAAAGAATATCCAATGGAATAAGGACAGTCTCTAAAACACATGGTTTTGGGAAAATTGGACAGTCACATGCAGAAGAATGAAACTGGACCATTTCCTCACACCACACATGAAAATAGACTCAAAATGGATGAAGGACCTCAGTGTGAGAAAGGAATCCATCAATATCCTTGAGGAGAACACAGGCAGCAACCTCCTCGACCTCAGCTGCAGCAACATCTTCCTAGGACCATCACCAAAGGCAAGGGAAGCAAGGACAAAAAGTAACTATTGGGACTTCATCAAGATCAAAAGATTTTGCATAGCAAAGGAAACAGTCAACAAAACCAATAGACAACTGACAGAAAGGGAGAAGATATCCACAAATGACAAATGACGTATCAGATAAAGGGCTAGTGTCTAAAATCTATAAAGAACTTATCAAACTCAACACCCAAAGAACAAAGAATCCAATCAAGAGATGGGCAGAGGACATGAACAGAGATTTCTGCAAAGAAGACATCCAGATGGCCAACAGACACATGAAAAAGTGCTCCACATCACTTGGCATCCGGGAAACACAAATCAAAACCACAATGAGATACCACCTCACACCAGTCAGAATGGCTAAATTTAACAAGTCAGGAAATGACAGATGCTGGCGAGGATGCGGAGAAAGGGGAACCCTCCTACACTGTTGGCGGGAATGCAAGCTGGTGCAACCACTCTGGAAAACAGTATGGAGGTTCCTCAGAAAGTTGAAAATAGAGCTACCCTATGACCCAGCAATCGCACTACTGGGTATTTACCCTAAAGATACAAATGTAGTGATCTTAAGGGGCACACGCACTTGAATGTTTATAGCAGCAATGTCCACAATAGCCAAAATATGGAAAGAACCTAGAGGTCCACCTACAGATGAATGGGTAAAGAAGATGTGGTATATATATAGATATAGATCTCTATAATGGAATACTATGCAGTCATCAAAAGAAATGAAATCTTGCCATTTGCGATGATGTGGATGGAATTAGAGGATATTATGCTGAGGGAAATAAGTCAATCAGAGAAAGACAACTATCATATGATCTCCCTGATATGAGGAAGTCGAGAAGCAACATGGAGGGTTTGGGGGCTAGGAAAATAATAAATGAAACAAGATGGGATCAGGAGGGAGACAAACCGTAAGAGACTCTTAATCTCACAAAACAAACTGAGGGTTGTTGGGGGAAAGGGGAGAGGGAGAGGCTGGTTGGTTTATGGACATTGGGGATGGTATGTGCTATGGTGAGTGCTGTGAAGTGTGTAAACCTGGCGATTCACAGACCTGTACCCCTGGGGCTAATAATACATTATATGTTAAGAAAAAAAAAAAAAAAGAATCATATGGTGACAAATTGGGATAACTACAAAATGAGCCAGTCAGCTTCTTCTTGGAATTACTGTTGCAAGGGCTCTCAGTAAATGTGGTATTTCCTTTGTCCTGGGGACAATTCACTTGTCATTGTTATTATGGTTGTTAGGGCCCAAGAGGTTTATTGAAGTCTTTAGGTCCCAGCTCTTTGTAGTACTACCATAGAATTACCTGATAGCTTTTGTCCTTCTTCCCTGTGTTACCCTCTAGTGGCTCCTGAGGTGGCAGGAGAGCCTAAAGGTACCTGATCTACAGTTGCTCCTTCAGCTCCACCCCCATTTGCATTCTGTGGTCTAAAACAGTCTCTAACATCATCTTACCCACTGTTTCTTGTGATGCACAGGTACCTCTGCTTCTGGTGTCCTTCATCCAGGTTACATTTGTATGAGCCATTGGAGAGGATGCTCCTTACTGTTAATAAAATTCTGAAAAAAAAAAAAAAATGGATCCAATCTCATCTTTCTGCTGTATTTTGGTCCTGATTTTATATTATTTTCCAAGTATGCTTTGGGTTTAAGTTTTTCTAAATTTTTAATGTTTACTATTTTCCACTTATTTCAAAGAAAAGGGGTGAGGAACAAACTGGGACTGGGAGTCCAGGTAGGACTCTTTGAAACATTGTTTATATTGTACCTTTTAGATAAAAGAGGGTAAAGTGATGGTGATGATTTATGATACTACCCTTATGCTTCGGGTGTTTGAGAATTTCTTGAATTCTACAGTACAAATTTTATTGTACCTTGAATAAGATCTTCAGCCCAAGCAATACTCATTAAAGGAGACAGTATATAGAGGTTAATATCATAGTTTCAAAGTTATACAGGCTTGGATGAAAATGTTAAATGTATCCATAGCTGTTGCATGTAATTGAGAAAATCACTTTATTTCCCAAAATCCTAATTTGATTTCTGTGTGTGAGTGATGGAAGTGTGGTATGGATTAAATAACACAGAGAAAAGAGTTGATACATAGTTATGCTGAATAAACAGTAGCAATTATGCTTTTTATTCTAGATTACAATATTTTCTTGAATCAAATTGTGATATTAATCATCACAAAGTTTTATTGCATCTTCTATATCCTTAGGTAAAAAGATATTTATAACTCTGCCCATACAAGTAAAATTATTTTGCTGAAGAAACAAAAAAATGGTTGCTATGTCCTAGGATCTCGATATCTTAAGTGCTGAGCTAACTGGGAGAAAAATGTTGCTTATGGAAGTGTATGCCAGCTGCTGGCATGTTATCTTTTGTCTTGTCTATACTCTGACCTTTCAGCTTTATAACTTCCAAATGTTTATGTAATGAGAACTGCCCTTTTAAAATTGACACAGTGATTAAAATTGAAAATGAGATCTGAGACTGTTGGCTAATAAATAGGCTGGGTCTGAACATACATCTGTCCAGCAAAAATCTTCTAAGCAAGTAGGCACACAATTCTTTGCTTGTATTGAAAAAGCAAAGGTGACATTTATACCATTCAATAATTTTTCTCTCCATCTGTTTATTCAATGGTAAGATTTAAGTTGGCAAAAGCTGCACTCACATTGTTACTACTTCTAGGATATTTTTCAAATATTCAGCTTTTAGAAGGATGCATCCAGAGCCTTATTGACACATAAATTTTTTGTGTATTCGAACTTGTAACAAAACACCCTTTCAAGGAGAGAAATATAATCAAAGTGGAACCTACCCTACTCCAGTAGTTCATCTTGCTAACAGACCTTCCAGCGCCATCAAAGATTCCCAGATCCTATGTCTCATTTTCCACGCTTCCGATCATATAGATAACTTTCTTCTCATCTGAGTGAGAAGTAAAAAGTAAACTTTATCAAATTTATTGATTCGAACATTTTTTTTAAGGTTAGATCTAAGTCAGGACTACATTAAGGCATGGTAACCACACCTAGTTCATCTGTGCGCTGATTTTCAGGTAAAGAGAAGGTGGTTTCTTTTATTTCAGATGCCTGAGTCTCCTGTTCGTTCTTTCACGAAGTCCTGTCTCTGAAGTTGAGGGGTGCATCTAAATTTTACTCATTTTCTAGGAAAAGAACATTGATATCACTGGGTTAAATAAATGTGACTCACTCTTTACACCCAAGTTGTTCTAATTGATGAGGGAACAGAAGGCTGGCTGAGGACAAAGCAAGAGCTGATCACCCTCCCCCACCCCCACTCCTGGGTGGGACAGTGACATTCTTTAGGAATCTCCCACCCATCTTAATGCTAATATCTTGCTAGAGGGCAAAAGGACCTTGGCAATGGCAAGGCTTTGGTATCCGGTATCTTGTAGGTCTTCTTTAGCATATGAAAGTCTATTGAAACCTCTCTTTTCCATACCTCCCCCCAACTCCCTGGTACATTACTTGCCATCCCTCACAATCCCTTGGCAGCAGCTCTTTCTGCCCATGGGCCCTGTCTCTGTGCTTTGATAAATCACCTTTTTGCACCAGAGCCGTCTTAAGAATTCTTTCTTAGCCATCGGCTCCAGACCTCACCCCACCGATGTTCTAGAACTTACTCATAATCATCTCTGTCCTGTGAGAGACAAAAAAACATGCTTATGGCATCTCAATACGCTGATTTAAAATATTTAAACATTAAAATATTCAAGGAATAAGAAAAGATTTTTCTATTATTCAGGGATCTACAAATATTCTGAAAAGATAAGAAAGTCTTATTGCTTTGTCAATGTACTTTATTATTGAAGCATGACATGAGCCTGTGTGTTTTAAGAGTGGAGGCTAATTGTTAAAAGTTGAGGGATGTAAGGGATCTCGACTCATTCAGTCCAGCTTGTCTTCAGTGCTCGCCTTCTCGGTGTCCGTCTCCCCCACGTAACTGTCTGATGAGTCTGTGCCTGAACAGTTCTATCAATAGAATCGACATGATGATTTGAGACAGTAAGTTCTATCTTTGGATAATTTTTACTGTAAACAAAAAAAGATGGTAAGTGATTGGATATTTTTCTGAGGTGTCCTTTAATTGGTTTCATTTATATTCTGAAATATATGAAAATTTTTATTCCAATTACCCAAACAGTTTCTTCTCTAACATTTCTACTGTGAAAACTATGAGTGTTACAGTAACATTTCAAATAATATACAAGGATGTAAAATTAAAAGTACCTGTTCCTTATTCCATCCGGGTAGCTCCACTCCTCAGAAATCACCACTCTCAAAATTTTCTTGGAGAATTTTTGTGAAAATTCTCACCTAAAAACTCCTATCTACTGATATAGATGTAACATATAGATTTTTTAAGCGCTAGTGGGTATAAAAAAACACACACTATTCTGGTTTACCGTTCAGTTTTATAACTGATTCTTATTTACCCGTGAAAATGGACAGATCAACCTCATTCTTTTATTAGTTGCAGAGTATTCTACTGGAAAAGTCTTGATCTGTTTACATGCATGTGTGAGACTATGCATAGGATAATTTTTAGCTGGGGTGGGGGATGGGTAGGAAGAGAGGGAATCTTAAGGAGTTTCCAAGCCACTCTCAGAGCCCAAGGCCAACATCTATCTGATGGACACTGCTTACAGCAATTACGACAGTAGTGTTTACCTGATTTATATTTCTCTAAGTCCCTCTACATTTACAAATAGGAGTTCTTTTTATAAAAAGAAGCTGCTACTCCCTTTATTTATTTACCTGATTATTTATTTGTATAAATATGGACTCATGGATATTTATTTTGTTCTACAATATTCTATATCTAAATCTATAATTAAATACTGTCCTATTTATTTTCTTGCTCACATTGTTCTAAATTTGGCTATTAGGACTATAACAAAATATCCAGACTGGGTGGCTTAAACAGCACAAATCCATTTCTCACAATTATGGAGACTGAATTCCAGTATCAAAGTGCAGCCCTAAGATGTCTCTCTCCAGCGTGCAAACGGCTGTCCTCACAAGGCCTTTTCTCAATAAACTGCAGTTCCCTCGGGTCTCTTCTTGCTAGGACAGCCTTGGTAAGGCCCCACCCTTATGATGCTATTTAAACCTTAACCACCTCCTTAATGGTCCTATCTCCAAATACAATCAAACTCGGGAGTGGGGACTTCAACGCCCAACAGCATCTGTTTGTCTTCCTGTCTTTGGTTAGCAGTCAGGATTGGCTGCCATCCCTGGCCTCTCCTTCACTGGCCTGCTCCTGCTTAAGGCCCTCTTGTTTTCCTGATTCCTCATTCGGCCTCTCCCTCTGCTCCTCTGTTGTATGGAAGGGCTACCAAAGCTCTCACATTTTCCACTCTTGCATTTTCAGTGCAAGCAGAGTCATCGCTGGAGCCCTTCAGGCCGGGCTGGTTACTGGAAGACCGAATGATGTGGAAGACTGGCGGATGTTCATGTCCTCTCAAAAAATTTTCTTAATTTGGTACAAATTCCATTGGATTTTGCAGCTCTCAGTCACAGTCTGATTTTGCTGTGCTTTCCTAGTTTTATCTGTAAGGACCTATTTAGCAAGAGGCTTTCACGAAGGATAAACAATTACCTTGTTGTTTAACACTTGAACGGTCCCTGCTCTCCTTCCCCCAGGGGATTTACTTAAAAACAAGTCCTGGAGACCAGCTCCAGATAATAAAGCCCAGATACAGGGGTGGGTCAGGCCAAGTGGAGCCATCTGATCAGTGGGGGTGGGGGCGCATACTGTCTCCCTGGTTACCAAGGAGTATAGGCCCCTGCCCTTTGGGAGCCTTTTGGGTGCCAATTCTAACCAAGGTGTGATAGGCTAGTTGAAATGTCTACTGTTGGGTCCTGGGGCTCCTGGAGTGCAGGAGGAACAATAGAAATGACTGCCAGGACCTGCCGTCTTCCAGCCCCTCCCCGCCCCCTTTTCGTTAACCCTTGACTCTCCCACCAAAAGGATGTATGCCCAGGTCACGTCTCCATAGGTAACCCGATACCTATGCAGGAAACATAAGTATCAGGACCCCCCACCCCATACCCTCAGATCACCAAATAGCCTGCCATATATGGATGTGAGCCCATGCCCTGCCTTGGCCCAATAAAAGACCCCGGCTGACTCCCTCCCAGTGCGACTTCCCCCACTCCCCTTTCTGGAGTCAGGAACCTCGCCTGAGGGTGCCCACCTCCTCCCACATGACTTTCCTGGCTCCCCTTCTCCTGAGCCCTGAAACTTCACCCGAGTGAAGCTTTGCTTGACCTTCGCTTTATATCCGTTTTGCTCCTTTAATCACAGACCCATTTTTTTGGGGTGGGGAGCATAACATTATCTAGATGGAGTTTTCTCCTGTTTTCAATTCTTTTTATTGTTTTTATTTTTTTTAATTGGCTTTGGGAAGAATAGGGTGAAGTGCCTTTATTTGGCCATGATCTTTAATTAAAGATAAACTAAGTTATTGTGAATATTATGGAAGTTCTAAAGAGAGGACTGAATATTAATGGAGATTATATACTGATAAATGTTAAAAAAACATTCTCAAAATATTTGTTTGTGCTAAATATAATAATAATTAAAATAAGAGCCACCAATAATTACTTAACTCTCAGTCTATGCCAGGGACTGTGCTGAGAATCCATAAGGAAAACTTAATTTTCTCTTACAACTACACTAAAACAGAGACTAACAGTATTAAATTTTACAAATGAAAGTGCTTGTTCAAGGCCACACAAATGACAATGTTGGAGTTGGGTATTAAACATGGGCCTACTTATCTGAAATCATCACAACCACTATGTTGTGAAGATTATCTTGGGAAGGAAAGAACCAAAACAAAGAAATTAATACAAAAGAAACTACAAGACAAACCTCAGTATCTTATAATGCTATTTCTCTACTGATTATTCTACTGCTAATAACATCACGGCAACACGTGTTAATTCATCTTATAAAGGCACTCACAGAATAAAACAAACCCCTGTGTGTCACGGATGTGGGAAACAAAGGCAAAAGAAAAAAAATCCCCTTACAACTCACAGCCCACGGACAAGTCCTTGAAAAAGGCGGAGCGACCTTCCTCTGGAAGCTTGGTTTTGATACTTCGCTAAGGGCCAAAGGCAATCTCAGCCCCACCTCTAGGATCCTGTAAGTCGTCTTTAACATATGAAAGCTCCTTTGGAGCCTTCCTTATGGATACCTGGCAAGATCCCGGTAACAATCATCCTCCAAGCAATGGCCGTTGGATAGACACCTGAAGAGTCTCATGACTGAAGGTTTACTAACAGTAATAAATGACCTTTTCCTCACAATGGCTAGACCCCTCAGGATCCTGGACACCTTATTTCCAGAATTCCTTGGGGGCTTGTGCTATCCCTCACCCTCTCCCAACTTGAAAGTATGTAACGGGCCACTCCTCGGGACCCCAGTGCAGCAATTTCTGCCCATGGGTCCTGTCCTTGTGCTTTAATAAAACCACCTTTTTACACCAAAGATATCTCAGGAATTCTTTCTTGGCCATCAGCTCCAAGCCCCACCACCTCGAAATGCACACACATGGTCATTATTATATATAATTCTTCACTTTCAAAAGCCACATATTCCCTCTACTGTGAGTGGTCTCTTTGTTTCATAGTTGTTTCTTTATGCACCAAATCTACACAGGAAATGAAGTGCTGGCACTGGTTACTTTACAATAATACAGCCAGTGCAGAATGATGCAGCTTTCTTTCCATGCCCAAACATCTATTAACATGGAGAAAATCTGGATTATCTGGTACTGAATTTGCAAAAATGAGTTTAGCTTTCTGCGCTGGATGATTGAATGCCTCCTTGGATGAGCCTATCAAGGTTTAATTGAACTACAAATCCAATGATAATTGGAATAGAACTCCAGGCCAAAACAGGACACAAATATTCTAAGCTTTAGTTAATGAACAGAAGCAAATGGAGATTTCTGCTTAAATTCATGGCATCCTTTGACTTTATCAGTTGTTCGAAAAACATGACACGGCAATATTTAAAATCAATAGTTCTGTAACAGTAATTATACAGCAGCCACTTGATGTTCAATGACTGAGACTAGAAAACTAAAATGTAACAATAGGCTATTTTAAAATAATGTAAGTCTTCCTCTGTATTTTAGGTTCTTCAAGGCTTTATGTCTTTTCATACAGTATTAATATGGTACTAGGTGCATAGGAATTGGTAACTACATGTTTTATTTGTATGTATAAATGGTTAGTCCTTGGAGGAAATAGATTAGTGAAGGAGGTATAATTACGTGGATTATTAAGGTCCTATTGACAAAAAAAAGTTTGCTGACTGATAGGAGGATGTCTACAAGTGAGAACTGCAGTTGCCATTGTCAACATTGTTATCCTGTATCTCGAGTGAGAGTCACCGGAGTGACAACACCCAGTGCTCCATGCAATATGTGCCCTCCATAATACCCATCACCCGCTCACCCATCCGCACAATGAATCATGGGACACTGCCTCAAAAACTAATGATGTACTATATGGTGACTAACTTAACAAAACAAAACAAAACAAAAAAAAGAATTACCAGAATTAGTTAAGGCACATGCAAATTCATTTAGCATTGTCTAAACCTCTCACAAGGTTTGAAAGCTCTGATGTTTACTTCTGAAATGTTTTTGAAAGTGTTATTATTTTAAAAATTCACAATTACAAGTGCACATAAAACGAAGGATAAAAGTGATTAAGTGAATCACAGCGACAAAATTATAGATAGACGGAGAAGAGATTAGTGTTGCTAGCAGTTAGAGATAAGAGAAGAGCGGGAAAGGGCTGTGACCCCAAGGGACAGCACAAAGGATGCTTTCCTGGTGACGGAATAATTAGTTCTCTATCTCGACTGTGGAGGTGGTGGTAGGAACCTAACATGGGACCCACGTGTTGTAAATGGCACACGGAATAAATCCACATTGTATCAGTATCAGTTTTCCGATCCTGATATGTTCTATAGTTACATAAGAAGTAATCATTGGGAGGAACTTTGTGAACGACATACAGAACTTCACTATTTTTGCACCTTTCTGTGAATCTATATTCGTTTCAAAGTAAAAGTCTAAAAAAATGAGCAGAGTTAATCTCGACTTGCATACTAGTTGTGGATTTTTTTTTTCCCTCACCACTTACATTTAAATGTTTTCTACGATTCCAGTTTGAATGATGCTACTTACAAGCTGTACATACTTGGGCTTCTGACAAGCAGTTGCAGGCGGCATATCAGCTCGTCAGATGCATCCTGTACTCTTGTTTTTCAGTGATGAACACATGGCATTCAATCTGATATTTTTCTTTAGAGGGCAGAATTTCTCAAGTGTTTTGGTCGAAACACTGTTGTGACACTTGCTTGTTTCTACCTTTATTGCAAATATGGTTTTATACATTTTGCTAGTACAATAAAAAAATGTGAAATACTGGGGTTTCCTGATTTTATAGTTTCTCTGTGATGTCAGGTATACTTTGAAACAATATATCAATATTTTGTTACTCTCAGATTCTTTCCTGTGTTCATACATATTATACTTAGGTGAATGGTGTAGATCCTCCTCATAATGCATAAATAATGCCAGAAGACACATCACTGGCATGTTAGTAGACATGTATAAAAGTCGATGAGAAAGATCAGAATTTTCTTGCCCTCCCTGTCTCTGTCAATGCTAGGAACCTTCCACAGTCAAATATCCCACTTCGTTATTTCAGTTTGCATTGCCTTAAAAATTAAGTGAAATCGAACATTTTAATATTTATTTCCATTTGTGTTTTCTATTTTAGGGATCGTCTGTTGTGATGATGTGCCTATATTTTTTCTACTTAGGTAATATTCTTTTCCCAGTTGATTTAAGGAACTCCTTGTGTTGAGTATATAAAGCTTCTGTTGTATATATTACAAATATTCCTCCTTATGGTATACTTAAGGACTTGGGGAAAAAAAGCAAGGTTTATGTGGCTGATGCATAGAGATTAAAGGGAGTATGAGTGAAAAATGTAGGCTGTGTAAAGTTTTTTAGTTTTTATCCTAAAGCAATGTGAAGGCATCAGAATGTTTCAAGTTGGGGCTGTGGGTTGGAAAAAGTATGGAGAGTTGTGGGATTGTCACTGAGATTTGCTGTAAACATTCTTTTAAAAAAATGTATCTAAAACTCTTAGCAAAGAAAGAGGAACATAGTTCCAGATACTTAACAAATATCCAAGTTCACTGTTAATATGAATATAATGATCACTGTTAACATTTCTGGCAGAAGGAGACTCTGAAATCTTGTGTGGCTGAAGGATTATTCCAATGTTATATAAAGAATCACAGATAGCTGTTTCTAAGCTTGAGCTCATTCTCATTCCAATATCCAGGGCGCGAGTACGTCTACAGCAAGCAATTCGTGAGCTCACAATGGAAATCCAGCCAGGGGAATGATCCTGTTACAGACCAAAACATTAGGAGTATTAACAACAAAAATTCAATCATGTGTTGGGTCACTCTCATGGGAGTCATACCAAGTGCATGTGATTAATGCACTGGAGGCCAAAAGACTTGGTTACAATAGCATTTACACAGAACAGGTTTTGGAAAACAATATTATTCTCATTTTAAATTTAGTCTGCCAGAATTTACAAGTGACATTTTTCAAAATTAAATAGTGTACAAGCTTCATGTTCACAAACACGCACATAGTCTGTGGACCGTCAATACATACTAGCTGACTGACTGGCAGATAAACACCCCCATAAACAGATAAACACTTCTAAGTGAACTGTAGCCATATATTTAAAGAGGCAGTATCAGTTCTATGTGTTATCAACTAAAGATTAAATACATGAGAAATGTAGCAAGAATACAATAGTACAAATATCTTTCTAAATTGTGAGCTCCTGGGGCGCCTGGATGGCTCAGTGGGTTAATGCCTTTGCCTTCGGCTCAGGTCATGGTCCCGGTGGTCCTGGGATCGAGCCCCACATCGGGCTCTCTGCTCAAAAGGGAGCCTGCTTCCCTTTCTCTCTGCCTGCCTCTCAGCCTGCCTCTCTGCCTACTTATGATCTCTGTCTGTCAAATAAATAATAAATAAAATCTTTAAAAAATAATAAAATAAATTGTGAGCTCCTTCAACAGCAAATGAAGATGAAATCCTGCAGTTATTAAAGAATCCCAACTGAAAGCTTTATAAAGTAACTTTCTTCAACAAAATGGGAACTCTTCAAAGATTATAAACAAACCCATTGTTGTAACTTCAACTCTTTAGGCTGCTTGGTAATCGACTTGTGAATACTGGAGACCTTGATCTTGTGTGTATTTCTTGTGTGATATGTGTGGTATCTTGAGAAGGAAGGGTACAAGCAAAGAGCCAAGGCAAGACTAAAGACCAAGAAGTAGACAGGGGATTACATCCTCTTCTCCATTTTTATTAGGTTAAAATCCTTTTCAATGAGCATATCCTTAATAATTTAACTGAAATGTAGTGACAATTTGACTAACAATTTTGAGTTCAATACTTATTTTATGAAATTAGGCAAGATTTAACCTTTCTGAATTTAAAATCTTTTTACCTCAGCAATGGGAATAGGGCAACTCATTACATAATGTCTTGTAACAAAGTATTTTTAAAAATATGTATACTATTTGGTACCGTGCTGGACATTTCATGGGAATGAAATAAGTCTTATTTGCTGATATTACTTATCAATTAATAACAATAGTGATAATTTCTCCAGTCATGAAGCTCCTTTTGAGTTCATCTCTTTGATGATGGGACTGCTTTTGGGAAGTTCTGTTGCGGTAGTGGAGTTTACAGGAGGAGCGAGTACAACAGTCCCTACAGGACAGGACAAGTCTGGCTGGAAGAAGGGTTTTGCTCTCAGGGTTGGGGTAGACCAGATGCTTGAACTGTGTGAGTTACCTTGACTAGACCCAAAGGAGAAAGTGAAGACCACAAAACTACTATGTGCTCACCTTACTAGAAGGAAAGGAAGAGGGCATAAGTAAATGACTTTCAGTGAGAGTTAAAGGGAGATCCAAACCCTGCTTTGAAGACATGGTCCTTCAGCCCATTATGTTAAAGGTCAAAGGAAACAGTTTTATTGATGTTATCTGTTCTAAGAACTTGGAAAACCCAATTCCTTCGTTTTTTTTTTTTTTTTAAAGATTTTATTTATTTTTTGACAGACAGATCACAATTAGGCAGAGAGGCAGGCAGAGAGAGAGAGGGAAGCAGACTCCCTGCTGAGCAGAGAGCCCACAGCGGGGCTCGATCCCAGGACCCTGAGATCATGACCTGAGCCCAAGGCAGAGGCTTTAACCCACTGAGCCACCCAGGCGCCCCACCCCAATTCCTTCTGGCTATTTTGCATGTAGATTTCAGTCATGCCCCAGATGGACTGAAAGTGTTTCAGTTGTCGCGGTCACTCCAAGTACCACTTTACCCTTCACAGAGGTTAGAGCTTGCTTGTGAGGACTGTATAAACACGGCGATGTACTTTAAAGGTTGATGCAAGTGGTACAATTTGTGAATACTATATTAATAGTATTAACGGAGAAGGTGACTCATAAGTGTTGAAAATTATGCTCTTTTATATTCATTCCCTCACTTGTGTTCTTTCACTACAAATGGGGCTTAGACCGAATGGAAGGTACTGGCTGAGTGCTGTGCTTCGGCATTTCATTTGCCTTCTAAAACTACTTCAAATGTTTTCTTCTTAGGGTCCCTAATAATTCTGCAAAAGTCTATTTGTAGGCCAAATTCAGTCGAGAAAGTTGATGTTTAGAAGACAAAAAGTAATAGGCCTAGTATTAAGCAGCAGATAAGAGGTAGAATTTGAAACTAGTAATTTTTAAAATTCAGGAAGACATACCATATTTCTGATTGAAAAGACTTGATATTATAAGGATGTAAAACAATCCTAATAGATATGCATCTAATAAAATTTCAACCAGAATTCCAAGGTATCCTGTTTCAGCTCATCAAAATAAGTAATCTGTGGGATAATAAGAGTGTAATAAAAATTGCCAAGAGATTTTGAGAAAGAAGGGTATTAGGTAAGAATTTCCTCCCAGTTAATAAAACTTCTTATTAAACTGGAGACAGAAGAAATGACAGTGGCATAAAAATAGGTCAGTAAATAAGTGATTTTGACCATAGTGAAACTGCTGACTAACATGCCGTGCAAACATTGTCTCAGGACTACGTATCTCTACCTATCTCTGTCTCTGTCTTTGTCCTAAGCCTGTTACTGCTTCTAACCCATCTCTCCCTCTCCATCTGCCCAAACCAGAACACACACTCTCTCTCCCTCCCCACCTCGCTATCATCTATTTAGTTATGTGTCTGTCTGTCATCACTCACCTACCATCTCTCTTGTCTATATCTATGCACAGATAGGAAGTAGGGAAGAATGGTTGTTCCAAGATAAATATATTGAAAAAGACTGAAAGGTTTGATTATGACAGTCTTTTCAGAGTCCTTAGAGAAAATGTATCAACAACAGAATCAAAAGGCAAATAATTAATTAAAAACATTTCTAATACTGTGATCTGGGTTATTCCTAATATACAAAGTGTTTTTATTTTATTTTAATGTTTATTTATTTATTTTAGAGAGGGAGATAGTGGGGGGAGGGAGAGAGAATCTCAAGCAGATTCCTTGCTGAGCATGGGGCCCCACGCGGGGCTCGATCTCAGGACTCTGAGATCATGACCTGGGTGCAAACCAAGAGTTGGATGCTCAACCGACTGAGCTACCCAGGCATCCCACAAAGTGCTTTTACATACGAAATGTTACCTGGGCAGTACAGTCTGATATTCATTAAGATATCATTGCAACTGTTGCCAAAAACTAAGAGTCAAAATCTACCACCTCCCTACCCCACATGTTTCTTTTAGTTTCTCTTCTTAACCCATGACTAGAGAATTCAGTACTCTATAAAATATGCTCCTCTCCCAAATTTCATTCTCCAAAATGTGCACATCTTCCAATTAAAATTAGAAGGTGATTATAACACACTATTAGCTAGAAATTAATTTTTTAAAAAACACACAGGAAGGTGAGAGAAGTCATACATTCTAAGGTGGCTGTATTTGCACAAGTAAATGACACGACTTATTGATCCTGTTTTATAGACTGAGGAGACAGAAGGCTTCTACTGATTGGTTATACAATATTCTGGAGAGAGCTACATTTAAAAGTAGAATTAAAATTCAGGGATAACTATCTTCTAAAGAAGTGACTCTTCATCTTCAGAGTTATAACATAAATAATCACCATAAAATACTTGAGCTTGTCGTATAAGAATGTTCAAAAATTACCAGAGAGATTTGTGTTACACACTGGATTGACCCTAATCTATGATCCGGAGGTAGAGCTCCACAGCGGTGACGCCTGATGTAGCCGGTGATGGTAAAGCCAGAAGAACAATAAAGAGGGCACAGCTGTGCAGCCAGATGCAGGTGCTGAATCTCTGACATGCCAGGGCGCAAAGAGGGCAGATGCCACACTTCAGTGCAGCTCAACGTAGAGCACGACATCTTGAGAAGACAAAGGTCCATGTCTACAACAGTAAAACAAGCAAAGCCAAACGAAACCAACCAACCAAGCCAACACTGAGCCCGTTGCATGATGCATGGATTTGGGAGTTCAACGGAGAAACTCTCCAGAGCGGGCAGTACATTGCGTAGCTCCCCGAGAAGGAGGCAGAAAAGACGGTGACACAGGTTCTCCTGAAGTACAATGTATAAACCACAGGGACGTGGGACAGCTTTCAGACTCTCTCGAAGAGAGGAGCCGACTCTCTGGTGTGTACTGCTGGTATTTTTAGCCAGATCTATGGACCGAGAGGCACAAGTGGTTGATAAGGCATCCCAGGCCATTTTAATGACACCACAGACTGAAGCTGAACTTTATTCTGCAATTTTTGTCCAAATAGTTTTATGAATTCTTCACAGGCAATAAACCAAATATCCTTTTAAGACTTCAACTATCTGTCAATAATGTTGTTATTAAAAAGAATCCATGCTTTTTTTTTTTTTAAGATTTTATTTATTATTTATTTGACAGAGAGAGATCACAAGTAGGCAGAGAAGCAGGCAGAGAGAGAGAGAGGAGGAAGCAGGCTCCCCGCTGAGCAGAGAGCCCGATGCGGGACTTGATCCCAGGACCCTGAGATCATGACCTGAGCCGAAGGCAGCGGCTTAACCCACTGAGCCACCCAGGCGCCCAGAATACATGCTTTTACATGAAACCAATCTTATAAGCCAATACATACCTCTCAAAATATTGAACTAAAAGGTGTACAGATTTTCCTATTTTAGAGAAACATTGTTTTGAACATAAATCCTGTTGACAAATGCTGATTTCTTCCCTCCCCTGCTCCCTCTTTCTCTCTTCTCTCTATTTCTCTTCTTTCCAAACAGCAGTTTTTTCTTTTCTTTTTCCTAGCTTTCTATTACTGCTATCTTTTGGAAGATCCTGAAAACATATTTATGTTAGTTTTTCTTCCCTAGGGCATTAAATTCTCTGGTATCTCTGCTGTAATGGACATACAATAAACATTTTGGTAAGTGCAAAATAAATTTTACAAGATCAAAAACCTATGATAATCTTAGTTCTTGAGTGCTGGGTGTCAAGCATTATGGTAAGTGCTTTATTTTTTATTTTTATTACAATTTTATGAGCTAAGTCCTATAATGACCCCCCTTTTCAAAGGAGGAAACTGACACTCAGAGCTGAGAAGATCACAGGGCTGGTCCGAAGCAGTGAGGAGCTTCCTGAAGGGAGAAGGGGAGGAATCAACGGCAGCACTTACACACCACCTTGTCACCCCGCTGTAGGTCCCGGGACCAATCCCTGCAGCTCTTGGGGGGACAGCACATTCTTTCATGATTTCCAAAAATTCAAGGCATTCGGAACTATAACATCACATTCTGTATAGTCTCACGGCACGTGATGGACCATGTCAAGCCCTGAAAGAGAGACCGTTGCATGTCTCTGCCTCATTCTTCTCATTTCTTCTCTTTTATATTTGTTTGTAAAATCTCATGAAGATACATGAAATATTTAGTGAACAACCTGGCTTTCTAAGGAATACGTGCAGCCTGCTGGTTTCATACATTTTCCAGACTACAATGTAATTATTTAGGTCTGTTTACTTTTTTCCTATTCCTGGGATGAAGTGAGTGAATGAAACCCCAGTCCTCATCGCTGCCTCCCTGTTGAGGTTGTAGCAAGCATGTTTCAAATACTGTTCATCAGAAAAGACATACCCAGCCTCATTTCAATAGTCATCTGAGCAACTATCAAAAATACATTGTGGTTAGAAAGAGAGGTAAGAAATGAGTGTCAAATTCCTGAAGACATGACATCCTAATTAAAGGAGTCCTGTGTCGATGCCAGAAAGGGTATAGTCAGAGCCAAAGTGATTGTGAAATCTTGTTTCTAGAAACGTCAATATCCCCAACGCCAGTCCTTTAATTAGAATCTTCTTTTATTTTGTTTAAGCTCAAGACAGGAAAACTCACTGCAAGTCACCCTTCCTTGAAACCGAGTTGTTTAGAACCAAAAGATCTGTCCTGGCAAGAGAAAATCAGGGTTATAACAGGCCAGATATATAAATATGTATATGGGCTATCATTTTCTCGTAACAAATGGTAAAAAGCTCTGCCGCTGACAGTGAGAGAGGCATGTGGAGGGTCTGCTTTATCACTTCCCTCTGCCTGTTTTCCCAGGCAGCCTCTCGCAGGTCCTAAACCCGGGGCCATCATTGGCCCTTGCACATGGAAGCAATGAAGGTGTCTCTCAAAGTAAATCATTTGGGGAGTTTTATAATCTCAAATAAAATTTTCTAATATTTTTTCCTAAGTTTTCCAGGTTTAAGGTTTTAATCTTTTATTATTTATTGTGCAGCCGTTTTGGAGAGCATGGCGAGAAGTCCTGGGTAAATCCGTGGATGCAAGCTCGGCACCGTGCGATGCTCTATTAAAAACTAAGTCGTGCTTTCTTTTCCGTATTACCACCATTCTATCCTCTGGTGCTTAAAAATTAATTGCATGTGGGTTTATAAGCCTTTGGCTGTCGATCAGCAAAATTGCTGATAAATATATTTTTAGAGTTTGCACAGGCAAGAAAGTCTGCATATGAATTTTCTCTTCCGCCACCAGAAAGACCATACCCCCCATTTCAACTGAACATATTTTCCAGTGTTGTTTTTTTTTTTTTAATGATATCAGGATGAAGAAAAGTACATATCAACAAAACAAATCTATTTCAAATGGCAACTTTGAAAATAAATCGGAAAAGATGTTCATAAGACAAATACTTAGGGATAAAGGTAAATATTTCATTCCTATGAGGGTTTGAGAAGAGAACAAACCATCACAAATAATTTTTTTGTAGAATTAATGAGAATAAATTCAATAAGGGGGAACATACATTCATCTCAGTTCTTTTTTGAAAGCCTTAAGTGTCTGTATTGATTTCTGGTATCCAGTAGAATTGATGTGCGTGTGCCAGGGAAGTGTTCCATATGGACTCAGTCAGAAAATTAGGAAAACGGAAAGGGTCTGAGCCTTACTTAATGAAGAAAAAAGAAAAAGGAGGCACCCTGAGAATCAGTACAAAATGTGAGGTGATAATGACATGGACTACTGAATATTATTGTTGTATATTTATGCATTTGTGAATCCAGCAGACAAAGCAGAGAAGGCAGGAAAGCAGGAATGAGGGGCAGCAACGAGAGGAAGAGGAAGGGCGGAGAGATGCAGGACGCACAGAAAGAGGAAGCGAACGATTGCTGGCGAGTATGTGGCGAGAACCGAATCAACTATAAATGGGCTTTACGTCCTAGGCTGCTTCTGTCCCACAATTCTAGCTGTGTTTTTTTCTCAGTGTTTTACAACAAAATATCACATCTATCCTCTCAAGATAAGTATTATCCTTCCTCCTCTTAGTCTATGATTGTGAAAAGGCTTTACTCTAATTTTGGATTATGTATGCCATTTGGACCTCCGATTTATTTGTGGCAACAAGCACTCTGATGAGTGTACTGTTTGTCCTGTAATTGCTATCTTCCAGTGAGCGTTTTGTTCCGTTATGATCTCCTAGAACATTTTATTCCCGAAAAGATGTGGCACAGGCTGATTCTTCATTTTAAAGATGCTCCTTTAACGTCTCCAGATTTTAAGATATTTTAAATTATCTTTTGAATAGTAAAATGAGGGATGATCGAAACTGGGATACATTTTAAAATTCATATTGAATATTTCTACTTTTATTTTGAAAATGAGAATACATTATGGAAGGTAGCCCAGCACAAACAACTCATTCCTGATATGCATTAACAATATAAATAGGTGAATGAAAGCAAATTGAGTTGTAGAAACATAGAGTAATTCTGAGTGCTTTTTAGCAAACCATATATGTATATATAACATATATACATATTATATATATTTGTACTTTATTTTTAAACTTTCCTTATGCAGGTTTCCTGATGAATGCAATACTGCTGATTCTTAAATAAAGACTATCAGGTATTTTTTTAATAAGTAAAGAATAATGACTTTATCTCTTCTATAAAAGTTACATTGTTGTCCACGAGCTATCTTTGTGATTTTTAGAAATGAGCAATAAGTGTTTAGGAAAATATGTATCTTATTTTAAGTATATTGAAGTAATTTAAATTCTCATTAACATCATATCAAGGCCCATGTGAAAATATCTTATAAGAATTGACTACAGAAATGACTGTTTACAATGTTTACATACTTGTAAAAAATGATCAGAAGTGACACACAGAGTAGCAGGATGGTTATAAATAAAGTTAGAGAGGTCAGAAAACATATTCTTCAACTAAATGTGGTTGACAAAAAAAAATGGTAACAGGAACATATGACAAAACACTACGATTTAGATTTAAATACAGCTCTGGGCTTCCAGATTGCCAAGTCAAATAAGAGTATATTTGCCATTAAATGACAAAAGAAAACATACCAAATCATCTGACAAGAAAAGGTAGAGTATCACAATGCAACTAATATGGTAAATAATTCTGTTAGGAAGAAGCCAATTCTTGACTTTCTCTTTTTCCTCCATTTCTTCGCTCCTTCCTCTCTCCTCCCTCTCTTCCTGCCTTTTTTTTTTTTTTTTTTTTTGGAAGAAGCCAATTCTTAAGACACAGGTTATAGATTGACATGGGCAATTATATAGATAGAAATTTCCTAGATGTAGTTGAGAGGAGGAGGGAGTAGTATTGTTTCCATGGCTCTTGACTTCACATCGTTTACAAGCTTATCAACAACGTCGGGACGGTAGTGTGGGTGAGACCGCCCGCACCTCCAGGTGCCTGCCTGAAATGTTACCTCTAAGGAACCCCCAGACTTTATTTCTGAATGGACGCTTTCTCTAGGCATCTAAGCTTGCTCATAGCACCCCGGGAGGGCACTTTGCACTCTGTGTTGTTACAAGTTGCTTTACTTCTCCCCCTAGAGCACACACTTCCTGAAGGCGTGCGCTATCGAAGTTAGTATTTTGCTCCCAGCATCTATCATGGTCTTTGACCTCTAGTAGATGTTCAATAAATCTTTGGAGGATGGGTGAATGGATAAAAGGAGGAATGAGTGGATTTAGGGCCATGCTGGGAGTCTTGTCACCAGTGGGTTTGGGGTGAGCCGAGGAGTGAGAAGTGAGAGAGGAAAAGGCCCGTCTGCATGTGGAGGGGCTTGTGTCTCAGCCCGAGCTCGGATTTCACCTGCTTCCCTGAGCTGCTCCCCAGTCTTTAAAAGTCAGGCTGGATATTGATTCTTAGGAATGGAATTTGGTGAAGGATGAGGAAAGGTTTTGTTGAATCACATTTCCAGAGCTCAAGCTGCTGTGCTCCAGGGCTAACAGAGAACCCGAGAAAATCTTGATACGATTCTATTCTATGAAATGGATGTTTTCATGCATTCATTTTAAATAGTGTCTTTATCTTACTTGCCTTTGAGGGAGGCAATTTATATTTAGCAAGAACTGTTATTAATTAGTATTCATGGGCATAGCCTTTCTTTCTGTTTGTTCCGATGTTCCAAAATTGCAAGGAAAAAATGCCTGCCATTTAATTATATTAAATCAGATATGTGAACAACAGAATTCTGGCGTCAAGGACTGTATTAGCAAATTGTGCCAATTAGAAAACACAGCAAGTACCATGCACTTTCCTTTTGCATTAGTGGCTTTTAAATCGTATAGTGGCATAGTAGCAAACACAGCTAGCATGGTATGACTGTCACATTTTCCACACGTTCATTTTTAGCTACTTTGCCTTTTAAAGAAAACATACAGTATGCTGTAGGCCTACACATAAAGTGCTTCCCAGAATATAAGAGATAATTATATGCTTAAGGAATAATATGCAAACATTCTTCTTCAGATAATTATGAACACTTATTTTTCCACATGGGAAGCTAGCCAAGAAGTAAGACATACTGCACTTTGGGAAGTCATCCATTTTTAATACATGAAGCAGTGCCCTATCAATACTACAAAAAGAAAGTTATCAAATGTCATGTGACCAAATGAACAGCCAAAAGTAAAACAAAAATTTTAAAATGACAATTAACATCTATCACACCGTGCCCTGTTAAAAAACAATCACATGAAGAAACAAAATCTGCTGTAGCCATAAATGTTGGCAGCCATCAAAACCATTCAATTTTTAATAGGTTCTGGAGATATTTATGTATATCTTCCTTCTTTTCTAAATATATATATTTAAAGTGATAATTGATATGGTTTGATTAAAATTTACTATCTAACCAGATTTTTCTCCATTAGTTCCATGTATTCTTTATTTCAAATTCTCTTTAAATTTTTGCTTTTTCTGGGTTTGAGGGTTTTTTTTATAATTCCACTTTATCTTCTTTACTGTCTTAATATTTGTATATTTATAAAAATTGGTAGTTGTCCTAGATTTCTCCTATACAGATGTATGTGTGCGGGGGGTTGTAGGAGGGGGTTTATGTTCAGATAAAACTATAGCATCTTACATGTCCTTAGGATCTTATACTGGTGTATTTCCAATTTCTTCCCCTCATCTTTTGTCGTGCTGTGTTATATATTTTAACTGTTACATATGCTGCAAACACACAATGCACTTACCATCTTTTGCTCTGGTCAATTACCATTAAAAAGTTAAATTAAGAAAAAAAGGGGCACCTGGGTGGCTCAGTTGGTTGAATGTCTACCTTTGGCTCAGGTCATGGTCCTGGGATCCTGGGATGGAGCCCTGAGTCCAGCTCCCTGCGGAGTCTGCTTCCCCTCCCCCATCCCTCCTCCTCCCTCTGCTTGTTTGCCTGCATGCTCTCTCTCTCCATCAAAGAGATACAATCTTTCTTAAAAAGGTTAAAATTAAGAAAAACAAAAATTTATCTTACCTTACTTTATTTCTTTTCCATTGCTTTTCATGTCTTGTGTAAATCTAAATTTCTTACATTCTTTCTGCCTGAAGAACTTCCTTGAACATTTCTTTTCCAGATAGTCAGCTAGTAATAAATTTACTCCTTTTTTGTTTGTTCGAGAAAATATTTATTTCTCCTTAATTTGTGGATGGTAAGTTACTGCGTATAGAATTTCAGATTGACAGTCTTTCTTTCTTTTTTTTTTTTTCCCAGTGCTTGAAATATTTCACTGTACTATTTACCTCGCATGGTGTCCGATGAGAAGTCTACAGTAATTCTTTGTAAGTAGACTTTGTAGGTCTCTCTGTACGTAGTGTGTCTCTTTCCCTTGACTTCAAGATTGTCTTCATCTTTGGATTTTAGCCGTCTGACAGTGACATGCATAGTTTTTCCTTCCCCCTCCCCAGTCCCATGCTTCTCTGAGCTGCTGCTTCTTGTTCTTTTTTAAATATTTTATTCATTTATTTGACAGACAGAGATCACAAGTAGGGAGAGAGAGACGGAGGAAGCAGGCTCCCTGCTGAGCAGAGAGCCCGATGTGGGACTTGATCCCAGGACCCTGAGATCATGACCTGAGCCAAAGGCAGAGGCTTAACCCACTGAACGACCCAGGCACCCTTCTCTGAGCTTCTTAATTCTGTAGTTTGGTATCTTGTCATTGATTTTGGAAAATCTCAGTCATTGTTTTGTTTTTTTTTTTTTTTTTTAATAATACCTGAGACTGTTTGTTCTTTCCTCCTTCCAGAAGTCTAATTATCCATATGTTAGATTGTTTGATAATGTCCCACAGCTCATGGATCATCTTTTTTTCACTTTTTCTCTTTGTGCTTCAAGTTGGGTACTTTTTATTGATTTATCTGTGAGTTCATGGATCTTTCCTTGGTTGTGTAAATTGTGTGGAGTCTGTTGAAGGTAATTTTCATCCTGTTCTTATGTTTGTTTGTTTTTTTAAGGATTTTATTTATTTATTTGAGAGACAGAATGGGAGGGAGAGCTGAGTGGGGGGAGGGGCAGAGGAACAAGTAGACTCCCCTCTGAGCCAGGAGCCCAATGCCCAGCTCAGTTCCAGGACCCAAGATGATGACCTGAGCCAAAGGCAGATGCTGGACCGATTGAGCCACCGAGCTGCCTCCGTGTTCTTATGTTTTATATTTCTAACATTTCCATTTGATTTTTATTGTTTCTATTTCTCTCATGAAAATATCTTTCAGATCTTTACATGGACTACTTTTTCATTAAGAGCCTTTAACATATTAATTATAGTTATTTTAAATTCTTTGGTATTTCCAACATCCATGTCATATCTCAGTGTGGTTCTGATAATTGCTTTGTCTTCTCAAAATTTTGCTTGTTCTGCATCATCACTTGCTCGGTAATTTTTTTGTTGTTGTTGTTAAAAAACCAGACCTAGGGGCGCCTGGGTGGCTCAGTGGGTTAAGCCTCTGCCTTCGGCTCAGGTCATGATCTCAGGGTCCTGGGATCGAGCCCCGCATCGGGCTCTCTGCTCAGCGGGAAGCCTGCTTCCTCCTCTCTCTCTCTGCCTGCCTCTCTGCCTACTTGTGATCTCTGTCTGTCAAATAAATAAATAAAATCTTAAAAAAAAAAAAAACAGACCTATTGTATAGAACAGTAGAGACTGAGGTAAATCACTTTTTATGCATGGATATGTGTATGCCTATCTTTATGCTGGGCTTTTAGTGGGGATTGTAATACGCTCAGGAGTTAGGCTGGGTTGCAATTTGTTGCACAGGCTTTGAATTCCTACACTTAGAGGGTGTGGAGAATCCCAGAGGTCGTCTTCTCACTTTTTTCTCCCCAGAGAAGATGTAGCCCTCCACCTGCGTCCCACTGCTATAATCACCAGACGCTGTTAGTACAGCGGTGGGAGGTGGGGGGAGGAAATGTTCTCTGATGTTCTGATTAAGCCTTATCCTTAGGCAGGGTGAACCTGGGACTCAGAGTGGTGTGGCCTTCCCAAGTGCCCCTGCCCTTCCTTGCTCCAGCTAGAGTGCTTTGCTTAGTCCATGTTCTTGCCCCTTCCCCAGAGGCAGAACTTCATGTTCCCCGCTCCTTTTCTGTAGCTTGGATGGATTTCCAGCAGTGCCCTAAGAAGAGTGTTGTGGATCTTGTCCCAGAAGTCTCTCTTCCTAACAGAGGAGTTAGGGGAGATGGGTGTGGATGAAGTTTTGGCAATGGCTGCTGTTCCGCTCCCCCAACAAGTATCACGAGGGAAATTTTCTCAGAATTCTGTAGTCTGGTCTGTGAGTACTTGGTGTGATTCATGGAGGAAAACTATATTAGCAGATGCAAATGACTTACTACTCTCCCATCTCTGTATATTTGGCCCTTAGTAATTCATTAAAAAAACTAGCTGACTCTTATTACTAGCTTTATGGTATCTGGCAGCAGTCGACCCAGGTAGGTTCTTCTTTTCCATGGATCTTCCTGGTTCTTTTTTCCATGAAAAGTGAATGTTTTCTGCCCAGAAGTGAATGTTTTCTGATAGATTAAAAAAAGGACATTAATTTTGAATTTGGTAAGTCTTTTTTTTTTAATTATAAGACTGAGATTAATGATCTTTACTCTTCTCTATACACTGGAATGAAACAGGAAATTTATTGATAAATTTATAAATATATAAATATTATATAAATATAAATATGATAAAAAATTATCAATGTTTTTAGTTTGTCTATTCTAGTGGTAGTATAGCAGTATCTCATTGGGCTTCTCAGTTGCATTTTTCTTTTTCTTTTCTTTTTTTAAAATAGTTTTTAATTTTTTAATAACATATAATGTATTATTAGCCCCAGGGGCATAGGTATGTGAATCACCAGGTTTACACAATTCACAGCTCAGTTGCATTTTTCTGATGATGCATCTTTTTATGCAGTTGTCAGCCATTTGTATACTTGTAGTGTAGTTGAAAGACTTTATGCTCAAGTTTTTTTAAGTATTGTTTAATTGGGTTGTCTATTTATTATTGATTTTGAAGAGCTCATTACATATTTTGGATACAAGTCCTTTGTCATATAGATTCATTGAAAATATTGTCTTCTTGGATGTGACTTGCTTTTTTATTTTTTAATTGTGTCTTTTGATAAAGAAATTGAAGTTCAATTTATTGATTTCCTATGGTTTTTATTTTCCTTCTTATTTTAAAACATCATTTCCTACTTTAATAACAAAAAATTCTCTTTTTTCTTGTAGGAGCTTCACAATTTTGGATTTCTTGTTTTCAGGCCTGTGATTCAAATCAAATTAATTTTTGTGTGTGGTACAATATAGGAGTCAAGGTTCAACTTTTCCCTTAAATATTTATGTAGTTGTTTCTAGCATGACAGGCTGAAAAGTCTATTCCTTCCCCCACTGAATTATCTTGATTCCTTTGTGGAAAATCAGTTGGCCACATGTATGTGTTTCTCCTGCTCTACTCCATTAATTATTTTTTCTATGAATACACTTGTCTATCCTTCAGTCAGTACCACCAAACATGATTACTATAGCTTGATTGTATGTCCTTGTTTTTCTTTAACAGTATATTGAAGTTGGATGGTGTTTTACACTGTGCTGAGAAGGTCCTAGAGTTGGACTCATAAGGCTCAGAGTCTTATATCTGTTTTAATTTCACTGGCAAAGAAATGAAATCAAGATTTTTAAATCTAAGCTCTTATATCTTCTCTTTTTCTGTATTTTCTTTTTCAATTTTTATTTATTTAAATTAAAAATATAATATCCACTTTGCCTACACATCACATAAAAATGTTGTGAAACATCATTGATCTATATAGAGTAATAAAGAGTTTTGTTTTTACACTGTGTGAAAAGACCTGTGTACCTTTTAAGAATCTTCAGATTTTTTTTTTTTTTTTTAATTCTTGATTTTGACTTAAAGACAAGGAGAGCCAGGGACACAAAGCCATAGCAGAATGACTGTTGTATTTCAATTAAAATGGGGCCTCTTTTCTTCTCATCACCCAAAACCTCTATCTAGAGTCAGGCAAAAACCCAATTAGTTATTAATTGATGTGCATTAAAATTCATTAACTCTGCATGTGAGGCCTGGGCTATAATTAACTGTCTTTCTTACCTTTTGTTCTGAAATCTCTAGGTAAAAGATCCCACTGCTAATCAGAAGGAGGGAACCAGTTTTGTGCCTGTAGTTAGGAGTAAGGTCTTCAGAAAGCTGGGGTCTCAGTGCCCAAAATAACTCCTCATAACCAAATGATGATATTTATTTTCCTAAGTGAAGTTTGACGTATTTGAAAAGGGAAAAAATTTGTAATAGTTTACAACTTTCTGATTGTATGATAGTCACACTTTAAATTACATTTTGTATATGTCTTCAGCTAAATAAAAATTCATATGCAAACTTAAGATCCAAAGAAATATCTCCTGAATGTGCAGTTTCTAATAGTTTGAAAATTTTAAACTAAATATATTGAAACTGTATGTTTTCTTAAAAGACACCTTACAAATGCGTGTTAGACAAAGTAAATTATCTCAGACTCAACTGAAGTAAACATGTTCCTAGAAAGCTTGCACTCTAGCCTGCCAGCATGCTATTTAGACAGATTTACAGTAAGAGTTATTTTGGAGCTTTGGTATGTATCTGCAAAAATACCAAAAAGTAATTATTATTCCTTATGAAGTTCCTTAAAACCTAGGTGTGAGGAGAATTATGCACAGACTATTTAAGTGAAGCTCTTAATCCATTTTGCAGTGGATTTCATCCATGAGTAGAGTCAAAACAAAGAAAATCATGTGAAATACCCCAAAGATACAGATGCAGTGAAAAGAAGGGCCATCTGTACCCCAATGTTCATAGCAGCAATGGCCACAGCCACCAAACTGTGGAAAGAACCAAGATGCCCTTCAACGGACGAATGGATAAGGAAGATGTGGTCCATATACACTATGGAGTATGATGCCTCCATCAGAAAGGACGAATACCCAACTTTTGTATCAACATGGACAGGACTGGAAGAGATGACGCTGAGTGAAATAAGTCAAGGAGAGAGACAAGTATCATATGGTTTCACTTATTTGTGGAGCATAACAAATAGCATGGAGGACATGGGGAGATGGAGAGGAGAAGGGAGTTGGGGGAAATTGTAAGGGGAGCTGAACCATGAGAGACTATGGACTCTGAGAAACAAACTGAGGGTTTTGGAGTGGGGGGAAGGTTGGGTGAGCCTGGTGGTGGGTATTATGGAGGGCATGGACTGCATGGAGCACTGGGTGTGGTGCATAAACAATGAATTCTGGAACATTGAAAAGAAATTTAAAAAATAAATAAAAATTAGAAAAGAAAAGAAAAAGAAAGAAAACTTAAAATTCATAAAATTTAGGGAAAACCATTAAAAGCTTCTACTCTGTCCACTTCCCCACTCTTTAAACAGACACCTGGAGCCCATGATTTAAATGACTTTCTCAAAGCTGTAACTCTGGTAAGTCCAGAATACAGGACATGCTTGTCTCCTAGCTAGTTGTTAACCAGTTATCTCCAGGACATAACGAACTTAACTTTCAATTCATGCTTGAATCTGAAAAACTATCACTCATTTTTTTATATCAATGGCAGTTAAGTTTCTTTAGCCATGGCAACTGAGTTCCAAAATTGAACATTTGTGGATTTGCCTTTTATCATCTCCACTTGAATTATTAACTATCCCAAATTTAATATAACCTAAATAAAACTCTATAATCCCTTCTGCCCTCAAACACAGATCAGAAAAAAAATAAAAACAAAACTTACTCTTAGGAAACAAAACCACAATAAACTATTGAGACTCCACCAAAATAAAAAAACTTTTGCACCATAAAAGGAACCACCAATAAAATGAAAATGCAACCTCCTGAATGAGAGGGGATATTCACAGATGATATATCTGATTAAGGGTTATTATCCAAAATATATAGAGAGTTACACAACTCAACAACAACCTCCCCCAATAATCTGATTAAAAAATGGGTGGAGAATCTGAATAGACATTTTTCCAAAGAACAATGACACAGAAACAAGAAAAGATGCTCAGCATCACTAATCGTTAGGAAAATGCAAATCAAAACCACACTGAAATATTACTTTACACTTGTCAGAATGGCTGGTATCACAAGGACAAGAAATAAAATAAGTGTTGGTGAAGATGTGGAGAAAAGGTAACTTTGTGCACTGTTGGTAGGAATGTAAGTTGGTGCGGTCATTGTGGAAAACAGTAGGGAGTTTCCTCAAAAAGTTAAAAGTAGAAAAACCATACAATCTAGTAATTCCATGCCTGGGCATTTATGCAAAGAAAATGAAAACACTAATTCAAAAAGATATGCACCCTTATGTTTACTGCTGCATTATTGAGAACAGCTGAGCTATGTAAGTAACTCGTGTCCATTGACAGCTGAATGGATAAAGATGTGGAATATTAGTCAGGCATAAAGATTTTTCCATTTGCAGCAACATGGATGGACCTTGAGGGTCAAGATCCATAAGTCAGATACAAAAAAACCCCATATAATATGATTTCACTTGTCTTTAGGATCTAAAAATGAAAACAAATGAACAAACAAACAGAAACAGAATCATAAATAAAGAGAACAAACTGGTGATTGCTAGAGGGGAGAGAATTGAGAGGATAAGCAAAATAAGTGAAGTGGATGAAGAGGTATAAAATCCCAGTTATAAAACAAATAAGTCACAGGGATTAAAGGTACAGCATTGGGATTACCATCAATAATTTTGTGATAAGTTGTGTGGTGTCAGATGGGAATCACTTACTGTTGTGAGGGCATGGGGTAATGTATAGGAGGTCAAGTCACTATGCATACACCTGAAACTAATGTAACATTGACATCAACTAACTTCAGTAAACAAAACAAAACCACTCTTAGTTCAGTATTTTCCATATTAATTAATAGTAACCCATCCACCTAGTTGTTCACTCCCAAATTAAGTCGTTCTTAACTTCTTATCCTCTTACTCTCTACAATCAGTCCTTTAGCACATCCTCTCAATTCTTCTTCCAAACCATATTTCATTTTCATCCCCTATATTTCTTCTCCACTGCTATCAGTCTAAGTCAAATCACTTACATCTCACACCTGAATTACTTGGGAGTCTGATTTTGATGCTCTTGCTTCCACTCTTTCCTTTTTATAATACATTTTCTATATAACAGATAGAGATACATTTTTCAATGTAAATCTCAGTCTGTTGCTCACATCACTTCTCTGCTTAATGACCTTCAATGACTACCCACTACATTTAGGATAAAACCCAGCTTTTCACCATGATCTCCAAGACTATATGATTTCAATATTGCTTATTTGTCTGGTTTCACTATCTGTCACTCTCCTCTCTACAAACTACATTCCGGCTATAAAAATTGGGTTTCAGCTTCTTAAGTCAGCCGTCCTTCACTTTTGTCCCCAAAATATATAACTGAAGACTGGGGGTTTTAAAAATATAAAGAAAGAGAGTTACTGATGTACCATGTATTTTTCTACCACCTCTTGAGAAGGGGATTCCTTCTCCGGCCTCTATGCCAAGTAGTTTCAGAAATCTACTCAGAATTCTCAACATGGTACGGGACAGGATGAAGAACACAGGAAATGCTCTGTAACTTTCACCTGAAGATGTCTGACAGTGACCTGATTGTGGAGGAGTGAAGAACCTTATAGAAGGAGAAACCTGGGCTTCCATCGATGGAAAGATAGTTTGAATTTTGCCAGGAGGCTAAGTGAGCCCTTGGAAAAGTGCAGAACTTGAAATTGATCCCTGTCTGGAGGGCAAGTTATCCTCAATAGACAGTCTTTATGTATCTGATGGACTGCTGAAAGCCAGAGGATAAAGGGTGGTCATGAACATTCAACTGGAAAGAACATTTCTTAGACGAAGAAACCCTTAGTGAATGGTTAACAGCAAGATTGGTGCTATGGACTGAATCATATCTTTCCAAAATCCATCCATTGAGGCTCTAACCCCAAATGTGATAGTATTTGGAGATGGAGACTTCGGGATATAATTAGATTTAGATGTGAGAATGAAGATGTGTTCTAATGATGGGATCAACACCCTTATAAAGAGACAGAAAATCATTCTCTTAGTCTCTCTCTGTTTTTCAAATGAAAGGAATGACTTTGAAAATGATGGGCACATAATAAACGAGATTACTAATGGGGCATGTATGAAGGCATTAACATGGGGAACTTAGAATGGAGACTGGGAAAACACTCATGTGTTAGGGCAGTAGAAGAGGATCCAGTGGAAGTCAAGAAGGAGCATGGAAAGATGATCAATGTCACTCATCCTCAGGGAAATACAGGTGAAAACCACAATGAGGTACCACCTCACACCTGTCCAGAAAGGCTAAAATTAACAACACAAGCAATAACAGGTGTTGGTAAGGATGTGGAGAAAGGGGAAAACTCTTGCACTGCTGGTGGAAATGCAAACTGGTGCAACCACTCTGGAAAACAGTAGGAAGTTTCCTCAAAAAGTTAAAAATTGAACTACCCTACAACTCAGCAATTGTACTACTGAGTATTCACCCAGAGGATACAAAAATACCGATTCAGAGGGATACATGGCAGCATTATCAACAATAGTGCAATATTTCCATAGCAAACTATGGAAAGAGACCAAATGTCCATTGACTGATGAATGAATAACGAAGACGTGATATATTATTACCTCGCTATCAAAAAGAATGAAATCTTGCCATTTGCAATGACATGGACTGGGCTAGAGTGTATTATGCTAAGGAAAATAAGTCAGAGGAAGACAAATACCATATGATTTCACTCATATGTAGAATTTAAGAAACAAAATATACGGGGGGTTAAGAGAAGTAAGCAAAACACAAGACACTCTTAATAGAAAACAAACTGAGGATTGATGGAGAGAGGTGGATGGTGGGTGGGTTAAATGGGTGATGGGTATTAGAGAGGGCACTTGTGATGAACACTGGGTATTGCATGTAAGTGATGAATCACTGAATTCTACTCTGGAAACCAATATTGCACTGTATGTTTACTAACCATAAATTTTGAGAAAAAAAAAAAAAGAAGGAGCAGACACAAAGGGAAAGAAAATCTAGAAATATAGTATCATAGAAGTTGAATGAGAGGAGTGTGTTAAGGGAATGAACAATTGTCAAATTTTGCAAAGAGATTGATGGTAATGAGGAATGAAAAAAGACCACAGGTTCAAAGTTGTTGTGTTTTAATTTCCATATTTATAAAATAAAGCTAATTGAAGTGCTGCAAAACAAACACAATGAAACCACACAATACTAAACACCAAGCATTACTTTTAGCAAATCCAGATTTTAAGAAGGGAATAATAAAGATTTAAATTATCTTTTGCACCCTAATAGAATCATATTGGGCTAGTGTGCTGTGAAACTCAGAGTTGTGTATTTTTCTTTTTTACATTATTTTAAGTTTTCTCCAATTTTAAAGAGTTAGCCCCAGGATTTAGTAACTGAATATGTAGTGGATTTTTAAACGCCATGTGAAATTGCCCACTTTCGCCAAAAGTTATAATAAACTAGTAAGACTAAAGTCCTTTCTTTATATGTGGCTATAATTGGGATTTTAAAGCCAGGGGAACCTTGTGTGTCATCAAGTTTTGCAGATGAGGAAACCAAAGTTTAGCGAGGTCACATCTCCCTCAAGGTCATTGAGACAGTTACTGGAAGAAATGGGAATAGAAATCAAGTCTCACAGCACCTCTTGAGGGGCATATTTTCACTATATCTCACTGGTGCTTCTTAAAAATTAGTGACTGGAAAGTAAGAAATGATCATTAGCAACAGGATGAAGCCCGAGCAGATGCTCTGGTGAGGTAAAGCTTATGGCATGGAGCAGAGACACAATTAACAAATACTGCTGGATTTGCCATGGAGGAAGTGAGTTTTATGATTCATAGCGGAGCCCCACAGAGGAGAATTCTGGCAGTTTCAGGTCAACTTCCAACAGTCCTTGCTTGAGACCCAGCTTGTTTAACGGGCTGAGCTCCCCTGGATCCTCCTGGGGCTCATTAGAGAAGTGATGATGGTCTTTAGACCTTGAGATGTGGAGCCGAAGCTGCTGTGCTGTAAGAGGCAGACCAGCAATGACTGTTAATACTAAAGAGCAGTAGATGGCTGGGATTTGAATTAAGGGAAGCAATGCCAGTTCTCTTTTTGTGTCTCACGGGACACAGAGATCCCATGGAAGGTTTGGGATAAAGGTACATTGTCAACTTCTAATCACGGAAACTAGAATCAGCAAGTTTATATACAAACTACAGCTCCTCACGGTTTTGCTTCTTATTTCTGAGTTGCACCAATAACGTATTACTTTCTACCCATTGGCTAAGAGATACATGTGGTGTTAAATAAATCATACAGTAGAAATGGGAGGGTTATTTACTTCTCTGAGTGGTACAAATCATGATGGAACTGCAGTGCAATATAATTCACACCTCTGCAGGGCAGGTAAACCCCACATAATCAACTCGGGCAGCCTTTCTCATGGTTGCTCCCGATTTAACACTCAAACCACAGTGACTTAAATTTGTGGTTTCTTCTCAAGACCTCTAGGACTTCTGGGAAACTGAATAATAACATTTTTTAATGGGAAAAGTCCTCAAAACATATGAATATGTACATAGATGAGGGTATCTCTCACCAGTGTCAGGGGCTTGAAGCCTCGTCATTGGTGGTGAGAAGGTGTTCCAGTCCTAGGAAGGCAGAAGAGTAACTTTGCATTTGCTGTCGTGTGGATGATATTTCAGAGTTTAATCAGTTGAAAGAAATTCTGCTGAACTTATTTCACTATCAATGAGAGCTTTGAGGCTGGTGTGTTTGACTGCATTTTCTTTTGCCCCTCAAAGGGTTTCTCCTCAAAGGGGGTTGACTGCATTAGCGTTTTAGAAAAACTGTACCAGGGATGCTAATTCTGGGGAGGGTACATTTTTTGCAAAAGCCTCTGGGGAACTTGGATGGTTCAGTGTTCAGGTTTCATCCAAAGATGGGAATTAATAGAAATGATAAGATGGGCTGAGGCTAGCTGGCCTCGTGAGGATTGAGAGCAAACACCAAATCGGATGACGCCTGTCTTTTCGTTATGTAAATCTCTCAGTGAATGGCATCAACCATGAGTTTGCGGCCTACATTAACTTCTTTCACTGTGCTGGGTATTTTCACAGTGGACTGGAATCAATATTTTGTTCTGCCAGGACTAAACCGTGAAGAGTGGGGCATACAGACCCTACAATTCATTTAAAAAGATGAGTCCTACAATCTCTCTCCACTCGATGATTGTTTTTAAAAACTCTCACAACATTATTTTCTCTTGAGGGATAGATCCTCTATTAGCAATCTTGAAGGGGAAAAAACGTTTTATTGTGGAAGGAGCTTTGAAAATGTAAGCTCAACAAATTCCTTAAAAATATAAATTGATGGTTATCCTTTCTATTTTCCTAATAGTGAGTTTTCTAGCACTGCCTACAATGTCTCCTTTTTTTGTTAAACAGGAAGGAGTAAGCTAAAGTTAGTACACCAGCAAAGTGGTGAAGGCCATAGTTTCTCATGAGTTGCTATCAAAACACACCCATTCATTTTCCTTTGATAACTTTTTGGCACTCTCCACCATTTCTGAATCTGGAAGTTTGAGGATGTAGAAGAGATCAAATGGGTTTGGTGGTTGAAGTAAAAAGGCAAGACAGCAGCAGCCATGAGCTTTCCATGGGTGGCTGAACAGGGAACTCTGAGACAGTCGCTTCTGTTCCTTGCTCTGTTGCTGCCCGGTGGCTTGTCCTCACCCTCTCTTCCCCAATCACAGCCTCGTTACTATTTAAATAAAAAAAGGACGAATACCCAACTTTTGTTGCAACATGGACGGGACTGGAAGAGATGATGCTGAGTGAAATGAGTCAAGCAGAGAGTCAATTATCATATGGTTTCACTTATTTGTGGAGCATAACAAATAGCATGGAGGACATGGGGAGATGGAGAGGAGAAGGGAGTTGGGGTAAATTGGAAGGGGAGGTGAACCATGAGAGACTATGGACTCTGAAAAACAATTTGAGGGGTTTGAAGTGGCGGGGGGTGGGAGTTCGGGGTACCAGGTGGTGGGTATTATAGAGGGCATGATTGCATGGAGCACTGGGTGTGGTGCAAAAATAATGATACTGTTATGCTGAAAATAAATAAAAAAAAAAAAAAGAAAGAAAAAGTGTCAAATTGTTGACTTGTGTTGATTGCTCTTCTGCCTTCCCAACTTGTAGGTGACATTCTAGGAGAGGTAACCCCAGAAAGTCATCCGTTTGGAATATGTCGTGTGGTATCATGGGAAGGAAGGAAAGCGGGAGAGGAGAGGTGGGTAGGGCATTCACTCCATGATTCTTTATGAAATTACATTGCTGCCAACGTGTGTCTCTCTGACAAATTCCTAAGCAGATTTTAAAGCTTCTTAGAGATGTTTAAGAGGCTGCATTAGCCAGCAGCTGTGGAGATCACCAGGGAGCAGCTGAACGATTCTCTGCTTAAGTTGGGTATAAGCCCAGATAACAGAAAGATGGGAAATAGATAAAACAGAGATTTCCCCCTACCTCTATGACTCCTTAAGGATTATTGAGGTACCCTGTGAAGACAGAGAAGGTGTGTGGGGCATATTATACTTATTGTTCCTATCTACAAATGATGAACAGCCCCAAAGGACAATGTCCTTGGACATTAGAAGGAAAAGGGTAAATTTAGAAAGTGTCTTTTCAGCCCAGTAAAGCCATGGCATTGCCCACACTTAAAAAACTAACAGCCACAAGTAATAAATATTGGTTATTCCAAACATGCAGAATTCAGAGGCTGCACATTACTGCCTTGAAAGCAAAAAAGTTTTCTTTTCTTTTCTGAAATCAGTGACCCCCAAACTCTGTCATTAGTAACAATAATTAAAAGGTGCTCTAAGAGGGAATGGATGGATGATTGCCACTAAGAGGCACATTCTCATTAATTTACTACCGATTTTTAACTTTGCTTCATTAGGACATGTCTGTTGAAGGCCATTTAGGACTCGGGGGACTTCCCTGCAATTCATGTAGCCTCCATATTGGTTCCAGGAGAGGAGGATCATTTCCGTTTGTTGTTCTCCATGGACCTATATGTACAGGGAGGTGGAGGGGAATCTACTGCCTTGTAAATCTTCCCATCAAGGAAGTGGTCAACTTCTTTAGGATGTTCTTGGGACGGACTGAATAGGCTTTTAGAAGTTAGTTCTGGGAAACAATCACCAGCTAAGCAAATTGTGAAGCAGTGTGCATGTTATTTATGCTTCTGTCTCAGCAAGAAGTATAAATAAAATTCAGCCCTATCCCAGGTAAATTAGAAACCTGGTCTTGAGGATTCTGAAAGCACCTTAGGCTTCAGTTCCATCAATATCTTTTTCTCTGTGTTTCCAGCTGACACATACTTTCTGAAGATTGCCTCATGGGAGAAGGTGAGCTCTCCCAGATGTCTGGTCTTAGAACCATGCAGCAGGTGCCACAACTGATATTATATGGTTCATCTCAGAGATGTTCTCTACATGAACTCACTGAGCAGAGGACCTTTCTCTTTTTAAAACACTCCTATTCAAATAAATTATTCCTGTCATCTCTCTGCCTTAGGGCTAAACATCAAGATCTATGTCTCTTGGTTTCCCCATGGATATCTCTTGTGATGTGCTATAAAGAAATGAACTGATATATCCCAGACTTGGGCAACCACCAAGGAGACTAGAATTAGGCATTCGTTGGCTGTCTTGTGGCATAATTTACTAGAGCTTGTCTTTGTTTCTTATAGAACAGCAAATGACATACCAAATGCCCTTGAACTTTATTTGAAAGGATCAAGTATTTAGGAGTCTCTAGGGTGACATTTTCTCCATCATTATCATTGCTTTCATCTCCCCAAAGCCCAACACAAAACCTGGTATAAAGTTGACCCTGAGTAAATGAATAATTGAATAAAGAGTTTGTTCATATCATGAATGTAGTGGCCTTTTAAAGTCTTTTCCCCACAATGTTAGATATAGAAAATTTGATTCAAGTCATCTGAAGTAAATTTTTGAAAATGAGCTGGAAATTATATTTGCTTTGGTCACATACATAAAGGAAAGTATTGCTTTCTTTACTTCGGTGGAAGACTTGGAATTCTGGATTATGCTTTTAGGTACTTTTTAAACAAAGCAATTAAAGACAAGAGAACACTCAAATTGCCAAGATAAAAATAAATGCTGAAAATGAATCCATTACCTAATACTCATAGAGCACTGTTTACCAATAATTAACAAATCCAACTGATATTAAGGACTTAGCCCCCTCTAATGGAGCAGGCCACAGGGAAATATCAAAGAAGTGCTAACAGCTGGCTTGTTAATATTCTCAGTCTTTTTTCTTTTACAAGAGAAAACAAATGGGAAAGCACAAAAGCAATTACACAGTAGTCCTGTTTAAGATAAACCAGAAGAAGTCAAAATACTGGCTGAATTGATAGCATTTCCATATCCCAGATCATAAATTCTAACATTGGTTACAAGAACATAAAATATTACCAAATTAGGAAGTACTAATATATAAGCAGATGACTTTATTCTTTAGTAAATACTTTACTAAGAGAAAGACCCAGCCACAGATCCTAAGGGGGAGGAGCATTTATCTCATTAAATCACTACCACATGCCATCTGTTTTCAAATCAAACCCACATGAAGGAACCCTTCCAATAACAGAAATACCATGGAGAATGCCAAATTTCACCTTGCTCATGTTTTATGTTTTATAGCTCATGTTTTATGTTTTATATCTTAGTTTATTTTAAACCACTGCGAATGTAGTTATTTGAACAGGGAAAAAATAAAAAGCTAATCCTTTCAAGAAGTTGCTATCCAATCTTTTGGATTCTCTCCACTTCTTTCTGGCTATGCAAATCGCGTCTCGTCTCAAAGGTCAATCGAGTGAAGAAGCCTTCCCTGGCTTTCAGACTTGTAAAGCTCCCTGGCCAGGCGCAGTGCATGCCGTTTGGGTCATCATACTCGTCATATGTAAGTTTCCAGGGTCCTAAGACAACATTTATCTTTGGCCTAGTTCCCTTCCTTTCAGTACTCAGTGGAGTGCCTAGCACATGATAGACATTTAATCTGTATTTGTTAAATGAATGAACAAATGAATTAATGAAAAGCTTACATGGTAAAAATATAATTGTTCCAGGAATTTTTAGAGATTTTTAGATAACATTTTACAGGTATCACCTGGAAGGATACATTTAGGAAACTTTTTATTCAGGAGAACTTTATACTTATTAGGTCTAGAATACCTATCCTATATTAGGTAATGGGTCTCAAACAAATGTCTATCTCCGTAGCACCCAACTCATTTAATGTGTGTGTGTGTGTGTGTGTGTGTGTGTGTGTGCGCACATGTGTTCGTGCACACACACGCATGCACCTTGCAGGTGAAGAGTGAAGTTAGATGCCCCCACAGCTTCTTGCATTAACATGCTTAAGTTCCCAGAGGAACATCTGTAGAAGGTACTATTCCCTGAGTCACTGTAAGCTCCAGTTGTGAGAAACTACTTGGGTCTCCTGAAAATTTAGATTCAGTTTTAAATCAGAAGAGAATCTAACAAGTTATTATTCATCAGGAGCTCATTCTTTGGTCCTTACTCCTGCTGCTTGAAGTAATCATTTTCTGATCCTATTAGGCCATCTCCCCACACACAACAGCTTTCACTGGGACTCAGGACACATGCTGAAGGAGTCTAGCAATATATGGAAATATTTGAGGATATTACAGCCCAGCAAATAAAATTTAAAGCAAAAGATTAGTAAAATCCAATTTCACTAAATGGAGAAGCGTTATGATTTAGTACCTTATACTTTGTGTAGTAATCAAACTATTTCAGTTTAAGTATGTCTGAAACAAGTATATAAAAACCAAAATTAATGTTCACACACCTTCATGAATACTAAATGCTAAATGACTTAGACAGTAAAATAAGACAAGGAAGGAAAAAATAGGCTTACGATATGATTAACCTTTACCTCAATTTCACTATTTGGAGTAGAGGAGTTTCTTGACATGGTTTCAACTTTTAACTGTTTTGGTTTTAAACAGTGATAGGTTAGTGAATTACGAACCTACTATAAAATATATTATTAGCTCTGTTTTGAAATAACTATGCTTCTATATTTAATTGTACAATGTTGAACTTGAAAATGTTTTAGGGTTTTTAAATTGCTCCTTAGATTATTTTTATTTAATTTCAAGAAAAAGAAGAACCTAAATTTTGTGAATATTTCATTTTTGTTTTCATGAATATGTTTGTATGACAAGTGCCCTTGTGTCATCTTCATTTTTGTGTTTATGTATAAGTAAATATTGTACACATGATAATTCTTACTTTGTTTCATATTTCTGACTTTTTCTTGTTTTAGATTTCAAAGTAGGCATATGTAATCAAAGATATTGGAAATAAGGGTTAAATTCAAGCCTACTCGTCAAGAAAAAGAATTACATCTTTTCCTTGTGTCTATTTTGAATATATTATATTAACATAGGTCTGGCATTTAAAAAACTCATATTTATAATTTATACTGTAGCATGAGAAATGCTTAAGTACATAGACCCAAGCTTCTAGTCTATTCAAACTAATATTCTTCATATTAAATGCCTAATGACTTCTAGAGAAAAATTGCAATGTATCATAGCATCTCTGCACTTAAAACACTGTCTACTGGAAATACAATATAGCAATACAATAAGTTAACTTCAGTATGATTTAAACTTGTTTCTCTTATTATTAAAGAAAGTTCTGGTGTCCCAATATATATTATAATCATCATAACCTTCTAATCAAATTCAGGAAGAATGGAGGAAGGAAGTGTTTGCATAACTAAGGGTTGAAGGGTTTAGAATGGATATACAAGAATGTAAAAGGGAAGAAGATATTCAAATGTTTAGAAACGTTGGTAAAAGGATGAAATATGTGGCTGAAGAGAGAAGGAAGCAAATTCAGGAAGACTTAATGGATTAGGTAAGTGTCTCCATTAAGGTCAAGGCCTAATGTAATGGAGTAATAGAATGAAAACTGAATGAGTAAGAGTATTGTCAAAGTGGGCCAATTAAGTTAAAATTTCAAGGGTGGGGCAGCCCCAAGGAATGGTTAGGTAAGGTAAAAATCAAGAGAATGTGCTGTGGAAAATGAGAAGAGATACCCAAACTCTGAGACTACTTCATTGATAAAGTAGCGACCAAACTAGTGGGGGCATCTGTGGTCTGAGGGTACCTCTGATCTAGAGGCCACTGTTATCAGTGAGTCAGTCAAGAATCACTTGAAAGTTGGCAAAACTTCAGCAGGGTAGAAGGCAACAGACAGCCAGAGCTCAGAGATGAGAGACTTAAGCTCCAGGGAGTCAGAACAAGGAATCTGTGGTCTAAAAGCCACAGTGAAGAATTGCAGAAAGCTAGTTTTATTGTTGTTGTTGTTGTTTTCACAGAAAAAAAGCAGGCTCCATTGTGAAAACTGCAAAGGAAGCATGGGTTTTTTAGGGATGAGCCAAATTTCCACAATGGAAAGAGAGTGGAAGGAACACTGTGTGAAGAAAACGAAAGACACTGACGGTGGTCCACTCGGATCTCATCTAAACCTTTCTCCTGCTCATGGGGGCTCCCCCACCCCATTCACGTCCCCTCCCCGTGCCTCACTGCCGTGCTTCAGTAGCGTGGACTTCGTAGGGTTTCTGGATTTACAAATGAAAATATAGAATGGCCGATTAAATTTGAATTTCAGGTAAACAGCCAATATTTTTTTTTAGTGTGAATTTGTTCCATGTAGTGTTTGAGACATACTTAACACTACAAAAGAATTTGTTGTTAAATCTGAAACTCAAATTTAATCAGATGTCCTGTATTTTATCTGGCAACCTCCTAAGAGGAACAGACTTGTAGGAGTAGTTTAGGCTCCAGGGTTCATGTGTGGGATCAAGTGAGGCTAAGTCTTTGCCCGAAGGTGGATCCCTGCTTGACTTCTTCTCTCTCTCTGCCCTGTCCCCCTCATTCCCTTCCAGGTCTCTCCTGGTACCTTGGTGAGTCACTTCATATGACTTCTTGTCTCAGGTTTGCTTTTGTGGCACATGAATTGTGACAAGGACTTTATTTAAAGAGCAACTGAGTATAAGATTGAAAGCGTTTGTAAAGAGGTCAGCAGTGGGACCATGAGTCCAGAAGAAGGCAAAAGGAAGGACCCCCCCCCCCCACCACCACCACCTCTAGTTTTACAGATGAGGAAACTGTCACTTGGAAAAATTCCTTAACTTGCCAGGCTCAGACAGTTAGAAAGTGGCTGTGCTGAGGATCAAACGTAAACGATCTGATGTCAAAGCCTTTGCCCATGTCTGCACACAACACTCTTTTTTTTTTGGCTGTATATTTTTTTTAACAAATCTTATCAGTTTCAGCAATAGGCTATACATCAAGCATCAGAACAGTTCTTCTCATATTAATTCCCAATTCGGTTTCATTTATACGTAGGAAAACCGGCTGGGGACGGTTCTCTGTCCCAGTAAGGCCTCCCTTAGTCTCGGTCGGACTGTAGTGTTGGCCTTTCCTGAGTCTTGCGCGGATCTGTTTTTATCCTGTGCATCTTGTCTATTTCTAGATCAGTCCAAGCTAGGTAGCCACCGTGGTGCTGTTGGAAATGATTGAAAAGTTGAAGCATTCATAGGCTCTCCGTCTAAAATCATACTTTCTGAATATAGACTATTCTATGGTCTGAGATCTAACATTGTAGCTATATGTGCAGTCCAATCTTTAAAGTATAGACTTCAGTTTTTCTTTTTCCATTGTTCTTGGGATTTTCTTTCCTTAATCACTAATTCCACAGATATGTAAAATGCTGAAGATTATGTTCTTTCCTTATAAATAGGCTCTGCAGAAACGTCTGCTGTAAAATGCCTCCTGTTCAGTTTGTAATGCCTATGAATGCCCTTCATGCATTTTCAGGGAGGACTTTCACTGAACGCTGTAGCTTTTGGTGAGTAGAAAACACCTTTGGTAGAATGTTACCAGAAATAATCTTAGAATCTAAGAATTGTATTCACATTATAGCTGCTTCTTAAGTTTTCTAGCTGTCTCCTGGAGGTTTTGTTTTGTTTTTCATTTTATTTTTTAAATTTCTTTTCAGTGTTCCAGAATTCATTGTTTATGCCCCACAGCCAGTGCTTCATGCAATATGTGCCCTCCGTAATACCTAGCACCAGACTCATCTAACCCCCAGAGCCCTCAGTGTGTTTCCCGGAGTCCACAGTCTCACGGTTCGTCTCCCTCTCTGATTTTCTCCCTTCCTTCTCCTAAAGTCCTCCATGCTACTCCTTGTGTTCCACAAGTAAGTGAAATCACATGATCATTCATTTTCTCTGTTTGACTTATTTCACTCAGTATAATCGCTTCCAGTCCTGTCCATGTGGATACAAAAGTTGGGTATTCGTCCTTTCTGATGGTTGAGTAAGATTCCATCGTATAGATGGACCACATCTTCTTTATCCATTTGTCCCTTGCACACAACACTCTTTAAGGCAGAGGAACAGGTCTGCAAGTGCCTTGACAATATACCCCTGGGTGCCATCTGCATGGTGACACTGTTGTTAAAGCAATGAGCCCGGGTTATATTTGCCTGGTGCCTCAGAGAAACAGAGATCAGAGCAATGAATGGAATGAGCTGACCTCAGGGTCTGAGGCCAGAAAGTAACCGTTGGGTAAAATTGTTGGGCCCAGAGCGATACTTCCAGGTGCTTCCTGAGTATGGAAGCCCCGGCAGCCTCCCCCGTTGCACTGAGAGGCCAGCACTGGAAGAGAAATCAGCTTTCCAAATGCCCTTAATAGTAAAACATAGACATGCTCTCGGAAAACTTTCCAGCATGAATCACATATATGCTTATAGGCACACTTATCTCCCTTATTATTTAAACTTTCATTATGAAACATGTTCTGGGTTAAAAAACACAAACATTTTTAGGTGAAAATATAAAGACATTATTTTAAAATAGAGTTACTTACTTAAAGATTTATGTGATGTTCTGTTTGTGATTTTTTTTTTTTACTATGACCTATTTTTTCTTTTATTCTCATTAACACACTTCCTTAAATATGAAATATTACTGATATTTAATAAATAATAATAGTGTTTTTCAATTGGAGATTAAAAGTTTGGAGAATGTGTGGCTGGGGAATGTGAAATATATCTTTGGCATTTGGACAGCCATGGCTTCAAAATTTGGAGTTAAGAGGCAAGCAAAGAATGTTTTATTGCCAGAATCTAAAACAAATTTTATTGGAAACTTTTATGTTTGTAGGTTTGAGTAGTTTTTATAGTGAAGAGTTCTGAAAAGTGCCATAAAATTTTGCCTTGGGGGTTATGATTACATTTGTATCTTTCCCAAACTTATATAAATAAAAAAGACAGTTTTTACTGTGAAAGCTTAAAAGGTTAGAGAGGTATTTGGTCTGTGATGAACCCTTTATAGGTTTGATGTTACAGGAATTTATTTTTAAAATATCAATAAAAATACAACTTCAGAGGTCCTGATAAAGAAATTGCAGGAAACTTGATGTTGAAGTTTCCATTCAAATAGACTCAGTAAAGATAATTTAATTAATTTATTATACTATACAAACTATCTTTAATATTAGCTGATGTTACAATTTTACATGGTTGTGATATATGGTTTACAATTTTTTTTTTTTTTGATGGCTAGGTAGTAATAGGAGGTAGATTTTTTTTCTTTTTTTTTTTTGCTAGAGCTGTTTAACTATAGGCTGGACAGTCACGTGGTTGTGAAATTATAGAGGAAATCAACATCTTAGAGGAGACCAGATGAATCTTAAAATCCTCTTCCAAACCTGACACTGTGATTTTTAATCTGTAAGGGACATAATTTAAAAATAATATGTGGAAACGTCCCCTTTTCTCCTTTTCCTTCCCACCAGAGATTTTATCCTGCAAAACCACATTCTGTACCAAGAGAGAGAAGAGGAGGTAGAAGGAAGAAAGAGAGGGAGGAAATATTGGCTGTATAAATCATGTATTACTCCCAATTTAAAATAGCGAGGTAAAGAAGAAAGTATTTCCACATTTTTTAAGTGAGGTAACGGAGTTAATGAGGAGCTGGAGTCCACACCTGAGTGTCTTTGATACCCTGACACGTACTTCCCTCATGTATCAATTTTTAAATTTTACTACTTAGAATGCAAGGTGTGGTGAAAAGTCGGAAAGTGACCATCTATCATATATAATAATATATAACAGATAATATGGGTTTAGGCTTCAAAGGCAATTGTCTGGTTATTTCCGGGTGAGTCAACCAACAGATATCTATTGGGGACCTATTATGGGTCAGGTACTCTACTGGACACTAGGTTCTGCAGGAAACAAAGCAAATCGAGTGCTTGCTCTTAGAAAACTTGCCTTCTAGTGGCGGAGGAGACCAGCAATGCCCATCACTGAGACAGTCCCAAGCCTTGATGAGTGCTCTGAAAACAACGACGAGGACAACAAAACAGGAACCACCACCCCTAAATTTGGCTTGGGGAAGAGTGGAGGGAGCTGAAGATGGGCGGGAAGGTTGATATAGTTTCCTGAGAGCACTGAGAGCCAAGCTGGTGGAATTGGGCTTGACCTTGAGGCTGGTAGGGAATCCAGTATGAATTATTTTTTCCAGAAAATTACATGACTAAATTTGTGTTTTAGGCTGTTTCCTCTACTAATGGTGTAGAGACCGGGACGGAAAGGAACGACAAAGAAGGCAGGAAGAAGGAGGCGGCTCTTGTGGTAGTTGAAACGGGGACGGGCTACCAAGGTAGTGAGGACAGATGGCACACGGCCAGGGAGAGCGAAGGCCCAGTGCTGGTGACTGGCTGCAAAGGACGCAGCGATGAGCAGCACCGTGGCCGACTTGCTTGTCGTGGGAGCAAAGGTCGCTCTCCTGCTCGAGGGAGACGAAGGGCATAAGCGGAGGCAGGAGGAGGAATAAGAGGTTTTCCCACAGATTGTAAGTTAGGGTTTGGACAAGTTGAACTTCAGGTGCTTGGGGCATTCTCTAAGTTGATTTTTTTCAGGAGGCATCTGGAAATGTTCCCTTTTCCTGACAGCAGTTGGGTTGAAATAAAAACTAGGAAATTAGTGACTAATGGGCTAATGGAAGCTGTGCTGTGAGAATGTATTGAGGATGTTATAAAATTTGGGGGGAATGCATGTTGGGCATACATTAAGAAATATTGGTGATTAACATGTTTTCCCCCTAGTAATGTCTTGAGAAGCTAATATAATAAGCACCAAAACTACTTAAAAAATACAGACAACAAAGGAAGTGTCCCCGAGTGTCTGCCCCTCTGTGGCCCTGTGCCCACGTACCCCCTTCGCTCTCACTCCCATGGCCCTGTCCCGTCCTGTGCAGCTTCTGTTTTCACGGCGCCCCCCTGTCCTTTTGTTTCTTTCCTCCTCTCCCTCCTCCGCCTGCGCTTGGTTCGACACCACTTTAAGAGAGTCTCAGCCTTTTCATTGTCTTTGTGGTAAAAAGGACTCTTAATTAAAGAAAATTAAGCCAGAGAAGAAGAATGTCCTAGCCCCACCCTTGTACAGGTGGCCAGGAAAGGGAGCACGGGACACTGGAAGGGCAGGAAACATGCTGCCGAAAAGCCTGGGTTTCCAGCTCAGCATTTCTACTTACTAACGGGATGAGCTAGGTCATGGCCATTAACCCCGCTGACTTTCTGTATACACTTCACAGGCTTGTAACAAGTCGCAAATGAAATGATATATGTAGATGTGTTATGTACAGGCATTAGGTTTTCATCTACTGTCTGGCTTACTCAATAAATGTTTGTTGAGTGAATGATCACCTCTATTAAGGATTCTTGGATCTACCCCTACAGATCTGTCAGTCTCCATAAAATTGTTTCTGTAAGCATTTATAGCTCCCAGGATTTCTGGCCTTAAGTATGTTTTTAATAGTCTTATTTTTTGTTGTATTGGTTTTATCTTAAATAGCAAATGTATGAAATTATTATATGTGTATCATATCATTAGTATTAAATTATGCTAACAATACTACTAATTCGTTTCATTTTGATTATCCCCTTTCAAAATGATCTTGATTTCTCTTTTTCGGTAAATCTTTTTCACTCATTTTTCAACTGTGTAGAAAGAACATAAAAATACTTAAAATGCTCTATAAAACTAAACATAGAGGTACAGCAACCAGAGAAGGCTATCGTTCAGGTGAGTTCTCGTTCAGCCATGATTTTTATATTACCTACTAAACTGCATTTACTTCTAACATTTTTTCTTACTGTAAAATATTCAAAATTGTCCTAGAGGCTTGTCTTAAAAACTTGAAGCTTGAAAACCATGGTTATTTCTTAGACCCTGTTATGGACTTCTGGGTATAATCGTATGTTTTCTGAGGGGCATGAACTCCAGTCTGCAGCTTGCTTTCTTTTCTAGGAGATTAAGTAAAGCTCCCCTGCACGCTATGCCAAGAGACTTGGGTAGATTGCCGTCCAAATCTAGTACAAATAAACTGTGGAGATTAATAGTGGTGAAAACATAGTGCTAGACTACACGCTTATGAAAACAAAGGGAATGTCAGATATTTTTAATATATTTTCAAGATCTAGCAGAGAATTGACTCATAAAAGGTGATGTTGAACTAATAAACAGTGTGTGAAGCAAGGTTTAGGTTATGATTTAATAAATATTGTTTCACGCAATTAGGAATTTCGTTATTGCCCCCCCATCACCACACACACACACACACACACACACACACACACACACACACACTGGGCTATAAGGTTTATGCAGGCAGGGATCTTGTCTGTAGAGATTACTAGATTACAGCTGTGTCTCCAAAGCTTAGAAGAGTACCTGGAAAATATCAGGTGCTCAATAAAAGATTTGTTGACTTGATAAATGAATTTCTGATATTTATATTTGATTTATCTCCCAGGAATCCTAGAAGATATTTAAAAGTAGAAATTAAATCATATATCCTACTAATCCGTGGTAAGGTTCAATTTATTGAGTAAATATTTAAACGGGCCATTTACTGGGGATCTGTGGTAAGCCAAGCACGTGGATTTTCTCACTTAGTCTTTGAAATAACTTTCTGGAGTGGTTATTATTATCCCATTTTGATGGTAAGGAAGCTAATGCACAGAAAATTTAAGTCATTACCTTAGAATCATTCAATTAGCAAGGCAAGGCTGGCACTTAAACCCCACTTAAACATAAAACCCCATGCTTTCTGTAGAATCCTCCAGAATGGAACATACTGAGTTTTATGATCCAACAGCAAAATTTTCCACCGCCTACCTAAAACTGAACCTGCAATTCAATCCTGTACTCAGCAGTTTGGCCTGATGCAAATGCTCTCATATTGGACACATATTTTCCAGCCCCCAAAACTAACTCTCAGGTTCCAAACACAGCTCCCTGGTTGTGAGGGCTTCCTAATTATTTTTTTGCTATGATTCTTTCATCTGGATCTACCATCTTTTACTACCGTATCTTACTTAGCACCTGAGTGAACATTATCAGTTTCATACCTCCCCATTTGAGGTCATTTACACAATCTAAGTTCATTAGAATCTGTTGCAAATATGCCAAGTATAAGGTGATTTCATGGACAGCAAAAGTTGTTTAACCATTAGTGTCAAAAACAAATACCCAGTATTTCAATACAGAATCGGACCCCAGTATATGAAATGAAGGAGAGCGCTGCCCAAGGAAGCTTGAACCAGACGTTAACCAGGTGGGGTGGGCTACTGGGGCCAGGCAAGAGAGAGTGAACTCACCTCCCCGGAGGCAGAAGTCAGGAGAACTGTTAGGAGCTGGGGTGAGCTAGTGGAGAAGTACTGGAGGACATCAGGTGGGAGGCTGGTCAGTGTCGTTAGCTTATCTGTGTTAGTAGATGTTGGGCTCCTACCCTCCCATAGAGACTGGCAGAGAGGGGCATGTCTTTCTTGATCAGAGTTCAATAAGATGCTTCCTGGGTTCAGGATAAAGACATTCCCAAGTTGTAAAACTGTTAAGAGATTGGGAGAAGATTTACATCTCAAAGGGGGGTAGAGAAAGAATTTACAATATACATTTTCTTTCTTTCTTCTTCTCCTCCTCCTCCTCCTCCTCCTTCTAAGATTTTATTATTTTCTTGACAGGGAGAGGTACAGTGAGAGAGGGAACATGAGCAGGGGGAGTGGGAGTGGGAGAAGCTGACTCTCTGTGGAGCAAGGAGCCTGATTTCAGGCTCAATCCCTGGACCCTGGGATCATGACCTGAGCGGAAGGCAGACGCTTAATGTCTGTGCCACTCAGGCATCCTTACTATATACATTTTCTAATGTATGTCCTAAAAGAAAAGGGAGATTTGGGACTTAGAGTCAGGAAGAAAACGGTTTAAAGTTGAGTCGAGCTGTGGGAAATGGTAGCACCTCCTTGCTCAGTATAGACTGGTGGTCATCAATGTATAGCAAATATTTCTGTCCAGAGAATTGGGTGATAATTGTGTCTTTAGCTAATATTAATAAGTAGCTTTGGATTTTTTTTTTGAGTCTGCCTTGTAGTGTGATAATTATTACGGTTTATCAGAAGAGTTCTCATGAAACATAAAATAAAGAGCCCTTTTCAAAAATGAACTATTGGGATTTCATCAAGATCAAAAGCTTTTGCACAGCAAAGGAAACAGTTAACAAAATCAAAAGACAACGGACAGAATGGGAGAAGATATTTGCAAACGACATATCAGATAAAGGACTAGTGTCCAGAATCTATAAAGAACTTAGCAAACTCAACACCCAAAGAACAAATAATCCAATCAAGAAATGGGCAGAGGACATGAACAGAGATTTCTGCAAAGAAGACATCCAGATGGCCAACAGACACATGAAAAAGTGCTCCATATCACTCGGCATCAGGGAAATACAAATCAAAACCAAAGTGCGGTATCACCTCACACCAGTCAGAATGGCTAAAATCAACAAGTCAGGAAATGACAGATGCTGGCAAGGATGCGGAGAAAGGGGAACCCTCCTACACTGTTGGTGGGAATGCAAGCTGGTGCAGCCACTCTGGAACAGCATGGAGGTTCCTCAAAATGTTGAAAATAGAACTGCCTTATGACCCAGCAATTGCACTATTGGGTATTTACCCTAAAGATACAAACATAGTGATCCAAAGGGGCACGTGCACCCGAATGTTTATAGCAGCAATGTCCACAATAGCCAAACTATGGAAAGAACCTAGATGTCCATCAACAGATGAATGGATCAAGAAGATGTGGTATATATACACAATGGAATACTATGCAGCCATCAAAAGAAAGGAAATCTTGCCATTTGCGACAACATGGATGGAACTAGAGCGTATCATGCTTAGCGAAATAAGTCAAGCAGAGAAAGACAACTATCATATGATCTCCCTGATATGAGGAAGGGGTGATGCAACATGGGGGCTTAAGTGGGTAGGAGAAGAATCAATGAAACAAGATGGGATTGGGAGGGAGACAAAGCATAAGTGACTCTTAATCTCACAAAACAAACTGAGGGTTGCTGGGGGGAGGGGGTTTGGGAGAAGGGGGTGGGATTATGGACATTGGGGAGGGTATGTGCTTTGGTGAGTGCTGTGAAGTGTGTAAACCTGGTGATTCACAGACCTGTACCCCTGGGGATAAAAATATATGTTTATAAAAAATAAAAAATTATATAAAAAATAAAGAGCCCTTTTGTCTATTTCAGAGATTACGATTTAGTGAGGTCTTTGGGAGAGATAATTCCCCCAATTTATCAAGTAACCTAAAGGGCCAATTCTAGAGTGGGAATTCCAGATCTTCCTTATGACAGGTCTGTGGGTAGAAAGGATTATATCAGAGAGCTAAATTTTACATGCTTCAGAAAACAGCATTAGTTATGATACTTAACCATAACTCATATTCCTGAATTGTATATGAGTATAGAAATTTTGCAATGGACTTCTATTATAAATCTGATAAAATTTATTCATTCAACAAATATGCATTGAGTATATTATGTACTATGTGCCAGATATACTTTTGAGCATTGGGGATTCATTAATGATCAAAAATGCCTGCCTTTCTGGAGCATGCATTCCAGGTTGGGGGATGAGAGGGAGATAATAATCAATGATATAACACATAAGTAAATTATAGAGTATATAAGACGGTGATGAGAGCTAGAGCAGGTAAAAGGGACTGAAAGTGCAAAGGGGTAGAGCAGGGACAGTTTATCACATTAATCAGGGTTTTCAGGGCAGGTCTCATTGAGTAGGTGAAATTGAGCAAAACCTTGGAGGGAGTTAACCCTGAAGACATCTGTTCTCCACAAAGGGAAGAGCAGTGCCCTGTGCCATAGGTGGGAGCATGCCCGTGTTCCTGGAACAGCAGGAGTTCAATGTGGCTACAACCCAGTGATGAAAGGGGTGGGTAATAAAGTCAAAAGGCGAGTGGGGAATTCTCTGCTTTGAAAACTTTATACACTCTGGGGGGCAAAGGATGAAGCTAGGGGAACAGTTAGGTGGTTATTAAGGTAAATAACCTCTCAAAGCAACTGCACATTACAAAAGCAGATACTGTTTTGCATGTGGATTACTTCATATATTATGCATTTATTCGTTCAAGTTTTGGTAAATACTGTGTTTGTTAAAAGCTCACCTATAATTTCAAAATGTTGATGAAAACAGCAAATCAACTGACAGCGAGACAAAAATTGGTCACCCATAAAATAAAAACAGTTTAACTATTTATTTATAGAAGATTTCAGTGATTTCTTTCACCTCTTACCAAATTGATTGTAATTCTTTTAGCATCCAAACAGACTTTGGTTACCTGACTACCATAATCTTATGAAAATGATATATACCCCAGTGTCCCAGACAGGGCTTTTCTTTGAATAGCACTCTACTGTTACCTCAAAGTACAGGCATCATTATTTTTGCAGACAGTTGGATAGAATGCTTAGCATCTATTGATACCATCCTATGTATGCTATCTTTGACTTGGTATTGTGAGGACCAATTCTAAATCCATATATTTGTTATTTTGGAAGAACACCTTCTGATATCCATGGGATGTTTATATCAAACACATTAATCTCTGAGTCTCTTGTGAAATCAGAAAGTTGTATTTACATGAAATCAGGGTGTCTACCAATTCTATGATTCAATGACCCTAGTGGACAAGGCACCATTTTTATAGGAGATATGTGCAATGGAATGCAAGTGAAAATTATACTCTTGCTATTTTCAGTTTTTAATTATCTTAGAAAACAAAACAAGAAACAAAACTATTTCCATATTCTTCCAAGTATTTGTTGTCACCTACTTGAAAAAGAAGTTATTTTTAACTAAAGGATTGACATAACCATAAGAAATGTCCAAACCAGTTATTGTCAAATATTCTATTTTGTCCAATGATGCATGGCCCAAACATTCTTTCACAATACAAAGAGGAAATTAGAAAATTTTTAGGTCCAGCTTTATCAATTTGGAGTTTTATTCTGTAACTCTGATTTATTTCCTATAGTCAATATCTCCCTGCTTTAGATTTGACTTTTGTGCACATCTAAAGTAAGGCCTTTGATATCCAACTAATACTGTGATCTTCAAAGTCTAATAGTTTGTTATTGACTGCATTATTCCTTATATATAATTGTAAATACATATACTTAGATCTCTTTATCTCTTTACTCTCCAGAACAGTAATCTTTAATCTCTAGTATGTATGTGAAGAAGAACATATTTGTAGCTTCTTGGTCTCATCTGAACACTAAACCCAGGAATAGTAGTATTAAGAAGCCAGGGAGCTATATTTTTACAATGTTCCTGTTGATTCTGATATAGTTCCCCATAGTGAAAGCAGTACTTTAAAATACATCAGTTATTGAAACATAAAATATATGCAATAAAATATCCATATTGTATACAGTCTCCTGAGTTTTGAAAAGGCTTAAACTGCATGAAAACCATCCCAAAAAGATATAGAACATTTGTATCACACTATAAACTTACATTGCTCCCCATGCCAGGCAACCAGAGATCTCATTTCACTCACTATAAAATAATGTTCCTTTTTCTAGAATATCACACAAATGGAATCTTGTGGCATGTACACCTGTGTCTGTCTTGTTGTATAGCATAATAAATTTGAGATTTATCCATGTTCTTATGTGCATTTGTAGTTTGTTCCTTTTTATGTCTTTATAGTATTCCATTATATGGTATTCATTCAGCTCTTAAAGGACATTTGTGTGGCTGTAATTTGAGGACTTTATGACTGAAGTTACTATAAACATTTGTATACAAGTCTTTATTTAAACATAAGGTTTTATTTTTCTTAGAAAAATATGTAAGAGTGAATTGCTGGGATAAATAAATACTAAATCTGTATCTAACTTTATTAGAAATTGGAAGACTGTTTTCCAAAATGATTGCATCATTTTACATTCTCATCTGCAAAATAGGAAAGTTTCAGTTGTTCTACATCTTCCGTCAACACTTGGTGGCTAGTATTTTTTTTTAATTTTTTAAAATTTTTTTATTAACATATAATGTTATTAGCCCCAGAGGTACAGGAGTGTGAATAGCCAGGTCTACACATTTCACAGTACTCACTATATCATATACTTTCCTCAATGCCCATAACCCAACCCCATCTCTTTCCTTTGCTGTACAAAATCTTTTGATCTTGATGAAGTCCCAATAATTCATCTTTGCCCTTGCTTCCCTTGCCTTTGGTGATGTTCCTAGGAAGAAGTTGCTGTGGCTGAGGTCGAAGAGGTTGCTGCCTGTGTTCTCCTCAAGAATTTTGATGGATTCCTTTCTCATATTGGTCCTTTATCCATTTTGAGTCTATTTTCATGTGTGGTGTAAGGAAATGGTCTAGTTTTGTTTTTCTGCATGTAGCTGTCCAATTTTCTCAAAACCATTTGTTGAAGAGATGGTCTTTTTTCCAGAGAAAGTTCTTTCCTGCTTTGTCAAAGATTAGTTGACCATAGAGTTGAGGGTCTATTTTTGGGCTTTCTATTTTGTTCCATTGATCTATGTGTCTTTTTTGTGGAGCACCATACTGTCGTTGATGATGATGGCTTTGTAATAGAGCTTGAAGTCTGGAATTGTGATGCCACCAGCTTTGGCTTTCTTTTGCTACATTCCTCTGGCTATTTGGGGGACTTTTCTGGTTTCATATAAATTTTAAGATTTTGTTCCATTTCTTTGAAAAAAAATGGATGGGATTTTGATAGGAATTGAATTAAATGTGTAGATTGCTTTAGGTAGCATAGACATTTTCACAACATTTGTTCTTCCAATCCATGAGCATGGAACATTTTTCCATTTCTTTGTGTCTTCCTCAATTTCCTTCATGAGTACTTTATAGTTTTCTGAGCACAGATTCTTTGCCTCTTTGGTTAGGTTTATTCCTAGGTATCTTATGGTTTTGAGTGCAACTGTAAATGGCATTGACTCCTTAATTTCTCTTTCTTTTGTCTTGTTGGTGGTGTATAGAAATGCAACTGACTTCTGTGCATTGATTTTATAACCTGACACTACTGAATTCCTGTACAAGTTCTAGCAGATTTGGAGTGGAGTCTTTTGGGTTTTCCACATATAGTATCATCATTTGCAGAGAGTGATAGTTTGACTTCTTCTTTGCCAATTTGGATGCCTTTAATTGATTTTTGTGATCTGATGGCTGAGGCTAGGACTTCTAGTACTATGTTGAATAGCAGTGGTGATAATAGACATCCTTTCCATGTTCCTGACCTTAGCAGAAAAGCTCTCAGTTTTTCTCCATTGAGAATAATATTCACGGTTGGTTTTTCATAGATGGCTTTGATGATATTGAGGTATGATCCCTCTTTCACTACCCTTTGAAGAGTTTTGATCAAGAAAGGATGATGTACTTTGTCAAATGCTTTTTCAGCATTTATTGAGAGTATCATATAGTTCTTGTTCTTTCTTTAATTAATGTATTGTATCACATTGATTGATTTGCTTATGTTGAACCAACCTTGCAATCCTGGAGTAAATCCCACTTGGTTGTGGTGAATAATCCTTTTAATGTACTATTGGATCCTATTAGCTAATATTTTGGTGAGAATTTTCACATCTGTGTTCATCAAGGATATTGGTCTGTAATTCTCTTTCTTGATGGGATCTTTGTCTGGTTTGGGGATCAAGTAATGCTGGCCTCATAAAATGAGTTTGGAAGTTTTCCTTCCATTTCTATTTTTTGGAAAAGTTTCAGGAGAATAGGAATTAATTATTCTTTAAATGTTTGGTAGAATTCCCCTGGGAAGCCATCTGGGCCTCGGCTCTTGTTTGTTGGGAGATTTTAATGACTGCTTTAATCTCCTTACTGGTTATGGGTCTGTTCAGGTTTTCTATTTCTTCCTGGTTTAGTTTTGGTAGTTTATATATCTCTAAGAATGCATCCATTTCTTCCAGATTATCAATTTTTCTGGTGTAGAGTTGCTCATAATATGTTCTTATAATTGTTTGATTTCTTTGGTATTGGTTGTAATCTCTCCTCTTTCTTTCATGATTTTATTTATTTGGGTCCTTTCTCTTTTCTTTTTGTTAAGTCTGGCCAGGGGTTTATCAATCTTACTAATTCTTTTAAAGAACCAGCTTCTAGTTTTGTTGATTTGTTCTACTGTTTTTTGTTTTTGTTTTGCTTTTTTTTTGTTTCGTTTTTGTTTTTTGTTTTTTGTTTTGTTTCTATGTCATTGATTTCTGCTCTGATCTTTATTATTTCTCTTCTCTTGCTGTGGTGAAGGGTTCTTTCTCCAGCTCCTTTAGGTGAAGGGTTAGGTTGTGTATTTGAGACCTTTCTTGTTTCTTGAGAAAGGCTTGTATCACTATATATTTTCCTCTCAGGACTGCCTTTGTTGTGTCCCACAGATTTTGAACCATTGTGTTTCATTATTTTTTGTTTCCATGAATTTTTTCAATTCTTCTTTAATTTCATGGTTGACCCATTCATTCTTTAGAAGGATGCTCTTTAACCTCCATGTATTTGAGTTCTTTCCAAATTTCCTCTTGTGATTGAGTTCTAGTTTCAGAGCACTGTGGTCTGAAAATATGCAGGGAATGATCCCAATCTTTTGGTATGGTTGAGACCTGATTTGTGTCCCAGGAAGTGATCTATTCTGGAGAATGTTCCATGTGCACTAGAGAAGAATGTGTATTCTATTGCTTTGGGAGGGAATGTTCTGAATATATCTGTGATGTCCATAGAGTCCAGTGTGGCATTTAAGGCCTTTATTTCCTCGTTGATCTTTTGCTTTGATGATCTGTCCATTTCAGTGAGGGGGGTGTTAAAGTCCCCTACTATTATTGTATTATTGTCAATGTGTTTCTTTGAATTTGTTATTCATTAGTTTATATAGTTAACTGCTCTCATGTTAGGGGCATAGATATTTAAAGTTGTTAGATATTCTTGTTGGATAGACCCTTTCAGTATAATATAGTGTCCTTCCTCATCTCTTATTATAGACTTTGGCTTAAAATCTAATTGATCTGGTATAAGGATTGTCACCCCAGCTTTTTTTTTTTTTTTTTTGATGTCCATTAGCATAGTAAATTGTTTTCCACCCCCTCCCTTTCAATCTGGAGGTGTCTTTGGGTCTAAAATGAGTTTCTTGTAGATAGCATATTGATGGGTTTTGCTTTTTATCCATTCTGATACCCTGTATGTTTTGATTGGGGCATTTAGCCCATTTACTTTCAGGGTAACTGTTGAGAGATATGAATTTAGTGCCATTTTATTGCCTATAAGGTGACTGTTACTGCATATTGTCTCTGTTCCTTTCTGGTCTACTACTGTTAAGGCTCTCTCTTTGCTTAGAGGACCCCTTTCAATATTTCTTGTAGAACTGATTTGGTGTTTACAAATTCTTTTAGTTTTTGTTTGTTCTGGGAGCGTTTTATCTCTCCTTCTTTTTTCAATGATAACCTAGCTGGATATAGTATTCTTGGCTGCTTGTTTTTCTCGTTTAGTACTCTGAATATATCATGCCAGTACTTCTGGCCTTCCAGGTCTCTGTGGATAAGTCTGCTGGCAATCTAATATTTCTACCATTGTATGTTACAGTCTACTTGTCCTGGGCTGCTTTCAGGATTTTCTCTTTTTCACTCAGACATGTAAGTTTTACTATTAGATGACGGGGTGTGGACCTATTCTTATTCTTATTCTGCGCCCCTGGGTTTTAATGCTTGTTCCCTTTGCATATTAGGGAAATTCTCTACAATAATTCTCTCCAATATACCTTCTTCTCCCCTCCCTCTTTCTTCTTCTTCTGGAATCCCGATTATTCTAATGTTCTTTCATCTTATAGTATCACTTATCTCTTAAATTCTATCCTCATGGTCCAGTAGTTGTTTGTCTCTCTTTTGCTCAGCTTTTTTATTCTCTGTCATTTGGTCTTCTCTAATTCTGGTCTTCTCTTATTCTCTGATTAGAATAACTAATTCTTTCTTCTGCCTCATTTGTCCTAGCAGTTGAGCCTCCATTTTTTTATTGCACCTCATTAATAGCTTTTTTGATTTCAGCTTGGTTAGATTTTAGTTCTTTTATTTCTCCAGAAAGGGCTTTTATTTCTCCAGACAGTGTTTCTCTAACATCTTCCATGCCCTTTTCAAGCCCAGCTAGCACTCTGAGAATCATCATTTTAAACTCTAGAGCTGATATATTACCAATGTCTGTATTGATTAGGTCTCTAGCCTTCAGTACTGCCTTTTTTTTTTTTTTTTTTGTGGTGAGTTTTTCTGCTTTGTCATTTTATCCAGATAAGAATATATGAAGGAGAGAATAAAATACTAAAAGGGTGGCAAAGACCCCAGAAAAGTGTGTGTTAACCAAATCAGAAGAGACCACAAATCATGGAGGGGAAGAAAGCGGGTAAAAAGAAGTTAAAAAAAAAAAAAAGCAAATATTGATATTAGACTGGTGAATATAACACAGTCACCCTCTTAATTTTGGGAGTATTTTGGTTTCTTAGAAGAAACTACCTCCCAAAATTTTAAAGAAAGTAAACATGATGAAGGGATGGAATATGACTGTAAAAATGGAAATTTTTTAAAAATTCTAAAAAATGAGTTAAGATAATTTGGTTGGGAAAAGAAACAAAAAGAAAGTGGACAGAATTGCTCAGGCTGGAGACTAGAACAAAGTCCTGTGCTAGATTTAGGGTATACTTTGATCTATCAGAAGAAGTTGTATCCTAAAATTTTTTAGAAGGAAAAAACCCTATGTGTATACAAAAAATAAAGTTTGATACAATGAAGGATAAAATATGATTATAATGATAAAAGTTCAAAAAGATTTTTTTCAAATGAAAGGTATTGTTAAGATATACTAGTTTAAAAATGTTAAAAGAGGAAAGAGGAAATGTTAAAAAAATTAGAATAAGAAAAAAATAAAATTAAAAGAATTAATTAACTTTGCAAGACTAAAGAATCATGGGGAGAAAGCCATGAATTCCATGCTTTGCTTTCTCCTCCTTTGGAATTCTGCTGTTCTTCTTGATAAGTTAGCTTGGTCTTGGCTGGATGTTCTTGCTGATCTTCTGTGGGAGGGGCCTGTTTTAGTGATTCTCAAATGTCTTTGCCTGAAGCAGAATTGCACCACCCTTGCCAGGGGCCAGGCTACATAATCCACTCAGGTCTGCTCTCAGGAGCTTTTGTTCCCTGATTGCTTTTTGTAGAATTCTGGAGGGCAGGAATGAAAATGGCACCCTCCCATTCTCTGGCCCCAAGGAGCTGAGAGCTCAGGGCCCCAAACCTCAGTGCACCCTCGGAGAAAAGCACTCAATCACTCTCATCTCCCTGGCCTCCAGCCATACTCTGACCTCACCCAGCCTGTGACCCAGCATCTCTGTCTCTGGCACACAGCCCTGCCTGGGCTCTCCAAACCCAGCAGATCCCTGTGCTTTTCCAGGGAGGTCTCCCCAGATCTTCCACTTGTGGGGTCCCTACTCAAAGAGCAGTGGTCTAACTGTGTCATGGATCACAGTTTAAAGTAACGCCCAACTGAGAGCTCACTCCATGGCTCTGTCTCTGTAGCTGGCTTCCCTGCTTTAATATTTGTGAGCTCTGTGATCCTGAGACACCACATCCTTTGGTGACCCCATGGGACTTGAGACAACACTGTCCTCATGAGGGTTCCACCCCCACTTAGCCTCTGGAGCTATGTCCCTCAGTGGAGCAGACTTTTAAATTTCAGATTTTGTGCTCCATTGCCCTGCTGCTTGCTGGGAGCTGGCCCCTTCCCCCCCAGGGTCCATCTTCCTATCACTTTGGATTCACTTCTCTGCAAGTCCTACCTTTCAGAAAGCCAGTCGATTTTCTGTTTCTAGAATTGCTGCTCTTCTCTTTGATCTCCTGTTGGATTTGTAAGTGTTCAGAATGGTTTGATAAACTATCTAGCTGATCTTCTGCTACGTGGTGTCATCTCAGCTTGTTACTCCTCTGCCAACTTGACTCCTCCCCTGGTGGCTGGTATTTTTAATTAGATATTGCAGTATAGGTGAAATGTTGTTATAGTGTGGTTTTAATTTTCATTTTCTTGATAGTTAGTGATGCTAAGCATCTTTTCATGTGTTTATTAATTATTTGTATATATTCTTTTTTGAATTGTTTATTCAAGTATTCTGCTAATGTTTTAATTAGGTAGTCAAATTTCTTATTGCACTGTAGGAGTTCTTTATGTGTTCTAAATGCAAGTTGTTTGTTAAATATATGTATACCGAATATTTTTCACAATATATCTCTATATTTTCTTGATGGTGTTGTCTCTTGATATATCTATCCTTTTATTATTAAATAATGTCTCTCTACCCTAATAATACACTTTATCATAAATTCTACCTTTGAGTAATATATATATATATATCTTGTAATGTATATATTTTGAATATATATATATTTTTTCAGCTTTTGTATTGCATGGTATTTATTTTTTCCCAACCATTGTGTGTCTTTATATTTTACTGTCTTGTTGATATCATAAAGTTAGGTCTTGCGTTTTCTATAATCTTGTAAGCACTGCTATTTATTTATTTATTTATTTATTTATTTATTTATTTATATTTGGTAGACAGAGACACAACAAGAGTGGGAACACAAGCGGGGGGAGTAGGAGAGAGAAGCAGGCTTCTTGCTGAGCAGGGAGCCCAATGCAGGGTTCAATCACAGGACTCTGAGATAATGACCTGAGCCAAAGGCAGATGCTTAATGACTGAGTCACCCAGATGCCCCTAAACTCTGCTTTTTAAATGAAGTATTTATTTCATTCATATTTAATGTAGTTATTTGTATAGTTAGAATTTGTTAAATTTTTTCCAAGTGAGTTGTTGGAATTCCAAGGGATTAACCAAACACAACTTGACATGGCTCAAACATCAAATGTTGTCTTCCTTGGAAACTGTCTAGACTTTAGGATTTGTTAGGGTAGATCTGAAGTAATATTTTTGTGAATGAGTTTTGCACTTAATCCTAAATTCTGGCTTTCTAGCATCTTAGCCAGATACTTGGCAGTTTTAACAAAGTCTATCCACTCTGATTAAGCTGCAACTCTAGAATCTCCCATTATTGCTTGACTTCACTATCCCCATCCTATTTCCCACCCCATTAAGGCAACTTTCTGGTAAACCTTGGGTACTCTTGCTGTGTACATGTCAGGTCCGACTCTTGACCAAGAGCTGTATAAGTCCCATCCAGACTTTGGGAACTTCCACTTTTACCCTGTGGAATCACCTTTCTATAGTTGCCTTGCTCTGCCAAATGTAATAATTTCATCAGTCCCAAAATGTGGTTTATGCCTCGTCAGCTTGTCAGGCCATGGGCTCCCGAGAGTCTTATGCAGTGCTGGGAAATTAAATGAATACAGAGAACAGAGTGAAGATAAGGCTCACTCTATGAGTTTCCCTTTTTCAGGGATCACAGTTTTGTACAGCTTATTGTATCCTACCTAGAAAGAGTTACCCCTATATAACACAGTTTTGTAATTGCTTATATAGGAAAGGCTATGTTACTACTCTCTCACAGAATAAAGTAGACTTCTGAGAATAATAATTTTTAAGCTTTTAGGACATATCAATAAAATGCTGAAAGTCTATGCTGAAAGCTATAGACTTCTTTCTTCAGCATTAACAGTTACATTATTTAGATCACCTATAGCCTATTTTTGACCATGCAATCAAAGGGGGAGAACTGGAGATTAGACAGAGGGCTTCTGTTAATTTTTATTTATTTCTTAAATAATTATTTAAATAATGAGCAACTTTTACATACAGTTTTCTAATGTTTTAATTTTAGATCATACTCCTAATTATTGAAAAAAAAAGACTTCATCACATTTACATGAAGTCATCTTTATTGGATATTTATATTGCAACCCTTGTTTTCTTTTTTTTTCTGGCATTTTCTTTTATAGCATTAATCATTTCATTACCATGAAATATTATGAGTCAACTTCTTTTTTTTCTTAAGATTATTTATTTGAGTGAGCGAGCGAGAGAGAGTATATGTGGAAAAGGAGGGGTAGAGGGAGAGGGAGAAGGGATTCTTAAATTTTAAGCTGACTCCCCACTAAGTGGGGAGCCCAAGGAAGGCCTCAATCTGATAATCCTGAGATAATGACCTAAGCCAAAAATCAAGAATTAGACACTTAACCAGCTGAGCCACTCAGGTGCCCCTGTGAGTCAACTTCTTTTATATAAGCCTGTAGTATTTAGTTATAATGAGATTTTATTGTATTTTATTTTAACGAAACCCAGGAATCCCTACCATTTAACTTATGAGTTTATGATGTTTATCATTGTAATAACATTTTCATTTAACTTTGCTGTCCTATTTTACTCTTTAGTGTAGGTTTCTCCCCCTAATTTATTATTTATGCTTAGTTATTTTGAATAGTTAGGAAAAGGTATAGCACTGTTTTTAATTCTAGTTGTGGTTACTTTTATAAACTTTTATAATAATGATAAAACCTATATCTCTTAATCTATCACTTTTAGAAATGAGGCAGTATCTAATGAATACCAAGTGTGAAATATGAATAAATTTGCACACTTATAGACATTTTCATTCCCTCCTTCTTTTCTCTGTTTTCCAAGTTTTGTTAATTTGCTCTGAGACTTTTCCCCCCAATCAATTTTAGTAAAGATATTATAATTTGTTACGTGGTTGCCTCAATGATAGCCTTAGGTCCATGTTCAGAGTTTCAATTCCTGCCACCTCTTTCATACCACACCTCATGGTTGGTTAATTACACCTCAAGGTAAATTGAGAACTTAGTTTATTCTGGGCAATGTGCCAGGAACTAGGGATTCAGCAATGGGTAGGGTGGCCACTAACTATGCCCCCTAACAGCAGTTCTCAGCATAGTAAGTGGAATTTCCAAATGAGGAAAGAAAAGTTGTTTCACTTTTCTTGTACTCTCAATAATGTTCATTTTAAAAATCTTTCTTTCATTTCATTTTTTTACTTTTCATTTATCTCATTTGATAGTGGGAACCTCTATGGTCACTCTAGTTTCATTATTTCATTTGTGTTTCAAGGCTTACATACTTGACATTTAAAATTTTCATTCTATTTAATTCTCATGGCTTCACAAGCATCTCTTTAGTTTACCTTGGAGTAAAACATTCCCCCTGTCTCGTCTGCTTCACTCACTCTCACATATTTGTTTTGAACATTTGAAATTGTGCTTGCTCAATGGTGTGTGAGTTTGAAGTGCCAGGGGAAATGATTGGACAATGCAACCTACTCAAAGTTTAAAATCTTAATTACGTTTCTAATGTTCTATCAGTTGTCAGAAGCCCTCTATGTTGAATCCCAAACAGTTATCAGGAAGTTCATGCGTCTTAAAAAGTACCCTGGGAATGAATTTTTAAAGCACGTCTCAACTCATTTCCTTTCAGATCTCTTTCCATTCACAAATCATTACCGTTGGCTTTCCAAGTTTCTGGTGAGAAACGAATCCTTGAGAGATAGAATGAAAAAAAAAAAAGTATCTAAATTTTCAGATGGAGGAATAGGGAAGTTCTAAAGGTAGAATTTTGTTTCTTTTCTAGATCAGGAGCTCCTTACCATTGAGTGGGGGTCTATGAAGTTATTTCACTAATTTATTCCTTTATAAAATCATGGGAGGAGAAAGAAAAGTCACAGCAGTCACCCTTAAATCACTGTTCTGACAATTCAAGAAGCTGTCATGGTCTGAGTGAGCTCGCCTGCAAAGACTTTTGGGGAGAAGGACATCTGAGCTGCTTTCAACAGAATATTTTTTTTTCTTAAACAAAGAATTCTGTGATATAATCTTCAGAAAAAGTTTATGTGTCTGAAAACTTCATAATGTGATTAGTATTTAAAAGGCTCCATTATGCCTTGTGTAGTATAGTGAAGTTTTATTTTATTTATTTATTAAAAAAAAATTATTGGCTATGTTTCCCAAACTTTAGTCACTTCTTTTTTCCATGAAACATTTAATAAGAGTTTGTTGTTTATATTGTTATCCTATGAAGTACAGTTTGAAAATCTTGCCTAGGAAAATGCTTTTCATGAACCAAAGACTCTGATATTTAATAGCTTCAAAAGGAAAAAACAAGGTGGCAGAGAGTCGTTTTATTTTATACTTGACTCTTGACCCACTGGAACACACTAGCACACCCACATCCACGCAGAAAGAATACTTCATTCAAAAATTCTCTTTCTACACTTAGACTTAACTCTAGGAATAGTATGAGAATGTGGCTCCTTGTCAGCTCAATACTAACCTCATTCCTATGATTCCCAAATACTAACACTTTCTATATCATTTTAACACATAAAAATGAAATCTCACTTAAACTAATATTATTGGTTTTATGTTCGCTCTAAAGTATTAAATATTTAAAAATTACTTAATTCCAAATGGATTCCTTAAGTTGAAAGGCGAATGGAACAGTTAGTAAAATCACGAGGGACAAGAATAACTTTTTTGAGACTCAGAAGAGGAAGATTCCTCAAGATGGAGGTTGAGGGTCTAGAACAACGATAACGTCTCCTGACTTGAAAGTTTGGTCTACGCCCTACCCATAAAATCATTCCCAAAGGCACATTTCTAAAGTGATTTCAGAAAAGAATATACCAACTATTATTCAATGGTATTATGTGACAAAGGCAAATTTGTACCTTTGTCAGCATTAAGTGTTAAAACTTTTTCTAATGCTTTTTAGTTTTATGCAGAAAAATCTCTCATTATTTGTTCACTAGAAATTCTTTATTAGTGAGGTGAAATGTTTTAAATCTTCTGTGAATTATTTTTCTATTATATCATGCAACATATGTTGGCTGTTTAGGTCTGATGGTGTCATCTGTGATAATTCTGTCCCTGTATTTTGCTTCCATTCTCTCCATTGTTTTGGTTTATGAACGTCTTCAGTGAGAATGAGGTATAAATAAAACCAAACAGTTTTTTGCCTTCTTTCAGTCATCAATCCTTGGTGACAATTTAGTGATAAATCTGCCCAAAATTGTGATGAGAATACAGTGGAATATTGCTTATACATTCTATTTACCATGCTATTTTAAATTTGGCTAAACAGCACAAATCTCAGAAAATAAAGACACTTCCTATCACCTTTATTAGTTAATACTTTAAAGCTGCTAGTCATTGTGTCATACCAAGAAAAGGAAGTTAAATACAGTTATTAGAAGCAGCAGATAAATAAGGTCATTTTAAAATCTAAAGAAAATTGTTATAGAATCTGTAGATTACCCCCAATTTTAGGGAGATCTTGCATTATTTATATCAACTCTATTATGGGATCAAATAGCTATCTTCTTCCCTGAAAAGTTATAGGTTATCATTTTTCTCCTTATACTGAAATCAAAATAAAATCCGGATGAATGATTTTACATAGAAAGCAAATTCTAATTTTTAGATATTTAGGGAATAGGTGTTCAGTCTTATTGATGGAAGGCCTCACCAGTGGAAATAGATTTTAACATAACACAAATTTTACAAATTTTTACCAAATTTAACAAATTTGTAATTTAGTTTTTAAATAATGTTTTAAAAAGACAAGATTGGTAGTTAGATACATTTTGTACACTATTTCTTACACTGATGATATAGGTATGTGGTCACTTTTTGGATTTCTCTGAACAGCCAAAATATCCCATGCCAGAGACAGACCTGAGGAGGGAGGACTATTATAACTGATGAGGGATTTGTAATGTATGGAAATGAGAAGGAGAGAGACAGCTAATGATACCAATGGCTGGAATTTATACTTAGCATTTGCCAAGCATTACACTTAAGTGCTTCCCCATGAAAGTATAGGTTTCAGCTTTCTTTCTTTTTTTTTTTTTTAATATTTTTATTTATTTGACAGACAGAGATCACAAGTAGGCAGAGAGGCAGACACAGAGAGAGAGAGAGAGGGGGAAGCAGGCTCCCTGCATAGCAGAGAACCCGATGAGGGCCTCGATCCCAGGACCCTGGGATCATGACCTGAGCCGAAGGCAGATGCTGTAACCCACTGAGCCACCCAGGTGCCCCAGGTTTCAGCTTTCAAAACAAATTTATAAGGCAGCTGTTGCTTTTAATTCCCAATGATGTGAATAATAAAGATTTTATTTATTTATTTGACAGACAGAGATCACAAGTAGGCAGAGAGGCAGGCAGAGAGAGGGGGGGAGGCAGGCTCCCTGCTGAGCAGAGAGCCTGATGTGGGGCTCGATCCCAGTATCCTGGTATCATGACCTGAGCCAAAGGCAGAGGTGTTAACCCACTGAGCCACCCAGGCAGCCCCCCAATGATGTGAATAAGAACTGAGGCTTAGAGAAGTGGAACCTCTTTCCCAAGGTCAAGGAGGTTAGCAGCAGAGGTAGCGTCAGCACACAAACTTATGTGAATTAGAAACTTGGACTTTTGTTTTGTTTCTTTCTTCCCTTTCTTACTTATGAAAGTGATATATGTACCTAATTTAAATATTCAAATAGTTTAATGAGACATAAAACTAAAAAAAAGGAAAAAGCAATCAGTCACCCTATTTCTGAAATCCCACATGCCAGATACAATACACTTAATCCTTCTACCTGTGTCCTTTGGTCATTTACCCCAGTACATCTAAATATCAAATTTAGACTGTGAATTTTTGTAAATAAAGTTTACTGAGCTCTAATATATCACAAGATGAGTTTAGATAAATATGTTCATTCATGTAATCACTCTAATCAAAAGATAGACATTATCATCACACCAGAAAGTACCCTGGGTACTCCTTTTCAGTCACTCTTTCCACCCACTCTGACCCAAGGCACTGATGTAATTTTTATCAACATAAATTTACATAAGTTAGTTTTATTTTTCTAGAACATCGTGTATAGTAATTCTGTATGTTTCTGGCTGCTTTCAGCTCAGCAAAATAATCTTGAAATGCAGCCATGTTGTTGCATTGTTGTATTGGGACTTAGTAGTACTCCATTGTATAGATATGCCTCAATTTTTAAAATTAATTTTACTTTGATGGATATTCAAGTTATTTCTGATGTTTGGCCATTAGGACTAAATTTACCATGAATATTTTTCCACAAGTCTTTGTGTGGACATGTTTTTATTTCTTTGAAGTAGAATGAGGTAGGTGTATGTTTAACTTAACAAGGAACTGCTAAAACATTTTCCTAAAAAGTACCATTCACATTTTCACTAATGGTGTAGGAGACTTCCAGTTACACTTTCCCACTGACATTTATTTTTATCAGTATTTTTATTTTAGCTATTCTCTTGGATCTGTAGTTATAGCTCATTATGGTTTTATATCTTCCTAAAGCATAATGATTTTGAGCATCTATTCATGAGTTTATTGGCTATTCATTTATTTTCTTTTGGGAAATACCTCTTGAAGTGCTTGCCCATACTTTACTGGTATTTTTTTCCTCTTATTTTTGAGTTGTAAGAATCACGAACGTAGTTTTTGTATGTATTTTGTCAGACATATTTACTGCAAATATTTTCTCCCAAAGTGTGATTTGACGCATTATTTTCTTAATTACATCTTTTGAAAAGCAGAAGTTGTTAATTTTGTTGACTTCCTATTTATCAATTTTAATCATATGAGTGCCTTCTATTTTCTATGAAATTTTTGCCTACATGAAGGGCATTAAGTTTCTCTACTCTGCTTTCATTTAGAAGTTTTATGGATTTAGATTTTTCATTTAGAACTGTGATTCAGGGGCACCAGGGTGGCTTCATCGTTTAAGCAGATGACTCTTGGCTCCAGATCGGATCATGATGTGAGGTTCATGGGATCCAGCTCTACCTCTGGCTCCACTCAGCATGGAGTCTGCTTGAGACTCTCTCCTTCTGCTGGTTTCCCCACTCACACACACTTACTCTTTTTTTCTGAAATAAATGAATAAACTCTTTAAAAAAAAAACTGCATTCATTTCAAGTTAATTTTTATGTGTAGGGTCAAGGATTTTTTTTTGTATTGATATTCAAATGATCAATCACCATTTGTTTGAAAGCTACATTTCCATAAAATTATTTTGACACCTTTTTAAAAATCAAGTGACCATATATGTATAGATCACTTTCTGGAATCTTTTTGATCATTCATCAATTTTTCAAAAATTTTATGTCTACAGCACACATAATTATTATAGCTTTATGGTAAGTATTAAAATCATGTAGGATACATCCTACAGTCCTTTCTGTCTTCTTCCTTTAGTTATTCTAGGTTTCTTATTCCACTATTTTTTAATTTCTATTTTACATATTATGTATTGACCACTTAATTCTCAAGGTGAGTGGTTAGCTATTTTCTTCTTTCCCTATTGTAATTTTGTCAAAATTTTTGGTTAAGTCAGGGATCAGTTTATTGCTTGGCTATTATAGAGTTATAATATTACTTATAAGTGATTCATATGATATATAAACATTTACATTCTCTTTCTTGGAAAGAAGGTTTTTTGTAAAATTTTTGTTTTTCCTGGGGTTGGTATTTGCCTTATATTGCCATTCATTTAAACTTAGATATAACTATCTCCAATTCTCCCCCAACTCCATACTAGAAATTCAAATTTCTTTGAAAAGTGTTCAAATGTATTGTTAGCATGCCATCAACTTCTGTTCTAATAATAATGTTTTCTCTCTAAGCTTGATACACAGTTGTCATCCCAGAATTTAGCACCATAACTCTGGGGATCCTCTTCATTTATATCCTGTATTAGATTAAGGTTTTCTATTTCTTGCATCCTATGTCTTCTTTTTATTTAGTATGGAACACATCCTCCAGTGGCTAAGAAAATATTTAGAGCATTAATTTTTTGAGAAATTTTGTGCTTGAATAGTGTCTTTATTTTTCCTTAACTGACCTTATAAGTGGATGTAAAATTGTAGGTTAGAATCATTTTTCCCTCAGAATTTTTAATGGTTGCTTTATTTATTTATTTTTTTTGCTTCCCATGTTTCTGTTGGGAGGTTTGATGTACTTTTGAGTCCAGATCTTTTTATGAGTGAGTATGTGTGTGTGTTTGTGAGTGGGCATGCAAGAGGCATCTGTCCCATTATCTAAACAGAATGTTGTGTGTGCATATACACACATACATTTGAATGCTTTTAAGTTATTTTCATTCTCATTCACCTAAAATTTCATGATAACATTCTTTAGTGTGTGTCTATTTTCTGTACTGTGCTAGGTACTTTTGGCACACTTACAATTTAGACTCTTATGCTTCTCATTTTGGGGATATTTTATGGAATTTTAAATATAAATATCTGGTTTTCTTTTACCTTTTTTTTTTCTTTCAGAAAATCTATTATTCAGGTATTGGAATTCTAGACCAGTTTTTCGGCTTTTCTAGTATCTCTCCTATTTCATATCATGGTGATTTTAATTTCTGGATATTTGCTCAATTTCTTTTCTTGATTTTTTTATTGTGGCAAATTAATACACAACATAACATTTATGATCATAACCATTTTTAAGTGTACAGTACAGTAATGTTAACTAAGGCACATCATAGTGCAACATATCTACAGAAGTGTTTCACCTTGTAACACTGAAACTATACTTGTTGAACAATAGCTCTCCTTTTTGTCCTCCTCTGAGGCCCAGCAACCACCGTTATACTTTCTCTTTTTTTTTTTTTTAAGATATTTATTTATTTGACAGACCACAAGTAGGCAGAGGCAGGCAGAGAGAGAGAGGGGGAAGCAGACTCCCCACTGAGCAGAGAGCCTGATGCGGAACTCAACCCCAGGACCCTGAGATCATGACCCAAGCGGAAGGCAGAGGCTCAACCCACTGAGCCACCCAGGTGCCCCTATTTCTTTTTCTTTCTCTTTTTTAATTTAATTTTATTTTTTCAGTGTTCCAAGATTCATTGTTTATGTACCACACCCAGGCCTCCATGCAACAATGCCCTCCTTAATACCCACCACCTACCACCCACCACCGATACCCCACTCCCCGCCCCTCCCAAACCCTCAGTTTGTTTCTCAGAGTCCACATTCTCTCGTGGTTTTTCTCTCCCTGCGATTCTATTTCTCAGAGTTTAACTCCTTTAAACAACTCCTACAAGAGGAATCACGCAGTACTTGTCTTTCTGTGATTGGTTTATTTCACTTGGCATAATGTCCTTTAGGTTCATCCATGTTGTAGTGTGCGATAGGACTGCCCTCTTTTTTAGGGCTGAATAATATCCCACTGTATGTATATGCCACATTTTCCTTCTCCATTCATCTGACAATGGACATTTACATTGTTTTGACCTCTTAATTATTTTGAATAATGTTGCAATGGACATGGATATGCAAATATCTGATTGAAATTTGGTTTTCAGTTCTTTTGTATATAATACAGAATTGTGATTGCTAGTGATTGATACATATACAGAACTGTGATTGATAATTTTATTTCTAATTTCTGAGGAATCTTTATTTTTTTTCCATATTGGCTATACCATTTCTCATTCTCATCAACACTGCAGAAGAGTTCCAATTTCTTCACATCCTCACCCACACTTGTGTTTGTTTTGTTTCATTTTTTGATAGTGAACATCCTAACATGTGTGAGGTGATATCTCATTTTGGTTTAGGTTTGCATTTCCCTGGTGATTAGTGATGATGCTTGCTGGTCATTTGTATAACTTTTTGGGATAAATGTCTACACAGGTCCTTACCCATTTTTAAATTATTTGTTTTTGGTGTTCTTGAATTGTAGGAGTTCTTTATATATGTAAGCAATATTTTTTTATTATTGAAGTATTGTACAATGTTTTATTAATTTCAGGTGTACAACATAGTAATTTGACTATATGTTACTCAGTGCTCATCCCAATAAGCATAGTCACTGTCCACTATTATACAAAGTTATTAAAATATTATTGACTGCATTCCCTATGCGATACTTCTCATCGCCATAACTCATTTGTTTTATAACTAGAAGTTTATCTCTTAACCCCCTTTACCTATTTTTCCCATCCCTCTACCCACCCCCCCCCTGATAATCGGATAACCACCAGTTTGTTCTCAATATTTAAGACTGTTTGTTTGGTGTTTATTTTGGAGTTTTTTGTTTGTTTTTTTCTCAAATGTGATATATAAGTGAAATCATACAGTATTTGTCTTCTTCTGTCTGACTTACTTCACTTACCATAATACTCTGCATACATCCATGTTGTCATGAATGGCAAGGTTTAATTCTTTTTATGGCTAAGTAATATTCTATTATATATCCACTATACACATGGATTTTATATATACACACATATACACATACATACTACATCTTCTTTATCCATTCATCTATCAGTGAACCCTTAGGTTGCTTCCACATCTTGGCTATTATAAATAATGCTGAAATAAATGTAAAGGTGTATGTATTCTGGATATTAATTCTTTACCAGATATATGGTTTGAAAATATTCCCTCTGATTCTATAAGTTTCTCTTTTACTTTGTTTCCCTTCCTGTGCAGAAGTTTTTAAGTGTGTTGTAGTCCATTTGTCTCTTTGCTTTTGTTGACTGTACTTTTCATATCCAAGGTAATGCCAAATCTGCTGTCATGAAATTTTGATCTATATTTTATTCTAGGAGTTTCATATTTTCAGATATTACATATAGAGCTTCAGCCTGTTGTGAATTAATTTCTGTACATGGTATGAAGTGAGGGTCCAAATTTATTCTTTTGCATGTAGGTACCCAGTTTTCCCCGCACAACTTATTGAAAAACTATCCTTTACAAATTGTGTAACCTTGACATTCTTGTCAGAGATCATTTGGTCATGTAGACAAAGGTTTACTTCAGGGCTCTCTATTCTGTTCCATTGGCTTATTTGTCAGTCTTCATTATCGGCACCATACTGTTTTGATTGCTATTGCTTCGTTAACAAGTTTTGAAAACGGGATGTGTGAGATCTCTATGTTTGTTTTTCCTTCTCTAGATTATTTGAGCAATTTGAGGTTCTTTGATAAATTAGCCTGTAGGGGTGGAGTCTCATTTTTCATACATGAACTTTCATATAACTGTATTTTCACTATAGCCTCTCTACTCTCTGTTGAGCCGGGTGGTATTACGCCCAGGGTCTCTTGGATCAGCAGAAAGTAAATCCCCAGTCTTCTGCTGTGATGGATATGAGGATGAGAAGGGAGATAGTTGTTTTCCCGTGCGGTAGAAGACAGGGTCTGGAGTCTCCAGTGATATTCCTTACTGCCTTGAGTAAAGATTCAGTGATGCTCATTGGTTGATCGATCTTGTCTTTGAGCATTAGCGGACTGATTGCTGGATTGAGGAGCAGAAAGTGTAGACAAAAGTAGTAAAAAAAAAGTTCAAGGAAGAAAGAATTGGTATTGCTGAAAATGAAAGTGATTAAAATTGTTAGATTCCTGAAATTTTTAATTGCAACCCATTAGTCATTACGAATATATGATTTCTTCCCAAAGTCTTTTTTTAAGAAACATTGTGGAATTTATATCTATAATATTTAAAACTCTGCTGTCATAAGCAGAAATATTATAACCCTAAATGGATAATTACTGAAGTGAACGTGCTTAGTTTCTGCATGTAGAATTTAAATATCTCTGCCAATAGGATTAGAAATTTAAGAAATTCTTTAGGAGAACAATTTCATTTCCCTGAATAGCTCATCATTTTTCTTCTGGGGTTTTTCATGTAGGCTATTTAGGTGAATATTAAAAGTGCGAATGGAAATATTTTGTACCCATGATGCCACAGATTGGCATCTTCAAAAGACAAGACATCTTGCCAAGTCTATCACTAATCAAGTTTTATAATTTACAACCTGTGCAAACTGTGGGCTGAGAACCATAGCAGTTGTGCTGAGCATTTCTGGGAAGTTACCATCATCCCAGCACCAATTATTAAAACCTCTTACACACATTAAAGCTATAAAGATTAAAAATATAGCACACTTGTCATTAAATATGCATGACTTCATCTAATATGCATTATATACAAAAACAATGTCCTGCCACTTGAGCTTTATCACTACCCTATGGAAGATCCACAAACCCAGAGTCCCACATCGGAGCTCATTTTGGCAAAGCCAAGGAACAACTTCGTCATGCAAAATAAACACAGATGTTCCACACTCAGGCAACTGGCTAGGAGGAGATGGTGCATAAAGAGGGATGCCTGGCTCTGTAAAAGATAATGCCTCCTTACATACCCCACAGCAGTATCTTCTGTGGAGGCTGCAAACATCGCTTAAAAGGATTGATTCATCTATTTTAAAAATCATCTTTCCTGACGATAGCTGTGAACACACTGAACTAGTTCTGTGTGTGTGTGTGCGTGTGTCTGTGTGTGTGTGTGTGTGTGTGTGTGTGCAGAAGTCTATGTGCACTGTGTGCAAATATCGGTTTGGATGTTTTTGAGCTAGAGAAGAACTAAATTTCACATGCATCTTAGGCAGTGCCTTTCTTGTCAGTGATTTATTGATTTCTATCTGTAAGGTATAATATTAATAACCGTATTAATTATAAGAAGGTCTGAGGAAGGAAAAGTTACTAGCCTCTCCCATTAACTGACAGTTAATGCTGGGCGGTTCCAAATGACCAGACAGCTATAATTGACTTCCCTTTGTTCCTTTCATTCTCAGCTAATTGCAAGAGAGTATCTCGGCTAAACAAACATTCCTGGGACTCAAATGTGTTTCTCCCAGAAATAAAAACAGAGTCGCAAAAGATAAAGAACACGGGGATTTCTGATATGTGGCCTAGAATTGCCCTGACACTCAGCTATGGTCTATTGAAAATATCTACTTAAAATAGTTCCCCTTTCCCCCAATACTGGCATGTGATTGGAAAGGATAGAATAGGGTAGGATTGGAAAAGGGAGATTAAGTTTTGGGGTTATTGTGATTTCTGGAACTATACATTTTTGTGAACACTTCTGTCTTGAAATCGTTTTAATCCAAAATATACCTAAATCCTGTGGGAGGGTGGGGAGAGCTTTAGAAGGCCAACAAAATCTATGCTCTGCCAGCAATATTGTCTCAGTTGTAATGGGAAATCAATCCTAGCAGTCATATTCTAATTAGTACAAAAATATGTGAAAAGCATTTTAGGGAATAAGTAACCTCTCTCGAGAAGGCCAGAAGTCTTGTTCATTTATTTTCCACTGACTTACATTTTAAGTATCATGCTTTAGATGCGACAGGCCCCATTTGTCTGTCATTTGCTAGTGTTTGTGTGCTCTTATACTCTCTATATTGCAGTGTCCTTTACACTTTTCTAATAATACGCTCATCAATATTTTGAATAGAGATGCTCATTGTTTTATGACTTATTAGAATAATATAGACATTGTAAAGCATACTCAAGGATAAAAGTTAAGAACAGATAAAGCAAGAATAAAGCTTTAAATATAATTTTGATTTTATTTATTCTTAATTTGGAAGCCCTCTTGCACTAGCATTTTTATTTTGGGTTAAAGGGCCTCTAGGACTGATAGCCATGTGATCAAAATGACTAAATATGCCTTACAAATCTGGCTTAACCCTTACAACACAGCAATTTAAGGATCTGCTTTTAAGCGTAGTTTATTTCCATATTTGGTTATAACTGCCATAGTTGAAAAGATACTTTATAGAAATATAGTGAGCCAAACAGGAGGATATTTTTGGCTGTGATTAATAAATTATGATATTCACTTAAAAAACTTCAATCACCCCAGTTAAGCAAAACTATTTTTCTTAAAATTTGACTAATACTTTTCCTCTTTCCCTGAGGCCAAACAATATTCCTTGCCAACTACTAAGAAATGTTACATTAATTTTAACAAATTTCTTCAATACACTGAAAGTTTTATTTTCAAGATTTTAGCATGCATAGGTTTAAAAATCTTACATAGGGACACCTGTGTAGCTTAGCCAGTTAAGCATCTCCTGACAGGCCAGTTCATGATCCCACAGTCCTGGAACGGAGCCCCACATCAGGGTCCTTGCTCTGTGGGGAGGCTGCCTCTCCCTCTTCCCCTGCTTGTACTCTCTGTCAAATAAATAAATAAAATCTTTAAAAAATAAATGAAATAACAAATAAAAATCTTACATTTATTTATTTGGGGGAGCTAAAAATACTGCTTAATAATGAAAAAATTTCCAAATACCAGTTTTAAAGAAGCCCTCTCCATAGTCCCAGCTACTTAGTGTCACCTTTACCTTGGAGGGACATATTAATATTTTTCCTCAAATATCTGCTGGGCAGCATACTCATGTCATACACTTGCCATCATAAAGAAGTTTAGCAAATTTGGATTACTTTACTTTTCCTAGAAGAATAATGAGTAATTTTTTAAAATTCCACAAACTTATCAGAACTTTACCATGAGATAATCAGTGAATCTCTGTGGGCTAAAAAGATTCGCGATTCCCTGTTTTATTACAAGATAATATATATTCTATTTTAAATGTCTGGTCCTAATAGAATAACTGCATTATGAAATACTATAGTAGATTTTTCTATTTCTCATTTCAACTTCTTTTCTGCAATAGTTTTCTAAAAATAGTTTTCTAAAAAATATTTCTGAATAAATTTCACAAATGGTGCTATTGACTAACATAATCCCAGAATTCCTCTTTAAATTCTATTTGGGTCACTGCTCAGTTTGGACTTCCAAAGTTAAGCTTGTATCAAATATCGTGTTTGGGAATATATTTTTTTTAATTTAAAAATGTCATTACTGCTAAAGCACATCTCCTCTGACACGGTTTTTCTTAAATGACTCATAAAAATAGTTATTCATGTATTTCAGTATTTAAGTGGGTTCTGGAAAACACCATGAGCTGAGACAACACTCACGGACAGGTGATTGTCGGGAAGGTGAACTAAATGAAATGCCTTTCCCTTTACTTGTGACTTCCAGCTCTTTTGTCTCTCTGGCTCTGTGACCTGGGATCTGAGAGTGGGTCCTGAAGGCTCTGTTGAGGTCCCGCTGGAAAGAATAAGGAACTAGTGATGAGCTCCTTCCCACTTTCCTGCTGTGCCCCACCCATGGCCCCTTTCCAGGGGCCGCAGCAGGGGCTGACAGCCTGTCAACTTCTACAACACAAGTTTATCAAGATAGAGACCTTCTGTGATATTCATGACTTTTAGCATACTTTAGAAAATAGAAGTAAACCTCATTAATCCAGTAAAGAAAAATAACAAACTTCCCAACTGGTTCCGTAGTCAGAGTGCAGAAAAATAGTCCAAATAATCAGTGTCAGGTCCACTGAAACAGAACAGTGTGGGGACACAGAGAAATACACGAGTTTGTTTGTTTGTTTTATGAAAAACACACCAAGAGAAGTCAAGAAGAATTGAGTGCAGCACACATTCAAACCTACACACACACACACAATTTCCTGAGGATTAAAAAAAAATCTTAAATTAATAATTCAGTACATGAAATGAAGGAGAAAATGGTCAGTGTTGATATTTGTATTAATCATATCATTATCTATAAAGAAATTACCAATATATTTTAAAAAGAGAAATTATACAGGCCCCTTTTGGTCATAATTTAGTAAAACTAGAAATTAAAAATTAAACAGGGTTGTCTGTCTGGCTCAGTTGGAAGAGAATGTGACTCATGATCTCACAGACATGAGTTCCAGCCCCACACTGGGTGTAGAGATTATTAAAAACAAACAAACAAACAAAAAAACCCCTAAATATATAGATATATAATTTTAAAAAAGAAAAAATTGAACAGTGAGAGAAGTCTTACTTACATAGAAATTAAGAAATATATTTAAATCAAAGAGTAAATAAAAAGAAAATTCAAATCCAGATATAAAAAAAAACCAAAACAATATGAGAACACATGGTAATGGAAAATTATGCTCATAGAAATATTTGTTATTTCTTTGTTATTTGGTTGCATGGCCAAAAGAAAGAAGTTAGAAAAATAACTACAAAATGTGTTAAAAGGGGAGGTGCCTGGGTGGCTCAGTTGATTAAGCTTCTGACTCTTGATCTTGCTGAGGTCTCGATCTCAGGGTTGTGGGTTCACGCCCTGTGTTGGGTATACTGGGCATGGAGCCTACTTAAAAAAACATGTGTTAAAGAAACTAGAAAGGTGGAATTATTAAAGATAAAGGCTCAATTACTTAAACTGAAAATCAATAAATAAGAGAAGGAATAAATGAGTCCAAAACTTGGTACTTTGAAAAAGATTATGAAAGATTACCTCCAGAGTAAAAATGAGAGAAAAATATATGAATGAGAAAGGATACACGATCACAGACACAGAACTGATTTTTTTAAAGCTTAATTATTTATGATTTTTTGGTCAGATGTTCTTAATTATTGTGATTTTTGTCACATAACATGGTTGATAAAGAGATCGCATCAGGAGTAAAATTTGCCCGTACTTGAATTCTGGAATTCTTCTCTTACTCTCTCCCAAGCCTACTCCAACCAAGCTTTTGCCCCCACAACAGCCTTGAAACTCCTCTTGTCAACATTACCAGTAATTCTTTGGTGTTGCAATATCTAATATTCAGTTCTTTTTGACCTCTTGGCAAGATTTAACCCAATGAATTATATCTCTTTTGTTGAAACACTTTCTTCTCTACAGTTCCAAGACCCCACACTTTCCCAGCCTTCCTGTTACTTCACTGGCCGATCCTTCTCAGCTTTCTTTAGTAAGTTCTGTATTATTTCCCCAACTTTTTTTGTTAAATGTCTTTGGTCCATTTATCTTTACAACTTCATCTGGCCTCATGGCTTTAAACACTATCCAATCTCCCACTCCCAACCTACCTGTTCACTTACATATATGTGCACGCACACACACACACACACACACACACACAATCTAATCCTACTTCATTTGTTGCCTCCCCCATTTCTATACTTGCAGTTGCTCAGATAAAAATTGTTGGCATTACCCTCACTCCTGCCTTCCTCCAGCATCCCATGTTCAATCTGACAGGAAATCCTGTTGTTTTACTTTCATATTCTATCAAAAAATAGTTACTTTGTTATTTGTTATTTTTTAAAAAATAACAAAAACTCAGGGACCTGTAGGACCTGTAGGACTATAACAAAACATCTAACATTCATGTCATGAGATTCTTTTTTTTTCAGAGGTGGGGGTGGGACAGAGGAAAAGAGAGAGAATCTTAAGTAGACCCCATGCCCTTCATGGAGCCTGATGCAAGACTCAATTTCATGACCCTGGAGGACATGACCTGAGTCAAATCCAAGAGTGAAAACCTTAACTAACTGAGCCACCCAGGCACCCAAAGAGTCTTGGAAGGAAAAGAAAATAAGAACAGAATGAAAAAAAGATATGAAGAGATAATGGCTGAAAACTTCCCAAACTGATAAAACATACATCTACAGATTCAAGAGGTTGAGTGAAACACAAACAGGATAAACCCAAAGAAATATACAAGGAGACACACCATAATTAAAAGTCTGAAAATTAAACAGAAAGAAAAAAAAAATCTTGAAGGCAGTGAAAGAGAACTGTCCCCTTTCCATTAAGGTAAAAACAATTAGAACGACAGAGGATTTTTTTCATCAAATACCATGTGGGTCAGAAGTAAGTAGACATGCGAATACCATATGGTCCAACAGTGGTGCTCCTGGGCATGCCTCTCAGAGAAATGAAGACTTACGTTTACATAAAAACCTGTACACAAATAGCATCTTCATTGTAATAGACAAATTATAGAAACAACTCAGATGTTATCTGATGGACAAATGTCGAAACAAAGTGTGGTACACCCATGCCCTGGAATACTATTTAGCAATAAAAAGAAACGTTATTGATACATGCAACAACTGGAGGTATCTTCCAGAGAATTGGGCTGGATAAAAAAGCCAATCACAAAAGGTTGTAGACTCTGTGATTCAATCTATACAACATTCTTGAGATAACAAATGTATAGAAATGAATAAGAGATTAGTGGTTGTCTGGGGTAAAGAAACAGATAGTGTGGGAAGAAGTGGTTGTGAGTATAAAAAGCCACAATGTAAAATAAGGGATCCTTGTGATGGAAATATTCTGAATCTTGACTGCATCAATGCCACTACACTAGTTGTGATATTGTATTACAGTGTTGCAAGATGTTATCACTGGGGGAAGCCATTCTTACAACTGATATGAAATACAATCATCTCAACATAAAAAACAATTAATTAGGGGCGCCTGGGTGGCTCAGTGGGTTAAAGCCTCTGCCTTCTGCTCAGGTCATGATCCCAGGGTCCTGGGATCGAGTCCCGCATCGGGCTCTCTGCTCAGCAGGGAGCCTGCTTCTCCCCTCTCTCTGCCTGCCTCTCTGCCTGCTTGTGATCTCTGCCTGTCAGATAAATAAATAAAATCTCAAAAAAAAATTAATTAGAAAAACAAATTCAGAAAACAAGCAGAATAAACAAATAGAGCTGTTCTTTCTAAAGTTTATTTTTTTATTACAGTGCATAAAAGCATATAGTTACCTGTAAAAGAGCAGTCAGAACTCACAAATATCATAAGCTCTTTGTGAAAGGGGTCTGTCCTTTCATTAGACATGTGTTTGGGAACTTGGTTCTTGTTAGACCTATGTTTGTGAATTTGGCTATTTTCATTGTTATTTAGAAGGCTTGATTGATAGGCATTACCAAATAAATGTGGGTAAAGTTTATAATTCAGATTTTATAATAGATGGCTGCATAACAGACTTTGAATACTACAGTGCCATTTTACAGATGAATTAATTTCTATATTCCCACCTTGATTTTTCCTTTCAGGAATATATTGATTGTTCTTTTCAGGAATATTCTGGCTATTATTGGCCTATTGTTCATTTAGCTTGTTAAATTTTATGAAAAATTCTTTGAACACTTCATTATAATTACAGTGAATCTGTACCTTAATTTGGGAAAAATTGACATCTTTTTGTGATTTTGAGTTTACTTAACATGAATTTGGGATATCCTTTAAATTACTATTTTATCTTACGTCATTCACAAAAGTTTTAAAATTTTCTGCATACAGGTCTTATGTATTTTGTTTAGTACCTTAAGTAAACATTAAGTACATCAAATGTTTATTCTTATTATAAATGCTTTCCTTCTCACTATATTTTCTATTTGTTGCTGGTGTATATGCCAGTTACTAAATTCCTCTTACAACCAAAAATTTGTCTAAGAAGTTGTGTTTAGTTTCTTTGGATTTTCAATCACTTTTTAAAATAAATTTCATCTGAAAATAAAATGTTAATGTCTTTCCAGTCCTTGTATCTTAAATTTCATTTTTTCATCTTACTACGTTAGATAAAACCTCAGGAGAATATTGAATACAACAGGTAGTAGTGGTCATCTTTACCATTTCTTGTTTTGAAAGGAATGCTTCTAAAGTTTTCTCATTATCGATGATATTTACTCTAAATATTTTGTGTATGTGGACATCACCATGTAGGATATAACTCTGGAGGTTAAATTGTGATGGCATGATTACTTAATATCAGAAACATCGGGAAATGAGCAGATGTCAGTAGGGAGTTGAGGGCAGAAGCTCAACCAGTATGTGGTGACATGCAAGTACAAAGTTGAACTCTTCATCTTTACTCAGTACTGAAATATATGCATCCTTTAAATCTCTTTGTATAACGTTCTTTGATTCTTTTAGGTAATCTTAGGTATGTTCCCCTGTATATGTCCATTGAATTCTGTATGCATCAGATTTGCAGCAAATAGGGTTCTGTGTTGAAATACTGTGTTTACATATTTAACAGCCAAAACTGTGTCAGCTAGCTACCTTTTTATACTTTTTCAACCTCACAACCCATCTCTCAGTTGAAAGGCCCTCGTTAGTTTGTTCATTTATCTATGAAGCAGACTTTGAATGCATTTGAGTTTATCTCCATTTTACTTGTAAGCCACCCTTGCCACTCATCTAGATTGGTATCAGCCTCCAACCCATTGCCCTTGAGGCACTCTTGTCCCATCATGGTCTATACTCCATAAAGTAGCTGTATTGATCTATTAAAAACTCAAACGAAATCATGTCACTCTGTAGCCAATGGCTTCCCCATACTTGGAATAAAATTCAAAGTCCCCATCCTGGTTTAAAAAGTTCTGCATTATTTGGACTCTTCCCAGAATTGGTGGCCTTCTTTTAGTCGTTTGAGCAAACGTGTCTTGAACCAACACCATTTCAGAGAGAGCTTCCCTAGTGGAAGAAGTAACACAAATAAATAATATAGAAATAAAAATAAATAAGTAAATACAAAAATAGATACTAACCTAGTAGAAGAAATAACAAAAAAATAAATCCCAGGAAGAGGGCAAGTACATGAAAATGGAAGAAATAACAACCCTATGAGAAATTTCTCCAGAAAATTTTTAATTAAAGCATAAGCCAAGAAAAGTACTTTGATAAGGGTTATTAAATTTTGATTCAATAGTTCTGAAGGGTATTCTGGATTTTTTAAATTTTAATTTAATTGAATTAATCTTAATATTGGTGATTCTGATGCAGACTATCCATAGACAATGTTTTGAAAAAGAAGTTCACTTTAGGAGTTCAAAGGAGCAAGATTCCCTGAAATGAAGAGAGTGGGAAAGGCTTCATGATAGAGAAGTGTTCTACCCTGGGTGTTAGAGAATTGTTTGGTTTGTCATGAATGAGTATGAAGAAAAAGGAAACTCATTCAAAAGAAAGCATAAGAGTGAAGACTTTCACAATATAGTGGCTTAAAGATCAATAAGAAAAAACTTCATTCAAACAGTTTTTTAAAACTTAATTTTTAGGTTTCAAGAAGAGTCACATCTTATCAATTCTCCTCAAGCTAGTGTGTAAAATGTCTGTCTGTACTCCAGAACATATGACGATCATGTTACGAGCTCCAATAAGAGGATGTCAGTCTACTGCCCTGAATTCACATCTATCAGGTTAGAGAAAAACTGAGCATTTAAAAATTGTGTTACTTTCTCTGAATTGAGGTCATCAGAGTGCCCTGAGTCCCAGCACAGGTGGCCGCTCTCTGTGTGAAATACCCAGGCCTGTAAAATAAGCAGGTATGTCACGGATCTGTGGTGATCACTGACAGCTCCTCCTTCACTGCGTCTGCCTGAGACCTGACACAACTTAAAGACTTCGTAAGAGGCAGAAAATACAAGGCAGCCTAATTAACCAAGTCCGTGCCTGGGTAATAAGCACATGCACTTGGGAGACAAGGCACCCCTAGGTAGAAACATTCCATCCGCTGTCCTGAAAGCTTTTGAATTTATTTATTTTCTAACAGATTTTATCACCTATTAAGAACTCGCTAGGTTTGATAGAAGCTTCTTCTTCAGCTTCTTCGGGCAATCATTCTACTTTCAGTAGATTTTGTGGGTACTGATACCCTTTCCTATTACTTACAAATGAAGAGTTCTATCATTAAATAACCTTAGGGTTCACTGATATTAAGAGTTCCATATCTCAATTTTTAACAAACACTATTTTTACATTGACATGTTTCTAAGGTTTGGGGCAATCATTTTTTTTAGTGGTTTTTTTTTTTTTTTTGAGGGCGAGGGAGGAAGTAAGCAACTTGATTAAATATGAACACAGTGTTGATTTATAAGCTATTACAATAACTATATATAGAAATGCATTGATTTCTAATTTGGAAATGGAACAGAAAAATACAAATAGAATATGTATATTCTATAATGTATATTTGCATTAATCATGGTCCTTGGTCATAGTGTATCTCCTGAAGCCAGAGACTGATTTCCTCATGATATACATTGTCTTCCTTTAAAGGTATCCACCGTAGAGTTTTATATAAGTTCTGGGAAGTATTATCTTATACATCCCATTTGCATACTAGAGAAGAGAGATACCACTGGATGATTTATTTCGTCCTGGGGAATATAATGAATGGAACAATTAGAACCCTCAAGATTGCAACATTAACAAGCCATTTTATAAGGACTAAAGACAAGTATATGCTCTAGCTACCAGTTTCCAGTGAAAATGGAAAGGCATTTTTTTAAAGCGAGAAATAAAGGGAATAGCCACATCCAGAACAGCAGAATCTGGAAGCTAAAGTGTTAACATCTATAAGCTGTTCCAACAAGGGAATATATACTGTTAAATATTGGGAGTTATTTAAAATGCCAGTGAGTATAATAGCAGTGCTCTGAAATAACCATTTCATCTGCCTACATTACTCTAAAATTAATGAATAATGAAGCGATGCCCTTCACATTCTCTTCCCTTTCCATTCCAAGATATATTGATCAGATGACATTTATTTAAGTTTGGGATAATGTATTAATTTCAAGATAATTATTCAATATACTTTTGTCACTGTTGATATGCTTCAATGTCATCCAGGGGCCGGGGGATGAATAAACTGTTATCTGACATTGCTGGACAGGGTGCTAGAAATAAATGCAATTTTTCTCCTTGAGAATCACTGACTTGGGTTTTTATTTGGGGAGGGGCACGGAAAAGGAGAAAGCTGAAGGTAGAGCGGGTATGATGATGTAACCTGCAGGTTCAGAGGAGAAGGATGTTTGGAAAGGTGGCACTTGGGCACAGAGTGCTTTTCCATTGTTGCTGGGGTCAGACTGATCCTCAGCAAAGCTGACAGAGCCCATCCTTGGTGGATGCCACTGCAATATTAACACTCATTTGGAGCAGATGTGGCTAAAAGCATGAAACATTGAACAAACAGCTGCCACAGATCCAGCGCCATTGCATAAGCACTTACGTCCTATTAATGCAGTGGACTGCTGAGGCCAGTAGGGCAGACGTTATTCCCCACAGCTCTTCAGCAGATGGGCCCAATGATGGCTTCTTGGAGAAGGGCTGCCCCGTTGAAGCAATCCCTCCCTCTTAGGTAAAGATTCCAATGCAAAATCAGCTACCCACGAAAGCACTTCACCTAAGATCAGCTCGTGTTCCGTCAAGGTATTTTCTTGATAAATACTTCAGTGTGTGCTTCTTTTAGTGTATTCCCTTTGATGCCGTTCTATTTTGATTTTGATAGGGAACCAATGCCACAATGTGCTGTCTTCCTCTCTTCTCACTCTGGGAGTTGAACATCGCCGTGATGCATACAGGACTCCGTGTTTCTGCACGTAGGATGAGTTGAGGTCCTGGTACTGCAAACGTGCATCTCTGCTTGCCAGATTCAGTGGTTCAGACATGGTGTTTCCAAGTCTACAACTGGTAGTCTGACACCCATATGTGCTTCCAAGATGGAATTCCAAGAATTCCAGGATTCCTTGGAACAATCTGAAATCTCGGACTACAAAGCAAAAGTGTTGAACAATGCGGGTCATAACTATAACTTGCTCAAAACAAGAATCAACAAGTCTCCTGCTTCCCTGCACTGCAGAGACCACATGGGTGGCACATGCATGTTTAAAGGGAAGAGGCGTGGGCCATAATCCCAGCCTGTTCCCTCCCTGATCCCTGTGTGCTCCCCTGCCTCCCATTTGCCTGCGTCGGCTACTCACCTTGACAAGCCAACGCCCTGATGCCAGCAAGTGGCTAATTCCCTCGAAGCTGAGCGGACGTGGGAGAGGTGCTGCCTGGAATTCTATTTTTACAGACTCTCAAACAACAATGCTGCTAGCCGTCATTGTACTTGAGCACACTATGCCATCCAGGTTGTCTGCTCCAGCGTCAGAAGGAAAGAGGAGCAAAGAGAAGGGGCCGGTGAAGGACAGTCACAGAGCCCTAACTGAAGCAACAAGCCTCTTACCTACTCGTTCTCTTTCTTGGGGGGAGGGCGAGTTGGGGGTGCACACCATAGGGCCAGGCAGTATGCCAGGGATACAGTCAGGGACACGCTCACTATACGTGAAACTTATATTTTAATACAGAGCAGCTGGTAAAAAACAATAGAGCAAGAAACTGAACCAATAAATTAACCAGATCACTTGCGATTTTGAGAACTGCTCTCTGGATGGCGAAACAGGAAAGTGCATTGAAGGGCACCCGGGGTGTGGGGTGGGAAGCTGCTGCTTCAGACAGTCATCAGGGAAGGGCTTGGGCGGGCGTCCTGTGGCAGAAGCCGGCTCGGTCCGTTTGAGGGATTGGAATAAGGCATTTTAGCTGGGGCCCTGGCAGCCTTTGTACTATGGGCAAATTCAGCTTTTTAAATTATTTTAAGTGGAGGGTTGTGGGAAAAAAGATACAGAAGGAACTTAGCCCTGGGACTTTGACCGTGCTGAGCCAGCGAGTCCCCTGAGGGATCGCGCAAAGGCTCTGTTCTGTAGTCAAGGCCATCCGGCAGCCCCTCGGCTGCTTCTCTAAACCCGGGGTCATGTCCCAGAAGGGAGAGAGGCCGGTGGGGATGCTGTGTCTGTTCAGTCACACCTCCCCTTCTTCCCTCCTGACAGCAGTGTCCCCACTCTCAGTTATGAAGGAAGCTGGGGAACTTTACCAGGGGTTCGGCAAATGTCAGCAGAAAGCTGAGTAACGCCTAGAGTTGGCCCAGATGCCTCAGAACTGAACGGAATGAAAAGAGAATGGTACCAGAGAGGAAGTCAGCTCAAAATGTTCTTCTTCTTTAAAAAAAAAAAATAAATAAATAAAATAATAATAATAGCATGAAACAAATCCAAAGCCAGGAAGCAGCCGTTCTAAACAATTTGTGCTACATGCTGCTTAGAAACAGCGAGGGGATGTGTGAGATGACTCGGTCCTGCTGAAATGTTCAGTGGCCTTGGGAGAGGGAAGTTCCCGGAGCCGACCTCTCTTGCGACTGGAGTAAAGGTGCGGGCAGTCCCCCTGTTAGCGAGGGGATGTCGACAGCAGCGAAAGAAAAGAAGGGGGTGATGTGTTAGCCTAATTGTAAAGCACCACACAGGAAGCGAGGTGTTGCTGGGGAGGCCCTGAGTGTGGCCCGGATCCAGGTCCCGAATTCGCATGTCAGTTGTCGACTGCAATGCCTCAGACAGAGTGCGTCTTTAGCCTTCGCCTGAACTTAAAAATAACACCTGGAATTCTTGGCTTTATTCTCAGGCTCACAGGATGCAACAGCCCTTCATGAGTTAGCACATCGAGTGACTTTTGAACTGTGTTCTCCCAGGGCCTAGGGCTTTAGCTAAACTCCATCGGGGGGTCCACGCCCGGGATGGAGGGGACTGAGAGGAGGAGAAGGAGCTTTCAGCTCCCTACCCCGTTTCCAACTGGTTCTGCTTTTTAAAAAGCCATAAAAATAAGCATTGGCTTTGTAAAGACAGCAGGTGGACGGAAGTTTGAACCGAGGCAATATGTTTGCTTCTTCTTTTGGGTGAGTTTGACTCCTTGGACCTACAGGATGGTTCCAAGCACCGACGGCAAGCTAGATGGGATGTGGGTCGACCTGGGAACATCGAGAGCTATTCACAAAACTCCTTTCTCCACTTCTCAAAGCCATCACAACCTGTCTTGTTCACCAATATCCCAACATCGTTCTTGGGTCTCAGCGCCCGAAGCTTGTTCCAGTAATCCCTGTTAAGTTTCGACAGATAAGACTCAGACTCCCTGTCTAGGCCTCTGTAGGATGAGGCTCTTGGGGCCCATCTTAGCCACGCCGAGGCCCAGCCTGTATCCCCCCCTCCTGGGCACCTCCCCGCCCCTCTCCAGGCTCCACTGAGCTCTCCTTTCCTCCGCTGACGGCAGGAGGAGCCGATGCACAGTCTCCCTTCATGCTGGGTGGTGATTCTGTCACTGGTTCCGCTTTGTCAACACGGTGATGTCCTAAAAGCACAGACGTGGTCTTGGAGTTCTTGTGTGTGTTTGCCCAGTACGGCAGCGCTGGCTCAGTGATAGGCAAGCAGTAAATACCTGCTGATTGCTAGGCCTTGCTCATTTCAGAAACATTACAACTTACTGAAATTTGTTCCGACTTGGAAAACGGCTCTTAGAACATCTGCTTTCTCTATTATCTCTGTTCTGGAAAGAATTTAGAACAACTTTTAGAATGACCATTTTTCTCTTCTCCAGTACGTATGTAATCCTACTCCAGATCGAAGTGAGAAGGAACCTGTATTTTACCATCTTTCAGTCTTGTCATTTGAACGAAATAGAACACGGACACAAGCACAGCAGCGTCGCTCAGAGCTCCATACACTTCACCAACTAATACACGGGCTTCTGTGTGAAATGCCATTCAGAACGCCTGGATTTTCATCTCAAGTCTGTCTCCAATTTTGCATGACCCTCATCCCGAAACAACTTATCTAGATCTTGGGTTTCTAATGTTTATAGCAGACAGCCTTTCCTCTTCTTGCCCGAGGGACCGGTGGTGTAAGTCTGATTTCGACGCTGTCTGTCGGGTGCGTTAACCGCCTTAGAGGAAAGTGCTGTATGAATACCAGAGATCATTGTTATGGGGTCTCCATGACATTATTTTAAGAAACGTAATTCCCCAGTTTCTAATGTAAGTTAAATGATATAACATACGCTTTGCTTGGAGCGGTGATGACTCCGGTAAAACTACCACCTGGCTAACAAGCCCAATGAGGGACGTACAGGGGCTCCGATGTCATTTATAACAATGCCTATACGTTGGATAATAGGGCAGCATTGGCTCCCACCTCCGTGGGCTGTCTTAACTGCTGGAAATACCGATCTGCTTTCCGAGCCGCTGTTGGCCATGGCCACCTGCTGGCTCTGGCACACCGTTCCCCTGGCTCCCCTCCTGGTGCTGTCCTGGCAGCCTCCCCAAACTGCCAAGTCTGAGCCAGAGAGCACTGGGCTGTTGGGAGCTTTCCCCTTGCTGAGGCTGCATCCTGCGAGCTGGCTGGCAGTGGGGCCTCTCGCCGCTCTCCAGGGTCAGTGTGTTGACTACTGCAGTGACCAGCTGGCTAGCAGCAGCGGTGATGGGAGGTTGCCCCAGAGAACGGCTCGCCTTGGCTCGGAAAGGATGCCGAGGGAGTGAGCCTTCATAAGAGAAAATAAACAGTGCTTTATGAGGTAGCTGCTGGCCTGTTCTCTCCAGCCCGACTTCATTTCGGGCATTTAGAGCCTTCCTCAGAGTGGACGCGAAGAGTTTATCTTTTGGTCTGGAAGCTCCTCGTCACGTGGGTGTGGCTTTTAAGTTCTGACCTAGAACTAGGATGTTCCCTTAGCTGGTGAGGAGTCAAGGCAAGGGGACAGAGGCTCTGGGGGCAGACCGTCCGGAAGGGCGAGGGTGCCCACCCCACCTTGCCTCGCGCTCCCAGCACTGACACCACTTATTTATATACGGCATCGTCTGCCGACAAACAGAAGGGTGTGTCCGCACGGAATACACCAGACCATGTCCCATGACATCGGTGGGGTCACTTCCGAGCTACTGTCCAAACGGGGCTGCGCAGACCCGGTCGGAGTCATAGCTGCCGCTGCGCGGCCCACGCCCAGCACACACGGACTCATAACAACATCTTAGTGTTCCAGGCTGTGCGAATCTTGCCGTGAGACCAAAGCTTTCTAGAATGTTCTAAAATGTAGATTTTACTTTTATCCAGATACGGTGAGGCTTATAGTTTAGGAGGTAATTGCCATTGAAAAGACAGCTTGGTGTATTCACAGATACCAAGAGGAGGGGCCTCCGTGCCAAGGGGGCCACATCAGGAAACACCAGGGTCCGTCAGGAAGCAGAGGGGATAAGCGAAAAATGCGGACGAGAGTCTTGACCGTGTTTTCCATAGAAGGGACGGGCCAGACTGTCCTGAAGGTTAGGGTGGGCTCGTCTGAATAATTTCAGCAGGCTCTGGGACATAGAGACTGTTCCTGGTTGTGGCACCTGGCCCTGGGATGATTAAGCCAGAAGAAGAGTGGCCCCGAGTGCGAGAGGCCATTGCAGGAAGGGGTTGGGGTGCAGGCCGTGGATGCTGTGGATGGTTAGTCTGGTAGGAGCGACATGCTCCCATGTGAGTTGTTCCCTATCCCTAGGAGTCAGCTGCCCCAGGCTAATTTACAACTGCCGGCCACAGCAATTATTCCAAGTGTGTGCGGGCGGGGGCGGGGGGTGTGGAAGAAAGGAAAGAAACTTCATTGGAAACATAACTGTGCTGAATGGAAACACTCAAGGTCATGGTGACGGGGCCACATGATGGGCTGGAAATCTGATGAGAGAAGAGACATTAGAGAAGCTTCGGATCCGAAATCGGTTTTGTTTTGCTTTATTGGGCGGCAGGGAGCTTTCCATCTGACTTGAGATTATTTGGCTTGTATGCAGTGGGCAGTCATGGCAGCTTTGGAGGGCTGACGGCCTGGGTGGGGATCCTGGCTCTGGCACTTAGCAGCCGTGACATTGGGCTGACCTCCCCAGGTCAAAGTTTCTTTATCTAATATGGAGATAATAATAGTGAGTGAGTGAGTGCTCAAAGCTGTTAGCTTTGAATAAGTCAGATCCCATTAGAAAGCAGCCGCCTAAGAGAATTCCATCAATCTTGTGTCTAGTGTATGATTCTCTCTCTTATTTCATACCCTTATTAACAAATACTGTATTTTCATTTTCCATTTCTGTTCCCTTCATCTTGATGTTACAACATTTCTAGTTTTTCTACCAAAATTGATTCTGAAAAAAGGGTAATTTGAGCATGTGTTAGCATTAAAAAAGAATATCAAAAGACTAAAAAGCACAGACATGCTACAAGGAACAGTTAACATATCAAGAAATTCTTCTAGTCTCAATAAAATCTTGTGTTCTAATTTTCCTTTTATTAACATATAATAGTTGAGACTTATTAATTTCCTTTTTCTTTCTAGAAGTTATATAGGCTCACAGAAGAGAATTAGAAAAATGTGACATAGGACAAAGAAGGGAAGTTTTAAATCACTATAATCTTTCCATCCAAACTCATCATTTTCATGCTTTCTAATTGTCTTTTTTTCTAAATCAGTGTTTTAAAAATATAATTGTTGTTCATGATAGACATACATTTCATTGTTTTATTTGACATTGTATCACAGTTGGTGCATGTTTTATTATACCATTTTTAGTGTCTAACTAATATTCTCTTTAATACTTTTATGGTTATTATAGGAATTATTGAGATAACTGAGAAAATGTAGCTATGGAACAAAGGTGCCATAGCGACGGCCTACGGTCTAGAACCATCCAGAAGACATATTTGGGAAGGAGAACCAAGTTTAAAAAACAAACAGAAAAAAAAAGCTTTTAAAAATTCAATGAAGTTTGTTTTAAAATATGGTTTTCTGCTTCTCTTGAAAACTCGGATTCGTGACTCTTAATCTCACAAAACAAACTGAGGGTTGCTGGGGGGAGGGGGTTTGGGAGAAGGGGGTGGGATTATGGACATTGGGGAGGGTATGTGCTTGGGTGAGTGCTGTGAAGTGTGTAAACCTGGCGATTCACAGACCTGTACCCCTGGGGATAAAAATATATGTTTATAAAAAATAAAAAATTAAAAAAAAAACAAAAAAAACTCGGACCTGGCGATATTGCGTCTGCTTTTTCCTGTACAAGGATATTTAGCAATAGAGTATGGTCCACTGTGCACTTGATGTCAACTTTTCAGTCTGTTGGAATCCCCGTCTTTGTGGCTCCCACTCACTTAATTTGACTGCATCAGAGGCTAAGAAACTTAGAGGAGATTCAAGCCGGGTGCATGGTTGGGGTAGATGCCTTTAAGGCCACACCACTTTGTGAGTCTAAGGCTTTGCTTTGGCCGTAAGGTCTGAGGGAGTAGAGCAGAGGGGACAGTGAAGCTACAAGTCACTGGATGCAGCACGGAAGATGGAGGGAAGGAGGGTCCCAACATCGAACCCTGTGCAGTGGAGACTCCAAGGTCGTTGACTGGTAGGGGAAGATGACAAGTTGGCCTTTGACTCTATGGATTTTGTTTTTTCTCTGAAGTCCTTTCTGGAGGAATTTAAAAGTATAAATTATTATTGTTTGTCTGCCCTAACTGTGAAGCTTCCGGAGGCAAATATGATTCTTAGAAATGGCCAGCAATATCTTCGATTTCTCTTGCTGATGCTGGCTGAGATCAGAGGAAGAACTGAACTGCAGAGGACGAGCTTGGCCATGGGGTCGGCCAAGGCAAGAGCCCACTGACCCCTCAGGGCTGTGATCACACTTTGGGTGCTGAGTCAAATGACTCTGTCCAGAGCAGAAAAGACTTGAGACCCCATTTCAAAAGGAGTTCTTAGAATAACCAGACCATCAGCCTGAAGAACACGATGGCTACTTTCAAACACGTAAGGTTGTTTTTGTATTAAAAAAAAAAAAAAGAATCCATTTCTTATGGATGCCTTTGAAGTATAAAATTAGGAATCATAAGTAAAAATTGTGTTTTGGCAGTTTCAAGAACAAATATGATGGAAACCCATCTAAAAATGAGAGACCATCAGAAACAGAGAAATCCCTCTGGAAAGTGGTGAGTTTCCTTTCACCAGGGGCGCACAGCCACGTGCTAGAAAATGACTTGTCAGGGAGCCGGCGAGGGATGCAGACGCCGACTGTCTTGTCCAGTCTTACCACTGTATGATTCTATGAGCCACAGCATCCTACAGGCAGCTCCAGAGACTCTTAACTTGATAGATGCAGGCGGCGACTCTGAAACACAACTTGCATTTCCTGTGGAGCCCAGAACTCGAGAGTAATCTTCTGTCTCCTACTCAGATCTGCACTGGTTGCCAAACTGCAGGGGAGTAGAAGACTCCGCGTTATCTTGATAGACGAGCTGGAGAATCCCACACAGCTGTGTTGTGGAAATGTTCTCGATTTCCCTCATGATAACATTGAGTCATAAAAGGAAGAAATGAACATTTATTTGCCAACTCCACCTGTCTGTTGGGCCCACCATATCTATATTAGCATCAAGGGAACTTGCCTATAGTGCTGAAATTTTCATCAGTAGGAGAGAAGCAACTGTTCTTTCCCTTAAATGGTGGTTAAAGCCAGTTCCTTTTTCATCAGAGTTAAATGATAAAAATTGAGCCTTGGGTGACTCTCTTGTCAACATTTACATTCAGTAACATGTTTGGAACCACACACACACACACACAAAATCTCAAAATTTTAAAAATTCAGAATTAGGGTAAAACATGCTTTTGTTCTGAATCCACTTTGAATACCAGAAATGGTCTTTTATTTAGAAAAAAAGGAAGAAAAAAAAAGATAATTGTGTTTTCTGGATAAAAGCAAGATCAACTGAAGGAAGAAAAAGGGAGGTAAATGAAAATTTAGGAGCAACAATATCTTCCTTAAATGCCAAGTTCTGGGATTTATCCTTTTCTTTTATTAAATTTCTTGGTAAATTCATTATTTCTGAAATCACTGCAATGACATCTCTTTCATTATCAGAGAAGATTAATTTTAGAGTTGAGTGGGAAGTGAGTTTTCAATCTATCCAGATTAACTGATGCACTAATTGAAGTGCCTGTTTTCTTTTTATTTATATTTGCAACTAGCTCATCTGCTTTCTTTACACTTTTAGGATCGGCTATTTGCTATGCAGATTCCTTTTAAAAATTGACCGTACCCTGACCTTTGACCCTCACTCTCACGTTGAAGTGTGCATATGTCCTAATGGGACAATGTGTGCCGTCCTGTTTTTAAGAATAATGCAAACACCAAATAAAAATAATCAATAACAAAACAAAACAGGTTCTCTGGACCACAACAGCAAATCAGACCTGGCATCTGTACCCACCACCTTCACAATTTGATTGATAACTGTGATTTGCTGACTCTCTCAATTACTCCAGTTTCATTACAGTCTGAGAAATGTGCCAAGCACTCATTTGATTTTTATTATCTTTCTAGCCTTGTGTTTGCATGAAATCTCCCAAACTGGCATTTCAGGAAAGGATAGGAAAATTACAAACAAAAGAAAAAATATGTATGTGTTTCTTCAGTGTGACCTTGCCATCAGGGTCATCTTGTGTTATCACCCAGAACCATATAGAAACGCACCATTATCATTCAGAGCGCTGCAAACCAGCACACGGCCTGTTCTAGGTCCTCTTAATGTGCAGATCCCATGTATATTTGGATTTTCTTTTATTCTGCTAATAAAATCCCCTTTCCAATCTTGGGTGAAGAGAACCATTTTCCAGTCTATTCTAACAATCTTGCTCTGCAACTACTGGGTCACCAATTCACATACAATATGGTTTTGAAATGGCCTTGAATTAAAGGTGTTAACACCAAACCTTATGACTATAACAGTTTTGGGGTGTTTTAGAAGCACAGGCTATTTTAACTATGTACCATTTGAACTCAGAGCAAAAGTTACAAATTTTGTCTTTTCCCTCTGCGTAGTAAATATTAGGACATATGGACTGTTTTCTGCAGCATCCCTAAGACTGAGGACTCTCAAGCTTTGAACTACCAGTTTAGGCAATGTCCAAGCATTTTACAGATTTAAATAGAGCTTTTAAACTCTGGCCACTAAATGTAATTTTAATATAAAGGCTAATGCGCTCCCTGTGGAAAATAGCATATTGCGTTAGATTTTATTAACACAAATAAAAAGACACCAGGAAAAGGAAAGGTGACCCCTCTTGAGTTCTGTTTCCAATCTGGGTATTAGTATTTTTGCTGATATTTTTTTTCAGCAGTAACACATAACAGTAGTCTCTCCAAATACCCTGTTCTTTTGACCAATGACCTACTGGGGCTCTTTACCAGAAACCATGTGTTAGGATGGAATTTGAAGTCGGACCGTTCTCTCTGTAATAGCAACATTCCAAACTGAAACCTGGAGGCTTAGCCTCTTTACACTTGGCCCCTATCCAGTCACATCAGTAACAGCTGCCTCTCTCTTACCTTCCTCATTCTTGCTTCCTTAATTCCCTGGGTAACGTGTATGCAGTCTACTTCCTGGACGACATGGCAAGCTCTTTCAATGTTGGGATACCTTCAAATGCATCTTTGTAGGTAAAGACCATCTTTGGGGTCTTCCCAGGTCCAAACACGAGCTTGGATGTAATAACCATGTTTTAATTTATTCTTTATGTAAATAAATAAAACTGCAAATCACCTATTATTATAACGTTCTTGGGCTAGACTTATATAAAACCTATATCAAATTTTGCTTGGTTAATATTTACTTTATTTTTCACACTAAAATTGTGTTTTTTTCTTAGAATCACAAACTCAAGTTTATATTTTCTATAATCTGAAATTCTGAAATTAAAATACATTTATGTAGGATTATATATATATTTTTAAAAATTCTTGGAAAAGTAAAAAACTACATTAAGCTCTACTTTTCCATTGTTTCCTACACATTTTTATCCTTTTTAAGCTTTCCATGGTTATCATGGAAACTTTCCCTACAAATTATCAGACCCACTGAAAGCAGAATTGTCAATGAATGATATATCTCTATTCGGTGACAACCCCAGCCTTTGGGTTCAACCTAGGTTTCAGATAGCCTCTCCTATATATGTTTAATACCTTCAGAAACACCATATCTGGTACTGGAGTACCCACAAGTACTCCTAAGAAAGAGTGCAAAGCGTAAAAAGGCAGAGGATGTGGGGGTAAAGTAGAAATGCTTAATGACATATGGGGTGTTTCCATTAAAGTTCTATATTAAGCACAAATTTTGGAAGGTCCAAATGGTATCATGTCTATAACATTGCATTGTTGGGGAACTATCACTGAAGTCATTCTTAATCCTTTGTTTCTAATAAATCACAGAGACACATGATGTTGACTGCCATGGGATTTAACATTTTTTAATGGCCATGGCATAAATGACATAATATCCAGATCATGGGCATTTTCTTTTTTAATAGTTGTAACACTATCTCCATCACTGGTCTGATACTGAGAGGAAAAAGGAGTAGTGTTACTGGGTTAAAAGGAATGACTATATGATGATCATAGTTAATTATGCAAGTTCTTTTAAATATTAGAAATAAAAATTACACCCCTAACGATGAGGATATTGTAGTGATAACTTGCATTTGGGCTTTCCCCACCAAATTTTAAAATAATTTTGTATATTTTGGTTATTTTACTGATAAACACCAAACTCAAATATTATAAACAAGAAAACCGAGGTGTAGAGCAGTGTAAGGAATACGGCTATGTTTGTGGAATAAGGCTATGATAGCTAGATTAAAAAAACAATCAAGAGTTCTGTAATTTATAGAATCCAAACATCTGAATATAAAAGTAGATGAACGGCTTTTTAATATTTTCATCTGGATGTCATTATGCTATGTAAATATACCTCGCTCCTAATCAGAATATCAACTACAAAATAGAGAAATGCAGTAAGGGATGCTCCCATAATTTAAAACAACTTAAATTTGGAACAGAATATACTAACGCTGAAATCAGCATAAAAATGACAGTTCCTATTTTATTATTTTAGGAGGACTGAGGCTGTAAAATAGGACATGAAAAAGTATGGAATACTATTATCTGATGACTACTAAAATGGTTCTTTTCCTTATTTATTGCATTTGGCTAAGCCATGACTCCCTTGTTTAAAGTCTATGAACTGTGTTTAACTCTATTTATGTATTGAATGTTTGTGTCCCTGTCCCCACCCTCATCCATACATTGAAGTTCTAATCCTCCGTGTGATGGTCTTAGGAGATGAGGATTTGGGACATGATTAGGTTCAGAGGAGGTCAGGAAAATAATTTATGTCTTTATAAGAAGAGGAAAACACTGGAGATCTTTTTATTTCGACCGCGTGAAAACACAGCAAGAAGGCAAGTGTCTACAAAGCAAGAAAAAGGTTCTAACCAAGAGTAAACCGTGAGCGACCTAGACTACGGGGTTTTGCTACAGCAGCCTGAGCTATGACAACCATCTAAACATCATTCTAGCTTTGTCTCTGGCCCAGTTACAGACACGTATCATATCAGTCAGTCTTATAACGATCACCTGGAATGTGCATTATTTGCTTAAAATAAATATTCATTACTTATAAGTGATTAGGGCTTCTGTTCTTGTTTTAAATTTATTCTTAAAGGTTTCCGACATAAAAATCCATGAAAACCTTCAGATTTCATGAGGCACCATTTTGGACTTATTTGAACTCATTTTGAACTCGTCTGCTAAAAGCAATCTTAGTGTCAAGGCCATTTTCAATTGGCAGTATAAATCCTAAATAATTACATGTATAATAATATCTGCACTTTTTTTTTTTTTTTTACTTTTTAAAACATTTTTATTTTTTTATCAACATATCATGTATTACTTGTTTCAGGGGTACAGGTCTCTGATTCATCAGTTTTATGTAATACCCAGAGTTCATTACAACTCATACCTTCCCTAACGTCCATCACCCAGCCACCCCATTCCTCCCACACCCTTCCACTCCCCTCCTCTCCACAACCCTCAGTTTGTTTCCTGAGATTAACAGTGTCTTATGGTTTTGTCTCCCTCTTTGGTTTCATCTTGTTCCATTTTTTCCCTCTCTTCCCCTATGATCCTCTCCCTTGCTTCTCGAATTCCACATATCGGGGAGATCATATGGTAATTATCTTTCTCTGATTGACTTGTTTTGCTTAGCATAATACCCTCTAGTTCCATCCATGTCATTGCAAATGTCAAGATTTCACTTTTTGATGGCTGTGGTGTGTTTGGGTGTGTGTGTGTGTGTGTGTGTGTGTGTGTGTGTATACACTATATCTTCTTTATCCATTCATCTGTTGATGGACATCTAGATTCTTTCCATAGTTTGGCTATTGTGGACATTGCTGCCATAAATATTCAGGTGCACGTGCCTCTTCGGATCACTACATTTGTATCTTTAGGGTAAATACCCAGTAATGCAATTGCTGGGTCATAGGGTAGCTCTATTTTCAACTTTTTGAGGAACCTCCATGTTGTTTTCCAGAGTGGATGCACCAGTTTGCATTCTCACCAACAAGGTAGGAGGGTTCCCCTTTCTCTGCATCTTCACCAACATCTATCATTTTCTGACTTGTTAATTTTAGCCATTCTGACTGGTGTGAGGTGGTATCTCATTGTGGTTTTAATTTATATTTCCCTGATGCCAAGTGATGTGGAGCACTTTTTCATGTATCTCTTGGCCATCTGGATGAATTTGTAGAAATGTCTGTTCTTGTACTCTGCCCATTTCTTGATTGGATTATTTGTTCTTTGGGAGTTGAGTTTGGTAAGTTCTTTATAGATTTTGGATACTAGCCCTTTATCTGATATGTCATTTGCAAATATCTTCTCCCATTCTGTCAGTTGTCTTTTGGTTTTGTTAACTGTTTCCTTTGCTGTGCAAAAGCTTTTCATCTTGATGAAGTCCCAGTAGTTCATCTTTGCCCTTGCTTCTCTTATCTTTGGTGATGTTTCTAGAAAGAAGTTGCTGAGGCTGAGGTCGAAGAGGTTGCTGCCTATGTTCTCCTCAAGGATGTTGATGGATTCCTTTCTCACATTGAGGTCCTTTATCTATTTTGAGTCTATTTTCATGTGTGGTGTAAGGAAATGGTCCAGTTTCATTTTTCTGCATGTGGCTGTCCAATTTTCCCACAACCATTTGTTGAAGAGGCTGCTTTTTTTTTTCCAATGGACATTCTTTCCTGCTTTGTCAAAGATTAGTTGACCATGGAGTTGAGGGTCTATTTCTGGGCTTTCTATTCTGTTCCATTGATCTATATGTCTGTTTTTGTGGAGCACCATACTGTCTTGATGATGACAGCTTTGTAATAGAGCTTGAATTCTGGAATTGTGATGCCACCAACTTTGGCTTTCTTTTTCAACACTCTTTTGGCTATCCAAGGCCTTTCCTGGTTCCATATAAATTTTAAGATTATTTGTCCCATTTCTTTGAAAAAAATGGATGGGATTTTGATAGGGATTGTATTAAACATGTAGATTGTGTTAGGTAGCACAGACATTTTCACAATATTTGTTCTTCCAATCCATGAGCATGGAACATTTGTCCATTTCTTTGTGTCTTCACCAATTTCTTTCAAGAGTACTTTATAGTTTTCTGAGCACAGATTCTTTGCCTCTTTGGTTAGGTTTATTCCTAGGTATCTTACGTTTTTTTGGGTACAACTGTAAATGTTATTGACTCCTTAATTTCTCTTTCTTCTGTCTTGTTGTTGGTGTAGAGAAATGCAACCGACTTTTGTGCCTTGATTTTATATCCTGACACTTAACTGAATTCCTGCATGAGTTCTAGCAGTTTTAGGGTGGAGTCTTTTGGGTTTTCTACATAAAGTATCATATCATCTGCAAAGAGTGAGAGTTTGACTTCTTTGCCACTTTGGATGCCTTTAATTTCTTTTTGTTGTCCGATTGCTGAGGCTAGGACTTCTAGTACTATGTTGAATAGCAGTGGTGATAGTGGACATCCCTGCCGTGTTCCTGACCTTAGGGGAAAAACTCTGTTTTTTTCACATTGAGAATGATATTTTTTTGTGGGTTTTCATAGATCTCTTTGATGATGTTGAGGAATGTACCCTCCATCCCTATACGTTGAAGAGTTTTGATCAAGAAAGGATGCCGTACTTTGTCAGATGCTTTTTCAGCATCTATTGAGAGTATCCTATCATTCTTGTTCTTTCTTTTATTAATGTATTGTATCACATTGGTTGATTTGCAGATGTTTAACCAAACTTGCATCCAGGAATAAATTCCACTTGTTCCTGGTGAATAATCTTTTTAATGTGCTATTGGATCCTATTAGCTCGTATTTTGGTGAGAATTTTTGCATCCATGTTCATCAGGGATATTGGTCTGTAATTCTCCTTTTTGATGGGTCTGTCTGTTTTGGGGATCAATGTAATGTTGGCCTCATAAAATGAGTTTGGAAGTTTTCCTTCCATTTCTATTTTTTGGTATGGTTTCAGAAGAATAGGTATTAATTCTTTAAATGTTTAGTAGAATTCCCCCTGGGAAGCCGTCTGTCCCTTGGCTCTTGTTTATAGGGAGATTTTTGATTACTGCTTCAATTTTCTTGCTGGTTATGGTCTGTTTATGTTTTCTATTTATTCCTGTTCAGTTTTGATAGTTCAGATGTCTCTAGGAGTGCATCCATTTCTTCCAGATTGCCTAATTTCCTGACATATAGTTGCTAATAATATGTTCTTATAAATGTTTCTATTTCTTTGGTGTTGGCTGTGATCACTCCTCTTTCATTCATGATTTTATTTATTTGGGTCCTTTATCTTTTCTTTTTGATAAGCCTAGCCAGGGGTTTATCAATCTTATTAATTCTCTCAAAGAACAAGCTCCTACTTTCATTGACCAGTTCTACTATTCTTTCGGTTCCTATTTCATTGACTTATGCTCTGATCTTTATTATTTATCATCTCCTGCTGGGTTTAGGCTTTATTTGATGTTCTTTCTCCAGCTCCTTTAGGTGTAGGGTTAGGTTGTGTACTTGAGACCTTTCCTGTTTCTTGAGAAAGGCTTGTATCACTATATACTTTTCTCTCAGGACTGCCTTTGCTGCATCCCAAAGATTTTGAACAGTTGTGTTTTCATTTTCATTTGTTTCCATGAATTTTTTCAATTCTTCTCTGATTTCCTGGTTGACCCATTCATTCTTTAGCAGGATGCTCTTTAGCCTCCATGTATTTGAGTTCTTTCTGACTTTCCTCTTGTGATTGAGTTCTAGTTTCAGAGCATTGTGGTCTGAAAATAGGCAGGGAATGATCCCAATATTTTGGTACTGGTTGAAACCTGAATTGCGACCCAGGATGTGTTCTATTCTGGGGCACGTTTCATGTGCACCAGAGAAGAATGTGTATTCTGTTGCTTTGGGATGGAATGCTCTGAATATATCTGTGATGTCCATCTGTTCCAGTGTGTCATTTAAAAGCCTTATTTCCTCGTTGATCTTTTGCTTAGAAGACCTGTTCATTTCAGTGAGAGAGGATGTTAAAGTCCCCTACTATTATTGTATTATTGTCAGTGTGTTTCTTTGATTTTCTTTTTAATTGCTTTATATATTTGGCTGCTCCCATGTTAGGGATATAAATATTTACAACTGTTAGAACTTCTTGTTGATATACCTTTTAAGTATGACATAGTGTCCTTCCTCACCTGTTATTATAGTCTTTGGTTTAAATTCTAATTTGTCTGATATAAGGATTGTCACCCCTGCTTTCTTTTGATGTCCATTAGCATGGTCCATTGTTTCCACCCCCTCATTATTAATCTAGAAGTGTCTTTGGGTCTAAAATGAATCTCTTGCAGACAGCATATCAATGGATTTTTTTTTTTTTTTCCAATCTGATACCCTGTGCATTTTGATTGGGGCATTTAGCCCATTTATATTCAGGGTAGCTATTGAAAGATACAAATTTAGTGCCATTGCATTGCTTGTAAGGTGACTGCTATTTTATGTTGTCTCTGTTCCTTTCTGATCTATGTTGCTTTTAGGCTCTCTCTTTGCTTAGAGGACCCATTTCAATATTTCTTGTAGGGCTGGTTTGGTGGTCACAAATTCTTTTAATTTTTGTTTTCCTGGAAACTTTTTATCTCCCCTTCTATTTTCAGTGACAGCCTAGCTGAATATAGTATTCTTGGCTGCATATTTTTCACATTTAGTGCATTAAATATCTCATGCCAGTCCTTTCTGGCCTGCCAGGTCTTTGTGGATAGGTCTGCTGCCAATCTAATCCTTCTACTTTTGTAGGTTACAGACCCCTTTTCTTGAGTTGCTTTCAAGATTTTCTCTTTGTCTCTGAGAGTTGTAAGTTTTACTATTAGAGATTAAGTGCTGACCAATTTGATTGATTTTGAGGGAGTTTTATGTGCCTCCTGGATTTTGATGCCAATTTCCTTCCCCCAAATAAGGAAGTTCTCTGCTATAATTGCTTCAATGTACCTCTTCCCTGTCTCTCTTTCTTCTTCTTCTGGGATCCCAATTATTCTAATACTCTTTCATCTTATGGTATCACTTATCTCTGAAATTCTCCCACATGATCCAGTATTTGTATATCTCTCTTTTTCTTAGCTTCTATATTTTTCATCATTTGGTCTTCTTTGTCACTAATTCTCTCTTCTGTCTTATTTACCCTAGCAGTTAGAACCTCCATTTTTTAATTGCACCTCATTAATAGCCTTTTTGATTTCGACTTGGTTAGATTTTATTTCTCCAGAAAGGGATTCTCTAGTATCTTCTATGCTTTTTTCAAGCCCAGCTAGTATCTTTATAATTGTCATTCTGTCCCAACAGCTTACTAATGTCCATGTTGATTAAGTCCCTGGTAGTCGGTACTTCTTCTTGTTCTTTATTTTTTTAGGTGAGTTTTTCCATTTTATCATTTTGTTCAGAAAAGAATAGGTGAATGAGAGAACAAAATGCAAAAAGGATAACAATGACCACAGAAAAATATACACTAAACAAATCAGAAAAGACCCAAAACCGGGAGGAAAAGAGGAAAAAAGATATGAAGAATTTGAGCAGACAGGTGAATAAAATAGACCCACACTCCAGATTTTTGGTGTATTTTGGTCTGTTAGAAGAAACTGCCTCCCAAAATTTTAAGGAAAAAAAATCACATATATTTACAAAAACAAGGGTAAATACAGTGTAGGGGTGGGATATGGCTGTAAAACTGAAACTTAAAAAAGATTTTAAAAAAGAAATTGATAAGAAGTTCGTTTGAAAAAGAAGAAAAAAATTTTTTTAAAAGGAGATAATATAATCAGGTGGGTGAATAGAACAAAGTCATACACTAGATTTAGTATATATTTTAGTCTGTTAGAAGAAACTGCATCCCAGAATTTTAAAGAAAGAAAACATATATATATATATGCTTATTTATATATAAAATATTATTTATATTTTATTTATATTATTTATATATAAAATAATATATATAAAACAAGGCTATATATAAAATAAGGTTATTTAATATATATATAAAAAAGGTATATATATATATATATATACACACACACACACAAAATAAGGTTAAAAACAATAAAGGGATAGACTATGACTGTAAAAATGAAAATTTCAAAAAAGATTTCAAATAAGAAATTGATAAGATGTTGGTTGAAAAAGGAAAGAAGAAAAATTTAAAAAATAGAAAAGGAAAAGGAAAAGAATAGAAAAAAGAAAAGAAAAAGAAAAAAAAGAAGAAAAAATAAAGAAAAATTAAGAAAATTTTAAAAGTTAACTTTGAAAGACTAAAGAATCATGGGGGGGAAAGCCATGAATTCTACGTGCTGTGTTCCCCTAGCACTGAAGTTTTGCAGTTCTTATTGACTAGTAAACTTGGTCTTGACTGGATGTTCTTGCTGATCTTCTGGGGGAGGGGCCTGTGCAGAGATTTTCAAACGTCTTTGCCTGAGACGGATTTGCACCAACCTTGTCAGGGTCTGGACTAAGTAATCTGCTAGGGTTTGCTCTCAGTAGCTTTTGTTCCCTAAAGGATTTCCACACAGCTTTACAGGATAAAATAAAAATGGCGGCCTCCCAATCTCTCACCCTGGAAGAGCCAGGATCTTGGGGCCCCTCTCCTCAGTACATCCTCAGAGAAAAGCACTCAATCCTTCCTGTCTCCCTAGTCTCCAGTTGCACTCTGTTCACCTGGCCTGTTACCAAACATTTCTATGTCTGGCACATGATCCCATTTGGAATCTTCCAATCCAGTAGACTCCTGCAGTATGATCCCATGCCTCTCATCCTGGGGGAGGAAGGGGAGTCTCCCCAGATCTGCCACTTACAAGGCCCCAGCTGGAAGGGTAGTGGCCTGACTATGCCACAGCTTATGACAACCCCAAGCTCAGTCCCCCTTCCCCCTTGGCTCCATTTTTGCAGCCAGCTTCCCCACTCTGACACCTGGGAGCTCTGCTGCACTCAGACATCCTCAGTCTTTCTGTGACCCTGAAGGACCTGAGACCACACTGTCCCAGCAAGGGTTCCACCTTCTGCTTACCCACTGGAGCAATGTCCCTCCATGGAACAGACTTCTAAATGTTCTGATTTTGTGTTCTGTTGCCCTTTCCTTTGGCAGTTGCTGGCTGATGGCGACTCCCTCCCCCTGTGGTCTATGTTCCCAAATATTACCTCAGATTCACTTCTCCTCATGTCCTACCTTCAAGAAAGTGGTCACTTTTCTGTTCATAGGATTGCTGCTTTTCTTTTCTTAGATCTCCTTCATAGGTGTTCAGAATGGTTTGATAACTATCTGGCTGAATTCCTGGGATAAGATGAAATTAAGGTCTTCTACTCCTCTGCCAACTTGTTCAATGCCCTCTCTTCTTTTTTTTTTTTTAATTGTATATCATTGTTTAGGAAAATTGATTTTTAGTCTTTCTGGCCCAAGCTCTATTCAGCATTTATGCTATAGATTGGAACTCTAAACTTAAGTAGATAAAATAAGCCAATTGCATTGTCATTCAGGCTGATTGTGTTAGTTATTAAATTTGACAATAGCATATTTACATTATCACAATATACTTTTCTTTAAAATTATTAAAATGATTTGCAAACAATATGAGAGTAGAATAAATTGGGAATAAAATTGCAATGCAAATAGCTTTAAAATGAAAAAAAAAGTGGAACATAAGATAAAATTTTATGTAGCAGAAGATTTATGTAATAGGTACTTGAATTCAAATTGGGTATATCACTTTCAGAAGGTTTTTTTTTCTTCTAAAGAGTTTTCCTATTTACATAAAGTATTTTGTAATTTGTAAAAATTCCATTTGATGAATTTTTCATGAATATATTACTTACCCTCTTTATCAGTCTGTATCTGGTCAGGAAAATATTAATATTACAAACAGAAAAATGTAACCAGGAATTGGATACAAAAGTGTTGGAATGTTGTAAGAGCAAAAGGGTGACATAACTCTGATCTTAGAAACTATACAAAGGTGCTATTGCTCCTAGGATAGAGGAAGGAAAATCAGCCAGATCCCATGATCACTGTGCCACTGAGGTTGCTGTAACTGCTGTCCCTGGGGCCAGATGAAAGAAACCAGGAGGTTCTACTACTACTAACATTGCAAAATCCCAAAGCCTGTAGCTATAGCAATGGATTCAGAGCCCAAGAACACTGTTCTATAGTGACATCTGAAGTACCTCTTGCCTCCAACAACTCTACATCAAGAACCTGAGTGGAAATCTGGAGTCCATACTGCCATAGAAGAACTTGTATCTTTGCTGTTATTTCTGCCACTGCCAGAGCTAATGTCTAAAAGAGAAAAAAAGAAAAATACCTTTTCCCTTTCACTTTGTCACTTTCCCCTACCTCCCACTGCCAAAACATAAAGGTAGCCAGCTGAAAAGGGTGGCTGGGAATTATAGTTTCCAGACATCTATCCACCATGGCACAGAACAGAGCACAGAATGATGCAGATGGACAGAAAACCCCAAACAAACAAATAAAAGGACCAGGTAAATAATGTATACTAATAATATACATTATTAGTATATATAATATATAATAATAATATAATACTAATAATATACAATTGGTAAACATTTTTCTCAAACACTTGAAAGATATGAACATTAAAATAATTATTATACTTGTAATATTTATTAACAAACAATTATTTAATACTTTGAACATTTGCTTTGAATATGATTTAATAGGAAATCTTGACTACATACATACATACAAATAATATGTGCTTAGAAAGTCAAATGAAATTCTTGTTACCTCAGAGAGATAAGAGGACTTTTTAGTCATCTGCAAATACAAATCCCAACCTGCTTTGGCCATCTCAGCCCATTCTCTCTATGGAGGCAACTGCTGCAATTGCAGGTTCTGTTCCGACCACTCTCAGTACTTCTCATGCTGACCCCCTGAAGTTAGACTATCAGCTCTGGGTACCTCATTCCTGAACTGACTCACATTTGAAGTTTCCATTACCCCTTTATCTTTGCTCTGTAATAACTCGCAGAACTCAGGAAGGCACTATATTTATAACAGTTTTATTATAGCAAGAACAAAAAAGATACAAATCATAACTAGCCAAAAGAAGAGGTATATAGTGGGAAGCCTGAGAGGGTTCCAACATAAAGCTTCCAGTGTCATCTTCTTGTGGAACCAGGATGTATCAGTCCCCTAGCATGTCAGTGTATAACAATATGCACAGAATATTGCCAACAGGGAGGCTCTCTCAGGTGTTGGTGTCCAGAGTTTTGTTGGGATTCCATTAAGTGAATATGATTGATTGAATCATTGGCTATGTGATTGAACTCAGTCTTCAGTCTCTCTCTCCTTCCTGGAGCTTTGGTGGTTATCATGTGACTCAAGCCACAACCCTCTAATTACATGATTGGTCTTTCTGGTTGTGGCCAGCCTCCATCTTGAGTTTATCTCATTACCCAAAACTATTTAGGGGCTCACCGTAAATAACAAACACACTTTTATCACTCGGAATTCCAGAGATTTGTAGGTGACCTCTCAGGAACCAGGGGAGAAATGTCAGAAAAATTCTTAAATAATACATAGGACTTTTTTAAAGCCAATCCTTACCAAGATGGCAGACTCTTAGAGCTTTCTCCCATGTCAATAAATGAGATCTGAAACTGTTCCTGTTCTCTAAACCTGGCAAATAGAGCCAAATAAGTCTCCTCTCTCAGGGTTACTGGAAAATGACTCTGTATCTCTGTGACTGGCAGCTCTAATATGGACAAAATTCATCTGCATTTAGGAATAAATTTGCCTTTAATTGCTAGAGTTAAACTCTGCCCAAAGCTTTCCATTGTCTTACCTATGCCCATCCTTAAAATCCCTTGAACAATGACTAAAGCATGGATTTGGACTAAGAAACTTAATCCTCTCAGGACAATGTGACCTGGGACTATTGGCCTCTTTCTACTCTCCCTGCCATTTCACCATTAAGGACCAAATGAAATATAAACCAGTTATGACAAGATAAAGAGTTAGATTTCAGACAGGGAGCTTACCATTAATATAAGCCTGTCAGGTGTTTTTAAGAGAAGGAATTAACAAAAATTATTTCCTAATGGTATTGTATTGAAGAGAATCTTTCAAAACAACTTAGAAAGTCATATGTACCCCAATGTTCATAGCAGCAATGGCCACAATTGTCAAACTGTGGAAAGAGCCAAGATGCCCTTTAACAGATGAATGGATAAAGACGTGGTCCACACATACAATGGAATATTATGTAGCCATCAGAAAGGCTGAATACCCAACTTTTGTATGAACATGGATGGGCCTGGAGGAGATTACGTTGAGTGAAATAAGTCAAGCAGAGAAAGTCAATTACCATATGGTTTCAGTTACTTGTGGAGCATAGGGAATAACATGGAGGACGTTAGGAGAAGGAAAGGAAAAGTGAATTGAGATAGATCAGAGGGGGAAATGAATCATGAGAGACTGTGGACTCTGAAAAAGAATCTGAGGGTTTTGGAGGGGAAGGGGGTAGGGGGATGGGTAGTAGGTGGAAGGTGGTGGGTATTATAGAGGGCATGTATTGCATGGAGCACTGGGTGTGGTGCATAAACAATGAATTTTGGAACACTGAAAAAAGAAAATAAATAATTAAATAAATTAATTTAAAAAAGAAATATCTGATGATTTTCTTTGTTATTTCATTCATTCCTAAGAAAATTGTTAAGCTTTATAAAATGCACAAATGATTGCTTCATGTTTTAGTAATCTTTTTAAGTATATGATCAGGTTGATTATAAGATTATTAAGTTGGTTTAATGTTACTACTGTTTACCTGGTATCTTAGAAAATATGGTAAGAATGATGAATGTGGAACTGAAAAATAGCTCAGGTATTACTGTTCATGGGCTTTGTTAGGATAATTATTACTTGTTTATTTCAGTGATATTCAACAGAGAAATCTATGGTAGATTGAATTATTGGTGAAAATTGTTTAATTCCCTCTACTCTTAATTACACCTACACTCTGAAACAAAGTGTACTTCCCTAAACCTCTGCCATGTGACTTGCTTTGGTCAAAAAAATATTAGCAGATGGGATAGAGCAGAGGCCTGAAATGTGCTGGTGCTTGGCCACACATCCTACAGTTCTGTGGTTACCATGAGAATAGCTTCTCCAGGGTCCCTACTTGGATCAGTTGTTAAGCATCTGCCTTTGGCTGAGGTCATGATTCCAGGGTCCTGGGATTGAGCCCCACATCAGGCTCCCTGTTCCATAAGAAGCCTGCTTCTCCCTCTCCCACTCCTCCTGCTTGTGTTCCCTCTCTTGCTGTGTCTCTCTCTGTCAAGTAAATAAATAAAATCTTAAACAAAAAAAAAAAAAGAAAGAAAGAAAGAAAGGAAAAGGAAAGTTTCCCCTGGATAACTATTACTACGATAGCCTTGACCCCAGAATTATCACACTTGGAAGAGACCTGAGCCCACTCGTCAGTGGAGACTAAAGGAGATTCCGACCCATCCCCTAGCTCACAGCCAAGACCAGCTGAGCCCAGCCTAGTCAAGCAAGCCCTAGGCATTCTATTAACATACAAAAGAGAATAAATGATTGGTACTCCTAAACCACTGGATTGTGAAGTGATTTTCTAAGTAGCATTTTGTGGCACTATTAACTAATGCAGAAATTTGTACCCAAGAGTGAGGTGCTGCCTTAACAAATATTTGAAATATGTGTGTCAGTTTTGGGATTGGCTGGTGGAGAACAAAGGAACTTTGAGAAAAGCCTGGGAAAATATTACATAGAGACAGCATGTGTTAAACCTATCACCTATGAGAACCTCAAAAAGAGAAAAGAAATACCTATTGAATTTCCAGCATTGGAAGAAAAAAGTTTTGAGGCAAAAAGTTGAAAATATGGTGATTGTTACTAACTGCATTTGGTAAGGTCCTATAACATTGAGATGAGCTCAGGAAAGAACTTATAGGTAAATAGAAATAATTGTTGTTTTAAGCCGCCGTGTTTTAGAGATGTTTGCTATACAACATTTTTGTGGCAAAGCTGACAGATCCAGAAACTAAAATCTGCATTAGTTTTAACCCAACAGCACTATGGTCTTCTTTCCCTCTATGAATAATCTCTATGCTGGGTGTTACGAGAAAAAGAAGAAGGGAAATTTGGCTTCCAGAATTATTGCTATTGGTGGGGTTTATTTTTAGATGAAGTAACTTGAAATATATTTATTGAAAAGGAATTAATACTTTAAAAATACAATAAAAATCAATATCAATATCAATAAATATCAATAATTATATAAATACAAGCTGCTTTACATTACCTACAGATCCTCCTTGATTTACAATGAGGTTATGGTCAGATGAACTTATCGTAAGTTGAAAATAACATAAGTCAAAAATTCATTTAATATATTTAACCCTCTGAACAGCATAGCTTAGCGGAGCCTACTTCAAATGTGCTCAGAACATTTACATTAGCCTACAGTTGGCCAAAATGACGTCACACAAAGCTTGCTGTAGAATAAAGTGTGGAATATGTATGTAACTTATTCGCTACTGTACCGAAGGTGAAAAGACAGAATGGTTGTGAGGGCACAGAGTGTTGGACAGCACCTCAGTTCTTCGGCCTCCGGAGACTGTGGCTGACTGGGACGGCGGCCGCTGCCACCGACATCACAAGAGCATTGAGCTGCATCTTGTTCGCCCAAGAAAAGATTGAAACTCCAAATCTTCAGTACAACTTCTACTAAATGCTTATTGCTTTCACACCATTATAAATTCAAAAATTGTAAGTCGAACAATCATAAATGGGGGAAAGTCTGTTTTTATTTTTAAATAGACCCTGGCATCCTTACCACAAGACGTATTTTAAATATTGAAGGGTTGTTAAAAACCGAATAATTCAACAGTTCAATTACATTATACTTACTAGTTTTGCCTATCAGTGAAAGAACAATAAATATTTTTGTGTTTATTTTAATTGCTGGTTAAGGCATCTCTGACCAAATTAAGACATCCCAGAGTTGAACTGAACCAATATGGCCAGTGTGATTAATTTGGTTTAAATCACTACTGGAGTCCTAATTCTATGAAGAGACCTCATAAATTCTAGCACAGTACAAGCCAGCAAGGTTGCAGTGCCAGGGTTAATGTTTATGCCTGTGTCCTGGCTCAGTACATTATCCCCAAATGAAGACCAACCTAAAAGCAGTCCAAACATGAGATGGGCTGCCAGAGTAGATTTCCAGCGTTATTGCAACTTGTACATATTTATTCACCTCAGTTGTCTGATTGAGAAAGAGTATCTATATCTATAAAGGGCAAGTACCTGGCACACAATGGTTCCATAAAATTGTCATAAAATGAGAGTATGAACATGATTATTATGTGGCCAAGAAGTTCACCAGCTGACAGAGACAACAACAAAGGCCACACCTTGTATTTATTTAGGGAAATTTTGTGCACAATCTCATTTTTTTTCCCCTCCCAAAATCTGGGAACCCAACCCTCCAGAAAGAAAAATAAAATTGGGGGCGCCTGGGTGGCTCAGTGGGTTAAAGCCTCTGCTTTTGGCTCAGGTCATGATCTCAGGTTCCTGGGATCAAGCCCTGCATTGGGCTTTCTGCTCAGCAGGGAGCCTGCTTCCTCCTCTCTCTCTCTCTCTGCCTGCCTCTCTGCTTGCTTATGATCTCTGTCTGTCAAATAAATTAAAAAAAAAAAAAAGAAAGAAAGAAAAAGAAAATTGAAATATGGGCACAAATCAGACCAGGAGAGGAAAATCTTTGCTGTTACTAGGAACCCACATAAAACTTTCAAATTTCAATTGTGTCAAACATTCCAAGTTTAATATAAATATTTTAAAAGTATTTTATCACTGTATACATTTAAACATATCCATGAGACTCACCCAGTAAAACTAAATGATTTCTTGTCCCTTTGTGAGCTTTCCACTGAGTCACAAACCTCATAAGCTTCATGATCCTCACAACAGGGAGACTTTACCACATGCCACAGATTATATTTTTTCTTTCTTTCTTTTATAGCTGGAAAAAAAAAATCTGTTTCCATTTCTTAACTTGCAATTTTATTCCCTATGCCAAACCAGACCTTTGGCTGTCCTTTCCCTAAAAATATAAGTTTTCCTAGTATCAAGGACTTTTAACTTTTCCAGAAAGTTAAAGGTTTGATATTTTTATGTAGTTTTTGGTTTTGTTTGCTGAAAAATTAGATATATGGAGACACACTATTTTTAAAGGCTCACTTTAATTTGTTGGATGATGACCACCTAAAATACGTACTGTTAATACAGAATATGAAAACTCAGTAGACATTTCTAGATCAAAGACATCAGGCATTAGTAAGGGTAAACTGAACGAACTCTTGGAGCAAGATTTGCTTCTCTATGATTCTCTTTTGACAAAAATACCTTGTTAATTCCCTCCAGATCAATCAAAATACTAAGGCCACGGTTATTTGCATCCATCAAATGCAGTGAGACCCACTGGCATCAGGGTGATGAAATTCTGGGTTTCAACTGCCCAGGAAGTTCACAAGCAGTAACAATAAGCTATTAGCATATTTCCCACAGACAGGGCAGAGGATGACTGAGTGTTTAACCAGTGCCCAAACATCACAATGCACCTCTTCTACTTAAGAATGGAATCTGCCAGCTCCTAAATTTTGGGTATTCTCAAGTAGTTAGCACAATTTACTGTCTGAAAACCATCACATCACTGCTACTCTTTTCTTTTCTTTTTCTTTAAGATTTATTTGTTTGTTTTAAGGATAGAGAGAGAGACTGAGCAGGGGAAGGACAGCAGGAGAGTGAGAAGCCTCAAGCAGATTCTCCACTGAGCTTGGAGGCAGATGCAGGGCTTCGTCCCAAGACCCTGAGATCATGACCTGAGCTGAAATCAAGAGTCAGCTGCTCAACCAACTGAGCCACAAGGTGTCCCATGTCACCACTATTTTTAGAGCCAATTGCTTCATGAATGTTAAGGTAAAGGATAATTTTGTACATCTAACCACAATGGGCAGACAGGGGTAATGTGTTCCATGTGTATTTTGTCATTGACTCAAGAGAAAAGAGTAATAGGAGGAAGGGAAACCACTGCTCACTCTGTTTGGCATACAGTAACGGCTGTTCTGTAAAAAAGTAGGTGAATCCAGAAAGCATGCATTCACTTATTAGGAGAATCTGAAGTCATCCCATTAAGAGAAACTGTTCAGGTTTCTACGGTATTTTACATCTGCAAGCCACAGCATTATTTCCATCAGCTGTTAATGCTGCTACTAAAATTAGGGCCAGGAACTCCACAGTTGAAGTGACTTAAGTGGGTTTGGAAATGGCATTTGTTCATAGTCTCTTTATAAGGTTATGGTTTGGGTAAGGATGGTATGTTGAAGGGGCTCATTTGTGGGATTTATTTCTACAAAAATAGCTGTAGCCAAGTTCAAGGGGTATGATGCCTATTTGAGATTTCTCTATTCTACTTCAGTGGGTTGGAATGCCCTGATCCAGTTTGGCTCAGAGATAATATTTCCTCTGGACTGGAGTTGTAAAGAAAGCAATTTAAAATGCATAAACACAGTGCCTGAGCCATGCCGTATATCCACTACCCAGCAGGGCACTCATGCTAAGCACTGCCTCACTTCCTAACGGCTCAGCTGAAGTCCTAGCTCACTTCCCTGCTGTTAATATTCATGTGAATCTGTACCATTGGGGTCAAGCGGAATAAGAAGCATCATATTGGAACATCATAGAATAACTTGAAATTTCTAAGACCAAATTTCTCCCAGAATATGCTCTACAAAATGAAGAATCATAAATTTTTATTTTTTCTTAATTTTTGGTGTAGTAAAAGAAACATATACTTATATATGTAATTAGATGTCTGAGTTCTAGTTTGGCTCAGACACCAAATAAGTAAGTAATTCAGTCAATACATGTGAGTACTCACTGTGTGATGATCATATTAGTAGATGCCAGAGTCTAAAGGAAATTCCCGGTTCTTGCTCTTCCAAACTCTGCAGTGCAGGGGCAGAAGCTGAAGGAGTATTTCATTTTGGCAGGTAAGAACATTATCAGTCTGTAGGTCCTATCGGTAAAGCAGAATAGTTAAAGCAGCTATTATTTTAGCTGTGATTTTATGATTTGATGTAAAAAATGTCTCACAAGTCGAACGTTCTCACAATGAACCATGTATCAGGCAGTATGACTGTATCTTACATGCGTGCTGTCTCAGTGCCCACAAGGACACCATGAGGCAAGGCACTAATACAGACTATAACATGTCTGTATTATATTATATTATATTATATTATATTATATTATATTATATTATATGCCTGTCCCAAGGTCCCGTAGCTGGTAAGTGGCAGACCCAGAATCGGGACGCCAGTCTGTCAGCCTCAAAGGCCATGCTTTTACCACTGACATAAGCCGCTTCAAAATAGGAGTCAACTAAGACCGTCCATCAGAGACCTGATTAAGATGGAAATACAGCCTACGAGATAACAAGTCACGATGCATTTTCAGGATGGACCTGATGTGTTGAAGGGAAGATTGAGAGGAATCATTTCTAGACCACATCTGTTTAGAGATTAAGTACAGATATGTACTGTTATATTCCATAATTTATAGTTTTCTTATGAAATAATAATCAAGAGAAGAACGTGAGCTGGAATGTGGTGGTTGGGAATCATAAAACGTGTTTTTGTCTGCATACATTTATGGCTGGTTGGCTGAAATGGAAACCACGTGACAGTCCATAGAGGCCCCAGCAGGGTGTCCTGGAAATAGACTGGCCCGGGAGCCCGACTCCTGCCAATGACTCTGTATGGAACTGGGAACTCATTTCCTTGAACCAGTATTCAGGGCTTCTCTCTGAAAAATGAGGACAACGGATCTGGTCCAGTTTTTAGCTTTTTGCGACTGTTTCCAAAGGAATTAAGCTCTGTGATATGGTCTGACTTTGGAGGTAAAAAGCCCAATATCCACTAAATATATATATTGATTAAACTTTGGTTTTTGCTTTCTGTTAGAAATAATTTTCCTGTCTGCAACTCACTGGAATACAGACACACACACACACACACACACACACACCCTTCTCTTTCTCTCTTTCTCTCTTTTTAAAGATTTTATTTATTTATTTGACAGAGAGGGAGAGCTCAAGTAGGCAGAGAGGCAGGCAGAGAGAGAGGAGGAAGCAGGCTCCACGCTGAGCAGAGAGCCCAATGCGGGGCTCGATCTCAGGACCCTGGGATCATGACCTGAGCTGAAGGCAGAGGCTTTAACCCACTGAGCCACCCAGGGGCCCCTCACTCTTCTTCTCTCTTACCTCCTAATCTCCAATCATTCTTTCAGGTCTCAACAGAGAAATCCCTCTGTTAGGGAAGCTTTCACGGACTCTCAAAGTCTTACTTAAATGTTCTCCTGTGCTTCCTCTGTCACTGAGACATTGTGAGGGTTGGATTTGATAATACATGTAGCATGCTTGATTCACGCTCGGCTCATAAAAATACTCAGTAACTATTAGCTAACATAATCATCACCATCATCCTTATGCTTATCAAGCTTATGACACTACGTTTTATTAGTCTCTTTGAATCTCTGTGTCCTTTCGTAGGTGTTAGATTTATCAGGGACCGTAACACTCTGACTTACTGTTGCATCACTAGCAGCTTAGCACAGTGAATGACAAGAGTAGGTAAATATGTCTTAATTAATGTTAAATAACACATAGCAGTTTACATAAGGAAACTTTCATTTATGCAACAAAGTTAAGCATGTAAACACTTATATTCTAGTGGAATAGACTGAAACCTGTAGTTGAAAATAATTATGTTATGAGGGTTATAATTAAATTATGAACTAAATTTTATAGAGACATAGAAAAAAAGTAATTGATCTTTCCTGGGAGGTGAAGCATACAACATTTGTGCTGAGCCTTGTAGAACCAGAGTGATTTCACCAAGCAGCAGAGGTGTGAGAGAAGGGTTATGTCACACAGGGGGAAATGGTACAGATAAAAACACAAGGTGGGAAACTTCAGAATGTGTTTCTACTACTGACTCACAAGACGTTGGAGGAGTGCACTGGGGGTCAGAGACAGGTTTATTGGAGAGTAAAGGGAGCTTTAGCAGGGACTGTAATGCTCTGACTTACGGGGAGATGGGGAGATGTTTAGACTTTTAAATGTCTTAAATGTCATGATATTATATCATGATGTGAAGCTGTCTTTTCTTTTCTTAAATTATGTTATGTTAGTCACCGTACAGTACATCGTAAGTTTTTGATGTCGTGTTCCAGGATTCATTGTTTGTTTTCATAACACCCCGTGCTCCACGCAATCCATGCCGCCCTTAATACCCACCACCAGGCTCACCCATCCCCCACCCCCACCCTCCTGTCTTCTAAAACCCTCAGTGTGTTTCTCCGAGTCCACCATTTCTCATGGTTCGTCTCCCCCTCCGATTTCGCCCCTTCGATTTTCCCTTCCTTCTTCCAATGTCCTCCATGTTATTCCTTATGTTCCACAAGTGAGTGAAACCATATGATAATTGACTCTCTCTGCTTGACTTATTTCACTCAGCATCATCTCCTCCAGTCCCGTCCATGCTGATGCAAAAGTGGAGCTTTCGAAACACTTTTCCTCATCTCTTAGTCACCGCTCAACACCATGCAATCTGTATCTCGACTTTTATGAAAAAGCTAGGCAAGCATTCACCACAGCTCTTCCCTTGGGATTATATTGTGACTTTCTGTTTAATATTTCCTCTTTTCCAAACTAAACCCCCATTTTTGGAATACCTCTCAAATTTAGATAATTATGCCCACTCTCTGCTGCTGAGTTCAAGTCATTAAAATATTATCTCCCTGATCTCTTATTTGGAATAGATCGTTCAGATCACCTCCAGTTACTTCTGAAACATTAAACACTTATCTGATCCATTAACTTTTTACTCTAAATTTTAATTTAATCTACCAGAAGCACTATTTATTTTTAAAATAATGTCTTCTGTGCTCACTTTGACAGTGCATAAAGTTGCAACACTACAGAGAATATTAGCCCCTGCACAAAAATAACATGCAAATTCATGAAGCATTAAAATAATAACAATGATAATAATAATAATAATAAATATTGTTTAAGGAGAAAGTATTGTAGCAATGTTCTACATGCTAAAAGATTCTACATTTCTCTTTTATACTACTCTGTTGAGAGCTTGATCAGTGAGGTCATAATCAGCAACTAAATTATCACAAATCTTGTGAATAAAATCAAACTGCTAGGAAAAACACTTTAAGAGCCTGTGTGGCTCAGTCAGTTGAGCACTCAACTCTTGATTTGGGCTCAGGTCATGAACTCAGGGTCTTGAGATCCAGCCCTGCATTAGATTCCGTCCTCGGTGAGGATTCTGCTTGCTCCTCTCCCTCTGTGCCACCTCCTTTCTCAAATAAATAAGAAAAGTATTTTAAAATTTAAGTGAACAATACTTTATATAACAAATATTCTCACAAATATAGCTTGGCATCAAAAGAATTTCTAATCTCCAGATTATAAATCAAAACTCTTTTAATCTATTTATACATTTTTTCATTCTTATTGAAAGGTCTTTTCTTAGAGAAGTGAGTAAATATTCACTTCCTGTTAAGATTCAAAATAAATATTATTTAATAAAGGTGACAAAATCATTATTTTCCAATTCTATTATTCCATCAATATCTGCCAGTAAGAATTCTTCTCAAAGGACTTTCCATTATTAACCAGCACTATTTAGTTAGCTTCAATTTCATTTCATGAAGGAAAAGCAGGTCAAATTTTTATTTTTAGTTTTTTGCTTTTGAATAAGCTAGCTAATGAATTGAGTTTTGTTGGTTCTCTCTTTTACATTATGAACTTATGGACTTCTACGTAACAATTTTTTTCCTAATAAATTGTATTCAGTATTCTTTTTGATGCTTAAATTTTACTATCTTTGATTGTTGAGATCCTCTCCATTTTGGCTACTGAGGTCTTTTGAGGAAATCCATTTTCTTTTTTAAAGATTTTATTTATTTATTTGACAGAGAGAAATCACAAGTAGACGGAGAGGCAGGCAGAGAGAGAGAGAGGGAAGCAGGCTCCCTGCTGAGCAGAGAGCCCGATGCGGGACTCAATCCCAGGTCCCTGAGATCATGACCTGAGCCAAAGGCAGCGTCTTAACCCACTGAGCCACCCAGGCGCCCGAGGAAATCCATTTTCTTTGATAGCTTGCATTTTGGCCTCCCCCAGATTTTAGGTTCATCTTATATAACTTGGCTTAAATTTAGACACAGCCATTATCCTGATACTTTTATGGAAATAAATAAATACAGATCATAATCCAGATAATAGATAAGCTCATTGCTACTATTACTGCTTTCCAGTGGTCAAAACCAGGAAAAGAGGTGGTGGTAGCTGTTATTTTTGTTAATTCATGCAGATATTTCCAATTCAAATTGAATTACATGATTTTTATTTACTTCTTTATTTTCGTACCTCCCTCTCTTTGCCCCCCTTTACAATAATTTTGTGTGTGTGTGTGCTAACACGTTAATGAAATTGCTTTCTTAGCCCCGATTGTCTGCGAAACGGAACTGGAGGCAGATTACCTATTAAGGGTTTATTTACTGGAAGATGCAAACCCAAACACAGGACATGTGGAGTGAGGTTAAAGGGAATTGAGACAGAGGAAGAAGGCTAGTCATGTAAGAAACCTTCCAATCAGCCTTAAAATAGTCCTCAGTGGGGGCAAAGGAAGTGAGAAGAATTTATTTTCAGGCTCCTTCCTGACTCCCGGCGCACTGGTCAAATTTGTCTCAAGAGTTGTTGATGGTCCTACACTTCACATGTGTTTCCTGGAATTACTCAGGGAGCCTAAGTACACCGAATTCCACACTCTAGTATGCCACATATCATCTGAGTACACAAAATTAGAGGAGCTAGAACTCTGGTCTTGTCAAGTCAGGCCTGTGCACTGGAGCTGATGCAGCCCCAGCCATGGCAGACATGATGAAGCCCAAACCCTCATTCAGGAGTCCAAAACAACAGGGCAGTGTTTAGATAGGAGGCGTGGCAGTCGCAGCTGGGACTCTCTCCTTAGCAAGCAGGCAGGTGCCAAAGAGTTCACAATGGTAAAACCCTAAATGTTTTCACATTAAAGCTGAATTTAAATCTTTAAGCCAAATTATATAGTTTCATTAAAAAAATGAATTTAAATATTAAAAAATAATAAAATAAATGAAAGTTAAAATTTTAATAAATGAATGGAAGAAAAATGCAATCATGTTATTTATCTTATTTTTAACAGTTATTTTTAACAGTTTTTTTTAACAGTTATATGTGGAATTTCATAAATTGTTTTTTTTGCTTTATCCTAACACACATACATACAAACACACACACACACACTAAAATTAATGGTATCAATAGTATTTCTAATAATTAGATTAACGAATGAAATGTAAGACTTTTTTGAAGTTCAGTTTTTAATACATTGCATCAAAGATTTACAGTAAAAATACTGGGTATAAAAGTCAACTACAATAAGTATTTTCTTTGTGTATTTTTTTGGCCAACTTGATATATAATTGGCTCATTCATTTCAGTTTGACTCAGTGTTTTAAGATTAGATTTATTTTTCTCTTTTTTTAAAAGATTTTATTTATTTATTTTACAGAAAGAGACACAGCAAGAAAGAGAACACAAGCAGGAGGAGTGGGAGAGGGAGAAGCAGGCTCCTGGAAGGGAGCCTAGTGTGGGGCTTGATCCCAGGACCCTGAGATCATGACCTGAGTGGAAGGCAGACACTTAACGACTAAGCCACCCAGGTACCCCTAGATATATTTTTCCATTTCAAAGTAATTTATTTTTGGAGTATGAAAATTACCTATGTCCCAAAGGTGAGAATTACATAAGAAGACTTATTTAGAGAACTCCAAGTTAACTACCTTCTTTATGCTATACTTTTTCCCATTTAAATAACCATTTTTATAACATCGATTTATCCTTCCTAAGTTTCTTTCTACAAATATATATCTATATTTATGTTTCACTATCACTTATACAAAATATAATTTACTTTTAAAAACCCTTTTGCCTTTTGATTTTTTAAAAATTTAATATATCCAGTCATTTCAGGTCAGTATATACAAAACTTCCTCATTCCTTTCAGTGTCTGCATAATATTTTCAACCTAATTTTAAAGAAGACTAGACCAAGAGGTACTGCATTTCCTTACTTTTTATTCTCCAGTGCCGGTACAATTTTGGGCATCCTGATTTGACTCATGGAATAATTAAAGACATGCTATAGGGAGTATTTTGGTGTTAAAACTAGAATGTTTGCAAATACTTCCTCCTTTTCTGAGGTCATTTTATTAGAACACCTAATACCTCTAGACCACCTAATGTCTTGCTATTGACTTAATGTTGATGTCCCCCTAAGTTCATATATTGAAGTCCTAACCCTTGATGGGATGGCACTGGGAGGGGGGGCCATTGGGAGGTAATTAGATTCTCTGGAGGTCATGAAGGTAGGGTCCTCATGATGGGATTAGTATCCTCATAACAGAAGGAAAAGAGACCAGAGGTCACTCTCTCCCCACCATCTAAGGGCATAGCAAGTAGGCATCCACTGCAAGCCAGGAGAGGGATCTCAACAGAACCAAATTGACCAGCACCTTATTTTAGACTTCCTAGGCTGCAGACCTGTGAGAAATAAGTATCTGTTGTTGAAACCACCCAGTGTATGGTATTTGGTTATAGTATCTCAAGTCAATTAAGATAAACTTCAACATTTTTCATCCATCACCAGACCTAAATAAAATAAATAACTTAAAAAACATCTATGGTATCCATTCTGTTATGCTATGTCTTTTGATTGAAGTGTTTAGTCAGTTTACACTCAAAGGAATTATTTCTACATATGCATTTATTGGCATTTTGTTATTCATTTTATGGTCATTTTCATTGTTTTTATCCATTCCCTTCTTTTCTTGTTCTCTTCTCTCGTTGTTAGTTGTCTTTCTTTCATGATATACTTGGATTCCTTTCTCTTTTTTCTTCATATCTGTTACTGGCTTTAGATTTGTGGTTACGATTAGGTCTGTATATAACATCTTCTGCATGTAGCAGTCTATATTAAGTTGATGGTCTCTTAAATTTGAATCCATTCGTTACTCGTTTTCTTCCCACATTTTAGGTAAGTGTTGTCATACTTTACATCCTTTTATTTTCTGATTCCATTGCCTGATTTTTACAGATATACTTATTTTTACTGCTTTTGGGCTTCCTACTTTCTTAAGTCTTATTTATGATCTTTCCATTCTGAGTCCCTTTTAACATTTCCTGTAGGGCTCATTTAGTGGTCATAAATTCATTTAACTTTTGTTTGTCTGAGAAACTCTCCCATCGCTTCTCAGCCTGTTGGCTAAGATCAAGTGTGTCTGAGAAACTCTTTATGTCTCCTTCTATTCTGAATGATAGCATTGCTGGATAAAATATTCTTGGCTGAATTTTTTCCTTTTAGCACTTTGAAAATAACATGTTGCTCTGTTCTGCTGAAAAATCAGCTGATAGCATTATGGAGTTTCCCTTGTATGTAACTGCTATCTTTTCTCTTGTTGCTTTTAAAATTCTGTCTTTATCATTACTTTTTGCCATTTTAATTGCTCTTTAATTTCGTGTGGTCCTCCTTGGGTTTATTTACCTGGGAAATCTCTGTTTCTCCTGCCCCTGGATTTCTGTTTCTTTCCCCAGATTCAGGAAAATTTCAGCTATTTTTTCTTCAGATAAATTCTCTGCTCCCTTTTCTTTCCCTTCGCCTTGTGGAATGCTTACAGTGTGAATGCTATGATGCTTAATGGTGTCACTGATTTCCCTGAGTCTATTTTTTTGTATAATATTTTTTTTCTCACTTGCTCAGCTTGATTACTATCCATTACTCTGCCCTCTAGGTGACTGATTCATTCTTCTGTTTTTTTCTGGCCTACTATTTTTACTATCTAGTGTATTTTTAATTTCATTCATTGTGTCTTCATCTCTGATTGGTTCTTTTTTATCTCATTGTTAAGGGTCTCACCAATTTCCTCCACTCTTTTCTCATGTCCAGAGAGTATCTTTCTGATCATTACTCTAAATTTTCTATCAGGGATATTAATTATATCTGTTTTCCTTAGGTCTCTTATTATGGTTTTGTCTTGTTCTTTCACTTGGTACACTTTCCTCTGTCTCTTCATTTTGTCTAACTGTCTGTGTCTGTTTCTTTGTGTTAGAAGAGACAGCCATGTCTCCTGCACTGGAACCTAGTGGCCTTATGAAGAAGAGTTCCTTTAGTGCCCTGATATGTGCATCCTCTCTTCACTGGAAACTGGCATTTCGGGAGTGTCTCCTATGTGTGTTGCATGTGCCCTACTGTTGTGGCTGAGCCAATTTTTCCTTTAGTCCAGTCATCTACAATGGTTCTTTGCCTGTTGTGGGCAGTGATTGGTTCCTGTGGTGTTAGTGGGCCAGTCTGGGGACTCCTTAGGCTTGAGTTGGGTCAGACCAGGTGTTTGCCAGAGATGTAGCAGCACCACACTGCCAGGCATTTTCCTTCTATTGTCCCCTAAGAAGCTTTCTTTGGTGTGTGGGGTCTGCAGTCAGACCTCATGTGTGTGGTTATCTTTCCTTCTTTCTGAAGCAGAAGTCACTTTGGAGTGGCACTGGCCACTGCAGTGGCTGCTCGCATACTGCCAGGCATCTGGCACAGCCATGAATGAGCTCCCAGAGAGTATTGGAGAGGGAAGATCCACTGAAGCACAGCATTGGGGTGCAGTGTGGGTGTGGGAAGTGGTGCTAACAAGCTTTGTGTGCCCTGGGTCCTGTGTGAGAGAGACCCTACAGTGCCAGGACTGCAGTGGGCTGTCCAGAGGAGTAGATTGGTGTGAGCACAGTGCAGGGGGGACAGGAAGCCTTGCTAGCAAGTTAGATAACATGTCCCCCACATAGCCATGTGTTTACGCTGGGGGTGGGGAAGGAAATGGTGCCTGTTAGTTTCTTTGTTCCTGGAGCAGTTTCCCAATGATTTCTGTCCCACTGGGACTTGATTTGAGATTAGCAAATAACTCTCCCTCCTATATGAGCTAGCACCTTTCAAACTGTTGCTTCTATGCTGTATCTCTGTGGGTTGTTAGATGTGCTGTCTCTTTGAAGGTGAGGAATCAGTTTCTTCTGGTTCTCCTGACTCTCCCAGAGCCAACCTTACGGACTTTTTAAAATTCCAGGATTGAAGTCCCATGGGTTGTAAGAACTCATGAAATTGGGCCCCTCTGTTTTGCAAAGCCAAATGTTATAGGGATTTGTCACCCCATGCAGGATCTCCATTTTGAGGGTTATTTCTCTCCCCTCTTTGTGTCCACAGAGTCCCTCCCTCCCACGGACAGCCCTGTGAATCTACTTCCTGCCTCTTGGCCCTTCCTACCTTCTTCATTGTGGCCTCTTCTCTACATTTAACTGTGGAGTTGTTCTGCCAGTCTGTGGGTCATTTTCTGGGTAATTTGCACTGCTGTGAGTATCATGTAGTTGTATTTGTGGGACCAGATATACCTAGGGCTCTCCCACTCTGAATCTTCTCCCCAAACATAAATTTTTAAGCTAAGCTATTTGGTTTTGTTATAAGATGAATGTTCACAGCAGCAATGGCCACGGTTGCCAAACTGTGGAAAGAACCAAGATGCCCTTCAATGGACGAATGGATAAGGAAGATGTGGTCCATATACACTATGGAGTATGATGCCTCCATCAGAAAGGACGAATACCCAACTTTTGTAGCAACATGGACGGGACTGGAAGAGATTATGATGAGTGAAATAAGTCAAGCAGAGAGAGTCAAGTATCATATGGTTTCACTTATTTGTGGAGCATAACAAATATCATGGAGGACTTGGGGAGTTAGAGAGGAGAAGGGGGTTGGGGTAAATTGGAAGGGGAGGTGAACCATGAGAGACTATGGACTCAGGAAAACAATCTGAGGAGTTTAAAGGGGCGGGGGGTGAGAGGTTGGGGGAACCAGGTGGTGGGTATTATAGAGGGCACAGATTGCATGGAGCACTGGGTGTGGTGCAAAAACAATGAATACTGTTATGCTGAAAATAAATAAATAATAAATTAAAAAAATAGTTTGTGAGGGACAGGTAAAGTAATATAGATATTTTTTGATCTGTGATAGTTTAAATGCAGATGTATTTAAAAGTCAGAAGTTAAGCTCTCAAGGTCTTTTGCAAGGCCATAATTTCGTATTACAAAGGAAATATTCCTTTTTGAGATGTTCCAATTTTGAGACTAATGCATGAACTTTCTATTAAGATATACATAGAGAAATAAAGTTAGGTAGACATACATTGTAATTCAGATTTGCCTACTTACAGATGGTAACATTCTGTGCAATAATAATGCTCTCAAAACCATTTGCAAATTCGTCCAGCAACAACTCTGCCTTTAATGATGAAGTTTCCACAGTGGCAGATGGCAGAGTGAGCAGTGAAGGATGCTGCCGGCCCACCAGGGCTATGTCTGTCACTAAAGCGATCTGGCTCCAAAAGCCAAAGTCTGTTGAGGTCATACTGGCTATTGCTCCATTGGAATGACTTGATTGATCACATTTGTGGTTATTCCATAAATGATGACCTTCTAGAAGGGGCCCTGGCAGTTTTATCCTGCTGTAGGAAAGTGATATAGAGAAACACACAGTATCTGCAGTCTATCGACATATCCTAGAAACAAAGGGGCAATTTACGGAACTTAAAAAAAAATACATTCCCTGGTGTTCCCTTCTTTGTCTCAGTGGTTAAGTAGCTTGTAGAAACAGCTGCAGTACTACTTTTAATATCACATTTAAAAGGGAAAAGGAAATGAGACAAGAAAATATATTTTAAATGCATTTTTCAAAAAGCAAGGATTTATTGTTTTAGTGAGAGCATTTAAACTTGAATTGAGTTATTCTCTAAGCACCTAAAATTGGCAGATAGTGTGGATAAAAGAAAATAAATTAAAAAACTTCAGTGACCAAGTGAACCATTAGTATATTTTGGAAAAAATTATATACCATTTCATGGGAAGTTTAACCCAATGTAATACCACTTACGATGAATATTTTATTGAAATAATCAAGTTCCATTTATAATGTGATATTGTTGGACTCACTTATTATGTAGCAAGTATGTGACTGTACTTTTCACTCAACGTCACTTAAACTGGAAGGAACAGAGTGCATCCCCCAGTCCCTGTTTATGAAACAGTAACACAGAAAATTACAGAAAAATATTAATTCTCTTGTTCACTGACTAGAATTAGAAGAGTAGCCCTTCTGTGTAAAGTTGCCATTAATAGCAATAGAAATAATACTTTCATTTATAATTACTTGCTTTATTCAAAAAATTCTATGCCTTGCACATACATTACCTATCTTCAGTTTTTATGACAACCATAAGACTTACTTATAGACTCCACATGGAACCAGGTCAGTGCTGTGCTGAACCAGGGAGAGGTTTTTGTGAAATTTCAGGAAATTTGCAAGTTATTGTTAAACAAGGCCATTAATAAAAATTAAATTATATAAGCTTACAATTATATAAACTATATTATATACAAGGTAATAAATACTTAGAACTCACCATGCTCTAAATATTTCATTATATTTTACTATTATCTATGTACTTGAGTTCTTTTACATTTATAGTTCCTATATGTATATGAATGGAATTCTATACGATTGTGTGCTACTATGTATGTCTTCCCAACTCTGTATTCAGTGATGCCATACTATGCAGGTGGCTAGAAGTCAACCACAGTGGGACTGTTTATACCATGGAATTGGCTCTCCCACCCCAAGACTCAGGTGTTCACAATTACTAGTCTATCACTATTTGAGACATGTTTTTCTGACTTCAAGGCACATTATGCAGTAAGCCATGCTGTCTCCTTTTGAATGGTTTGAAACATGGGTTTTCTTTATGGTCTCTGTTGGCTTTGGGAGAGGGATTTAGCCATGTGTATAAGCTTTTTCTGGAGAGATAGTCTGTAGCTTCTATTAGATTTTCAGAGACTCCCTAACCTAAAAGAAACTTTTAAAAAAATTGATAAAAAATCATTTATATAGGATAAAATACTGTATCTTCTGCAAGCCTTCTTTTTGTCTGAAATAAAGAGATCAAGTAGCCTGTAGTAGATATGATTAAGGATTTTCTCCTCATAATGTGTTCCTGAAAATGTCCCTTATGCGTATATGTTACTTAGCGAAACTTTCTTCACTTATTTTTCCCTTGCTGTTTCCCCTTTTAAAAAGTTTCCAGATTTAGCAAAAAGTCTCCCAATAGCATTAAATGCAATCAAATACTTAGGAATAAATTAAACTAAGGAAGTAAAAGATCTAATACACCAAAAACCATAAGACATTGATGAGAGAAATTGAATAAGACACAAACAAATGGAAAGATGTTTTATATTTATGGATCAGAAGAAGTAATATGCTAAAATGTCCATATTACCCAAAACCATGTGCACATTCAATGCAACCCCTGTGAAAATTCCAATGGAATTTTTCACATAAATAGAAAAAATATTCATAAAATTCATATAGAACTATAAAAGACCCCAATCAGCCAAAGCAATCTTGAGAAAGAACAAAGGTGGATGCATTACACTTTTTAGCTACAAGCTACATTACAAAGTTACAGTAATCAAAACCATATGGTACTGGCACAGACAAAGAAGCAGGCTGAACAAGATAGCCTAGAAATAAGCCTTTGCACATCCAGTCAACTAATATTCATAAGGGAACCAAGAATTTTCAGTGGGGAAAGGATGGTCTCTTCAACATGTGGTACTGAGAAAATTGGATATTCTCAGCCAAAAGAAGGAAACGGGGCCCGTATTTTATACCACCCACAGTTAGCTCAAACTCTATTACGGACTTAGAGGTAAGACCTAAACCTGTAGAACTGTGAGAAGAAGGTGGAGGTGAAGACTGTAGTGTCACCTCACAGCTGTTAGATCAACTCTTACCCGAAAGAGAAGAGAGAACAAATGCTGGTGAAGATCAGGAGGAAAGGACACACTGGTGTGTGGTTGGTGGGAATGTAAACCGGGGCAGCCATCAAGAAAAGCAGCATGGATGGTCTTTAAGAAACTAAACATAATTTGACTTCTTCTTTGCCGATTTGGGGCACGTGCACCCGAATGTTTATAGCAGCAATGTCCACAATAGCCAAACTATGGAAAGAACCTAGATGTCCATCAACAGATGAATGGATCAAGAAGATGTGGTATATATACACAATGGAATACTATGCAGCCATCAAAAGAAATGAAATCTTGCCATTTGCGACAACATGGATGGAACTAGAGCGTATCATGCTTAGCGAAATAAGTCAAGCAGAGAAAGACAACTATCATATGATCTCCCTGATATGAGGAAGCAGTGATGCAACATGGGGGCTTAAATGGGTAGGAGAAGAATAAATGAAACAAGATGGGATTGGGAGGGAGACAAACCATAAGTGACTCTTAATCTCACAAAACAAACTGAGGCTTGCTGGGGGGAGGGGGTTTGGGAGAAGGGGGTGGGAATATGGACATTGGGGAGGGTATGTGCTTTGGTGAGTGCTGTGAAGTGTGTAAACCTGGTGATTCACAGACCTGTACCCCTGGGGATAAAAATATATGTTTATAAAAAATAAAAAATTTTTAAAAAAAAGAAAGAAACTAAACATAGATCAGAATAATAGGAGTATATATCTGAAGGAAATGAAATCACTATCCGGAAGAGAGAACCACAGCTCATGTTCACAGCAGCATTACTTTCAGTAGCTGAGACGTGGAAATAGCGTAAGTATCTGTTGACGGACGAATGGGTAAGGATGTAAGATTATTCACACACACACACACACACACACACACACACACAATGGACTCTTATTCAGTCATAAAACAGAAGGAAATCCTGCCATCTGCCACAACATGGATAGACCATGAGGGCATTGGGCTAAATGAAGGAATTCAGATAAGAAATGACAAATGTTTTACAATCTCATTGATGTGTGGAATCCAAAAATATTGAACTCATGGAAACAGCAGAATTGTGGTTTCTAAACAGAATGGTGGGGGAAGTGAGGTGATGTTGGTCAAAGAGCACAAACTTTCGGTTATAAGATGAGTAATTTCTGGGTATCTAATATGTAGTATCGTGACTATTGTTCACAATACTATCTGCATATTTGAAGTCTGTGAGAGTACAACTTCGGTGTTCTCACCATAAAAACAACAACAAAGAGGTAATTATGTGAAGTAAAGGATGTGTTGACCAATTTTACTGTGCTTAAGCATTTCATAAAATATGCACATAACTAATAAATATTTGGCCCATATATATTCTAAACATTATTTTTTAGCTGAAATTCAGATTTGAGTAGGCATCCTGTATTTTATTTGACTCTCTACTTGTAAAGATCTTCTTTCCTCATTCTTCCATCTTCCTTTTCTTCTCATTCAGAAATCTATTGGATTCATGAACCACAACTTGACTTTTACATTAATTATGTGAGTAAGAATTACTTATGTCTGAATTCATTCCCAGTTTCATTGCTTTCAAATCATTTAACTTCTCCAGGTCTCAGTTTTCTTGCTGTAACACAGGTCTTCTTAGGATTGCTAACAATAGAAAATCAGGTACCATATTTAACAATTACTGTATTGCCTGCCAGTTAGTAAGCCCATAATATATACATGATGATGATGATGATAATCATCATGTTTTCATTGTCATAAAGTTGTAGTCCTCTGGATTACAAGTGGCCACATCTCACCCAACATTTCTCAGCACCCAACATTTCTCACACATGCATTTCCTTTCTCATCTTATTTACCTTTTCTGGAATGAATCATCGAGCTTATATAACTATTCCAATACATCACCATCAATAGAACCCCAAACCCCCATTGGATTTTATTTCCTGTTTTTTATGTTTTTCCCCAGCTTTATTAAGATATAATTGACATATAACATTATATAAGTTTAAGGTGTACAAAGGGAAAATCTGATATACTTACATATTGTAAAATGATTACCCAGAATTGTTGGTTAACATCTCCATCACCTTACATAATTACCATCTCTTTTTGTGATGAGAACATTTAAGATCTACTCTCCTAGTGACTTTTGACTCTTCTATTACAGTACTATTAATTAGAGTCACATTCTATAACCATAACATGCATGTTGATCCTCCTGGCTCTTACATTGGTGTGGTCTGAACATGCTCATTTATACTGAAGGATAAGAGCCAACTCACCCATAACTTTGCTAACATTGGCCAGAGGGCTGGCTAGTAAGGAAGATAATAATGACAATTTATGGAGTCTGAATTCTTCCAAAAGCTGAGCTAGGGCCTTTTGCGTACGTTTTTCATTTAATCCTCACAGTAACTCTGTAAGTATTAATATTGACATTTTATAGATAAGGAAAAAGGTGGTCTTAGAGGTAAAAGAAGCAAAAAATGGGAATACCTTTGGACTTGAATATTGGTAGACAATTCTCCACACTTAGGTAATAACAACTTAGAGTGGTATAGGTGTTCTTGAGATTTTTATTTTTCTCCAAGGATGTTCATATACAATCTCGTTTATCCTTACAACCATCCTATAACTTAGAAAAAGTAATTATTGTAAAAGTAACTATTTTCTCCCTTATATAAGTAATGAAATTGAGAACTGGGAGGTTAAGTGTATTGTCCAGAATTATGCAGTAATTAGAGTTATCACTAGAACTGAACCCCGTAATTCAATACCCTCAGTTTTTCCTAATGCACCAGGAAGAGCAAGTAGCTTTCATCACACATGAAGATGCTGATCAGTTGGTATTGGCTACCCAAGTACCATGTTAATAAGACCGTTGAGGTTTTTTTCAAGGTCCAACAGCAAAGAATGCCTTAATAAATTAGTAATATCTGCCATGGACATGAAAGGTGGGGCAACAATGATGATGACCTGAGAGGAGGGTCTTGAACAGGCCAGTTGAGGAAAGTGTGAGATGCCCAAATAAACAATGAATTACCAAACTTCAAAGTGAGCAATCCCCAGAATATCTAAGGATTCTTTATTGAGAACCCAAGAGTGATAATTCTGTGTCATTTAACTGCCCAAAAGAACAAAAGAATGGATTAGTTTAGTCCAGACAGCATTTGCCTCTTCTCCACTACCATATGTCTCTGGTATGTTTCATGGAACCCCAACGTGTAACTGGGAAAATGCAAAAGTCCTAGAGTCCTCGCCATTCTGAGCTTCATCCCTGGAAACTTCAAGTGACCAGAGCACAAGTTAAATATCACAAAACTAAGACATTTTTATCTAATCAAATCTAAGACATTTTATCTAACACTGGCCAATGAGTAATTTTACCTTTGGAAAAGTCAATGAATCCAGCCAGGAATTAATTACCTTCTCTATATCCATGGAAATAATACATCTATTGCAGGAAAACCACAGAATAGGAAATCAAGGTACTACCTTCTGGTTGTAACCTAGTGTATGAATGCAGCTAACTTCCTTCATGACTCCAGTGTTTCTTTCCTTTACCCATGAATTGAAAGACTGTGATAGTTATTTCATCGATTTCTTTATCAAAGACTTACAATGTCGAAGTATAACAAGCCAGCATAGATCAAGGACCTCTTTTTAAACTCTAATATTTCAGGAGTGCCTGGGCACCTCAGTCTGCTAAGCATCTGCCTTCAGCTCAGGTCATGATCCCAGAGTCCTGGAATTGAGCCTCACATCAGGGAGTCTGCTTGTCCCTCTCTCTGAGCCCCTGCCCACCACCCCACTCCACTTGTGCTCTCTCTCTGTGTCAATAAATGAAACTTACAAAAATTTTAAAAATTAAAAAAATAAACTCTAATATTCTAGGAATCAGAGCCTATGTATGAACATTGTTAGAGTCACAAATATTATTTTGCCCCTAATATTCCCTCAGTTTTCTATTTGATGTGCTTTATATAATTTTATCTTCTTCATAAAATAATAACATTTTCTGATGGTGTTCAGTTTGACTTCTAGGAATAATTTTTCATTGACTAACTTTGTATGATTAATATATTTGTTAAAAGCTTTTTAAAGCTCTGTTGGACAAGTCAATCTTCTTCTTGTAGGCATATAAAGAATATGCTAATACACACACATACACAGTCATATATATATGTGTATCTGTATATATACACGTGTATATGTATATATACGTGTATATGTATATATGCATACACATATATGTGTATATATATACACACACACATATATATATAAAGAGCTCCTTGAAGTCAAAGGTTATATTTATAATTCCATATAAGATAGCATTTAACAAACACTGTCACATATTAAGTAATTGGTAAATGTGTTTTAATTAAATGGGATGAAATACGTAGTATATGTATACATATGTATATATATACAGTCTATGTATATTCAATCCTCAAACATCTTTGTGCCTTCAAACACAGTACTCTCAAAGACACACATAAAATAGGTAGTATAGCACAGTGATTAGAAGGATGTGATTGAATATCAGAAAGACCAAGACTCAGATACCTGCTTTATATCTGTGTGGTCTTGGATAGTTTTTTCAATTTTAAAATGAGGAAAGTAAGATAATACCCACATAATGCGGTTTTTGTGATCTTTAAAGGAGATAAAATATATATTTTAAAGGAGATAAAATATATATTTTACCTAGATAGTACTTTGCACAAAATAAATATCCAGTAAATATTAGCTCTATTCTAATTAATAAATTAAAACCATTAATCTTAATGCTGTCATCATTCAAAATAGTTGATTTTTGGAAGTTCTCCAAATAACTCTTTAAGGGAAAGTAAAAAAAAAAAAAAAAAAAAGGTTCAAAGACTTCTTGTGTGTAATTTGCATATCATGCCGAATTTTTAATATATTATCTCATTAAATTCTCACAATCATCTTGTGAGGTAGCTGTTGGCTTATTTTCATCTTACAGAGAAATTGTGAAACTTACTCGAAGTCATACAGCTGATAACTCACTGTTGCAATATTCAAACACAAGTCTGTACTGAACTATGATATGTCAGGTTCTGCACTAAATATAAAATCTGATGTTTATTCCATGACCCAAGAATTTAATATTGCTGGTGAGTGTACATCTTGAATTATTTTAAAAGGAGAGGCAATAATCTCAAATATTTTCCCGTGAATCTGTGTGAAAGTGAAATAAAAAGGAAGTAAGGAGAAGCAACCCTAGGGAGATTTACCGCGATCACACAATCAGCAGACTACTAATAGAGATTCTTCCAATATTTTAATTATAAACATGGTCCCTCCTTCCATATGCCTACCTACAAATTAAGTCTTTAGAAATGACTTAATTCTTCAAGTTGAATAATACAAATCGCATCTAACATGTATGAGGCAACTATATATATATGATTTTAAATTGAAAATGCATAGCAGTACCTCTACCCTGAAGTTCATACAAGAGAGTCACAATAGCTTCTCCAAGTATGTGATGTTGATTTTATTCATTCATGTAACAAATGTTTATTGAGCATCAACTGTATGCCTGTTATGGTTACAAGTGGTGGGTTATACTAATGAGCAAAATAAGCAAAACTCCTGCTCTTGTGGAACTTAAATTCTAGTGGGAGAAACACTAAATCAATCAATCAATAAAGATATAACATTCAACATGGAACAAGAGGAAATATAAAGCTGGGTAAAGAGCTAGAATTTTGGAAGAGCAGTAGTTAATAATTTACAATTCGTGGGCAGGAACATCTCTCTGATGGGGAGATCTTTGAACAAAATCTGGAAAGTCAAGCAGTGAGGCATGCTGAAATTGAGGGGACGAGCATGGAAGGTGGAGGGAAAGGCTAGAGCGAAGACTATGTGTGACAGCAGTGTGCTTGGTGTGTCCAAACCACAGTGAGAAGGCCAGAGTAAAGATGAGAACCGAGTTAAGGATGAGAGGATTTGAAGTATGCCTTTCTAAGACACCAGCTTTAAAATATATAATTATCTGTTAGTTCCTTTATGAAAGAATGGATCCAAAAGGTGAAGACATTTCAGAAGATCTTTGCTCCCACCAGACCTTGTCTGCATCTCCACTGTGTCAGGACAGAGCCTGAAGTAGTGATGAAAGCCTGGCCAGCCAAAGTCATTATCTGGCACTTAATTGGCAAGCGATTATGGCTGTATTTTGGTTACAATGCTGTAATTTAAATATTTTTACAATTTTAGGCAATAATCCTGAGTGATTATACATTTTGTGAATGAGACCTTATGCTTCAATTGTATGTGGCAGAAAAAATGATGGTGTCATGGGAAGTTTTAAGACAGTACTTAGACTGATATTTGAGGTAGTTTACAGTCGACTCAATGGTCTTAGAGATGTATTCCACATCTCCACTGTATATTTAGGTCAATGGCCCACTCACCCTACAACTTCTAAAACACTGAGTAAAATATTATCTCAGTTGCCCATCCGTGACTGAGGTGTCAACTTCTCAGCTCATGAGAGAGGTTTTTGTTTTTATCAATGAAGGTAGTTCCACAAATAACCAAGTCACCATTGTGATAATATTTCTTGCCTTCTTCTCCTCAGCACTTGATAATTTCAGCACCAGAATCCTTTGAAAAACATTATGCATGAGGCCTTTTCTTACTGAGAAAAATGAAAATTCTGGAAAGAATGGAATTTTATAATATTCTCTGTCAAATATTGGGTTTTCTTTCATGATTTTCTTATCATTAGAATCTATGTCATATGTTTTATTAATAAATCATTGTTTTAATTGCTAAATTAGTATACATTTAAAAATGATGATTGTGCTCAAGGAACAACGAAAAACACTTAGCAGTCATGGGGTCAATTTATCATAACACAAGCATCTTTTTGACCATGAGGTGACTCCTTCTCTGCTCAATTCTGACCACCTGCCTTATGAAAGAATGAAAGGCACCAGCAGAAAACAGATCAGATGGCAGAATTTGGGAAAAAGCCAGTTTGCAGAATGTGAGATTCTACTGAATATATTATCAAAAGGTCCCATATTGAACTTTTTTTTGAGCACAGAAATGAGATAGCTGTGGTACCTAACTGCTGCAACTTGGTTCAAGTTCAACCACTGGTTATTATTTCAATGAAATTGTGTACACCTTTTGTGTGTGTGTGTGTGTGTGTGTGTGTGTGTGTGTAGTAGACATTCTCACTTTGAGTTTATTCAGAAAATCCAAAGAAATTCAGATATCAGAAATTCAGAATTTGCTAAGAGTTTCCCACAAGTGATAGGTTAAAGTCACAAAGTACTTGAAGTCCATTATGTCAGTCAACCCCGACCCCACCCCTCAGGTTCCTCAGTGATGATTTTTATGTGGCTTCATAAAATAAAACCTTGCTTATAGTCACATTCTACAGAATCAAATTTTATGAGCTGTAGGAAACTAAGCTGGACATAAGAGTTTTATAAAAAGTTTTTCTTAGATGAAACTATCAGATTATTTCTCGGAGATGTAAAGAACTTAGTTTCCCATTTGTTTAAAGGGGGTTGAAGGGAAGGGGAATTTTTTTGACATTCATTAGGAATCTAAATGTACCAAGGAGAGTTGTAAAGTGCATTTTATTGAAGCTCATTTAGATTGGAAGCAGAGGAACATCTGTAACTACTCTGAAGGGGACTCTGGAAGAACTTTTTATGAGTAAACTGGGATTGTTGCTTTTAATTATTCGAGCGTATAGATTATTCAGTAACGTGTGTAAAGAGCTTACTTCGCTGCCAACCCCAGGCCACGTCACGGAATGCCGAGATCCTTTCTCGGTTCTCTCTGCGTGTGCTCTGTGACTTAAAGTACAGTCTTGATAAACTGAAGCAAGCCAAAGTGTGATTTGTTGGCAGCAATGAATTGTGGAATGCCTTTGTGGATTTACTTTTCTGAGTATCATTTTACAGGACCCAGTAACAGCTTAATTGTTTGGGTTTCTGTTGGATTCTCAAGGCGTAATGACTTTTTTCTTCCTCATGTGTTGCCTCATTTTGGATCCCTCTGCAAGGGTTTCCCAAGCTAAAGAATGGCAAGACTATCTTGTGTCTGCACAATTTAATTCCTAAAGCATTTACACCAAGGTCCCATTAGATATTTTCTTTTGAAGAAGCCAACACCATGACTTCAACATTTAAGCATAAAATGATGTCTTCGGCCCCTAACTGATGCGCTGCCACCGCACATTTGTTAACACGTCTCTCCACACGTGATAAGGAAAGGGGGCGAGGTCCCAGTTTACTTTTACATCCTCCTCATTTGATGGTACATTTCATGAATGAAAGGTCATAGTATCTCCGCCTTTTTCGTAGTGAAACATGTCAAGGCATCATAAATAATGACACACATCTTTTAACTGTATTTCAAATGCAATTTGTTTTGTTTTACAGGATGCATCTTAATGAGAGAGGATGATTCTAGAATTCTTGCTAAATAGAACAGTGTCAGCATTGGCAAATAGTGTTATTAGAACTAAAGGATTCTCTGTCTGAAATATGAGAATTTTTTTTCATGACACAGATATAAACAATGAACAGGAAGCTAACTTGGCGCACGTTGCAAGTCCACAAAAGGCATCGCTAAAATGGCATGGATAATTCGTGCAAACAAAGCCACCATCTCTCTATAGTCTTTTTTAAACCCCAGTTAACTTGAGAATAACTTGACTTTCATGGAAATTCACTAAACTATGTCTTTCTCTCCACTCTGTCTAGGGCTACAATTAGGAAAGATGAATTTTCAGAAGAACAAGCTTCAAATTGGTCATTCTGGCATGGCAGATTTTATTATGGATGCCTACGTGCTCCTCAGAAAGACACTTCTCGACTCCCTGGGAAGAGAGCATATGACTGAATTTCAGTAGTTCAGTTTTTACATTAAAATATGGCCAGTGAGGGGTTCCAATCTGTCAGGGAAAAGTGGCCATGCGGCCAGAGTTATCATTTTACTTTGGGGGTCTTGTGTTTGCCAAGTGGTCAGCCAGCTGTCCAGGCTTTTAAAATGAGGAAACTGAAAAATCTGGGAGGTAAATTGCACTGGAACATTTAATATTCATTAAACCTGAAGGATTCTTAATGAAATTAAAGATAGAGAATTGCTGTTTTGAAATTTGGAGTTTTAATATTCCCTTAAATTCCATGTAAACAGTTAGACAGGAAATCAAATCTCACACAGCTGTGAGCATTGCTTCCTGGTGCAAAGAACATAAGCATTAAGGCCGATGGGCCTGATGTGGAGTCGGCAGCTGCCTTTCCGCAGTTGTATAAACTTTCTGAGCCTCAGTTCTATTGTCTGCTAAATGGGAAGAGGAATCATACTTATAATGTTTACATTAATAGTAATTAGAATTATGTGTGGTGATGGACGCTAACTAAACTTACTGTGCTGATCATCTTTCAAATTATTATGTTGTACACCTAACACTAACAGGATGTTACCTACCAATAATATTTGATTTTTAAAAAAGACAATGAAAGAAACAAAAAAATGTGTTTTGTGATACAGTAATATGTTTAAAGTTCTTGGCAGTTAGAAGACAATACATTATAATAAACTATTTAAATGCACCTTAAAGGAATATGCAGAGTCTATGCGTTGAAAATAGATTGCTAATGTCTCGTTAGCATATACCAAAAAGGATCACAATCTCAGAATATGTGTAAAGTGTCAATGCAGAACATCGATAGGGAAAATTATCAAAAAGGTACCTTTTCATCGGAGTAAAGAGGTTAGGAGTGAAGCCTTCGGAGTAATGACTCCAAACCAAAGAGACTGTCTAGATAATAAGGCTAGATTTATCTTCCCTACTTTCTTGGGGGAGCGACGGGGAAGGCTACAGGGGAAAGTGCCAGCCAGTCACGTTTGCATGAGATAAATAATCAGTTGTGAGCTCAGTGTGTGATTCTCGTTAAAATCCAGACATTGGAACGGCTCCCGAGAAACGCATTGCCACCACCACCACCACCAATCTCTTTTGCATCTCATTGGCATTTGAGGACGTTAATTGACTCATTATTGCAATTCATATTCAGGAAAGGAAGTTGATTAAGGAAGGCAGATGCAGAATCTCCAGACACATTCATAGCTGCGTTGTTTGTCCCGGCAGTTTACTTGAGTTATTAGAATATTTAGGAGGCTATAGCCAGAGGGACAGGGAACGTGTCCCACTAAGTGTCACCCTCACAAAATAGATTTTTACTAAAAACAATATAATTTTGTAATAATCTTATTCGACCGTAAGGTCTAAAGAGTGATTATTTTCTTAGCTTTTTTAATACTAATTACAGTTACTCCATTGTTTTAATTGCTATTCTGGAAAATTGGCTCCTGATACTTGTGTTGTATCAAGGAATATTTTTTAAAAGTCCATAAAAAGTATCTTTAGGATGTATTGAGTTAAACAACATTTAAAAATTACCATTGGTAGTAAAATCTTATAAATAGTTTTTAAAGGTTTCCTTTATTGTGACTCTTCATTTTGACTAAGTAAGCTGGGATTAATTCATAGATCCAACGTATTTTATTTACTATCTGAGCGGTTGTTTCCTTTTGTTACTTTGATCATCTTTAAATAAGTGGGCTAGTTTCCATTTGTATGTCTAATATTATATGCCGATAAGATAGTTTTATGTATATAAACATGGATGCCTGTAAGATGAGAACTTTCTGTTTTTTTATTTGGAGCGACCAGTATTTTGAGCTGAGTATTGAGAAGCATTTTCAATAATTGATTTGCAGTAATAAGGCATAAATAAAATACTATGTACTATGTAATTCTGAGATCAGTTTAACATAAACAGTATAATTCACTTGCTACTTTTTTTTTTCTTTTTAGAGAGAGAGAGAGGGAGAGGGAGAGGGAGAGGGAGAGAGAGTAAATCTTAAGTAGGCTTCACACTCAGTGCAGAGCCCAATTCGGGGGCTCAGTCTCATGACCCTGAGATCATGACCTGAGCTGAAATCAAGAGTCAGACTGAGCTAACGACTGAGCCACGCAGATGCCCCACTTGCTACTCTTTATATTGAATTTCTTTAATAATAATGAAATTTGAGAAAATTGTTTTTTTCTTTTTCATCTTAAATGTGAAAGTTTTATTCAGGCCTTACTATGAATAGGTTTAGTACCTAAAAGAAACAGAAATTTATCTTTTAAGAAGTTCCTCTCAATTAATCCTAAAAAAATCTTGTTTGATGTTAAGCAGTCATCTTCGCCATTTAACAATATCTTTTCCTTCCAGACTAACTATTGCTCAGATCTAACTAATTTTGTCTTATTCACTTGATTTGTATCAATTATCCTGAAATCATAAGAACATGTGTACAGTTAATATATTTATATATATATAAATGTATATGAAAAAGAAATGATAGCAAAATGTAGTAGAGCCCTTTTGCCTTGACCCAATATTTTATTTAATTCACAAATTAATTTTCTGACCCCCACAGAAAATAAATCAGGGCTTACTTTCCTCCCATATATTAGTAATTTTAAATGTCCGTAGCAGTACCAAGAATTTTTTTCTATAAAACTTCAATTCAACTAAAATTTAATGAACAATAATTATGTTTGTGCCAGGTATTTAGAGATGGAATGGTGGTCACAAATTAATAATGTATAACGTCCTTTACCCAAGAACTTCCAGTGGAGGTGGCATATACGTAATTCCATATAATAGCACAAAGCAGGATATAGACGGTCCCACTGGAGAGTAAGAAAGATAAATAAGAACTCTAAGAAAGGGACAATCTACTGACAATCCTTTATAGAATTTAAAAGGGAGATCAATGAAAGATTTGTGCCTCAGCCCAAGATGTATATGACTTTGATACAAGGAAGAAGAGAGTCGTTCTATTTGGATAAAACACTGGACAAAAGCATAGAGGTAGGCATGTTCTGAGAAAAAATAAGTCGTTCTGCATTATTGAAACGTAGAGTGACTGAAAGTAAACCGAGGGATGAGGTTAAAAGGTAGGCAGGGGTCAGACTGGTGAGGGCTTTGAAGGACACATTGAGGCGTTTGTTCTTGACTCTATAGATGACTTAGAGCTATGAGGGTTCTAGCAGGGCTGAGATGGATGTAGAGCAGCATGTGGTGATGTGAGAGCAGATGATGTTTCAGAGAGCTATTCCTGTTGCAAACGGGGTTCATATACTACACTAGGGAAAAGTTGGAAATGGGGTTTTGGGCAAAGCAATTAAAAGCTAAAGTCCAAAGATGTAATAGCCCCAAAGAGGAGGCAGAAAGTGGAGGCTATGTGTTCGTAGGAATGGAGATGTAGAACTTTATGTACTAGGAAACTGGGCATTAAATGCCAGAGGAGGATCGTTGGGAAAAAGAAAGAGAGGACAAAAGTGATAATAACTGAGGTACCTGGGTGGTTCAGCTGATTAAGCGTCTGCCTTTGGTTTAAGTCATGATCTCAGGGTCCTGGGATTAAGCCTGGAGTCAGGATCCCTGCTCAGCGGGGGTCTGCTTCCTCTTCTGCTGCCCTTCTTCCTCCACTCACGCTCTGTCTCTCGCTTTCTCTCTCTCTTTCAAATAAGAAAAACCTTTAAAAACTGATGATAATTGCAAGATTCTTAGCTGGATTTTTGGCTTCATGACTGCTGTGATAAAAAGAAGATGAGAGAGAGAAGAGAAATATCTCTGTGAGGAAATATCTAGCAGGCCATTGTAAATGTGGGTCAGAAGTTTAGGGTCAGGGCTGGACATTTAGATTAAATTCAGAAGTGAAGCTATGGGACCATATAAAGGCATTTGTGAAGATGGTCATATCATGATCCAAGCTAGAGAACGAAACTTTACAAATGCCCATAGGAATGTAAAGTCCTTGATGGAAGGAAAGGAGTCAGCAGAGAATTTTCTTGCTCCCATAAAACTTGAGTTTATAAAGACCCAGAAAAATGGCAGGTTTAAAGCCCAGGTGACATGAGAAAAGAGATTAGAGACACACAATCACCATCAAGGTAAAGTCACAAAGTCTCATGTTTTTAAATTTAATCATCTGCTAATTTCTCCACTTACTCAACATTTAATGAGTAACTCTATGACCAAGACATTGTTCTGGGTCTCAAAATATTATGTGATAGCTCTAAAATACCAGACCATTTTTGAAAATCTTATGAAATCCCTGCTTGCTTTTCCCCTTTTGCTTACATTTCATAATAAGGACTAATTTCTATTCAAGTTCTTCCTTTATCATGTAATAAAAAATATCATTAAAATATGTCTATAAGAAGATACTCCTTGATATTTCAATAATGCTTTTATAAACGTTTATTCACTTTTATCCTCCCAGTGACCTTGTGAGAGAGACAAAATAAGCATTGTGTTCCCTATTTTATGAGGAGCAAAATGCCCAAACACAGTCTTATATACAGTGATTATTTAATAAATATTTATTTGAAGGATTTCTACAAACAGGTTGTTGCTAAAACTTTCTCAATGAGCTAGATTATAATTTTTAAATTTTAGTGTCATCCTTTACCAAAATAAGATTCTTTTAAACATAGAAAGTGAGAATCAAGTAAGTTGGTTTCTGCCTTATGTCAAACCCAAACATTCTCTTCTTACCGCCATTAAATATCCCAAGCCATACTGGCCACAACCCCAATTTAGATATTATACCCAAGTGACATCCCTTCCAGGTCTCAGAATATTATCCTTATGACACAAAAATGAGCTTCTTGGTTTTCCCATTGCCTTCAACTTTTATTTTTTCCTCTTCCTAGGGAAAATGTATATATCACAGGTTTCAAACACTAGTTACTGCCAGCAAATTTTGCTGTGTTCTCTTCCAGATCTGTCAAGTTAAAAATCTCATAGTAATACTTTCTGAAAGACACTATTTGCTGGAATTGTCCAAGAACCTCATATTAAGATAAATACTTGATGTCAATCTTGTGTTAAAGAGTTTGCATTATATGTTCTAAAACAAGTCTTAAGAGTAATTTTGCCAGTATGATATTTCCAACTAATTGGTAAAGGTTTCCTGAAACACTAGCTTGAAAAGTGTTCAGTGGAAAAAAAAAAATGCCACAAGTAATTGTCAATGTTTGTGGTGGACACAGGGGAAGGAGCGGAACCCATGTGCCTTGTTCTAATGGCAACTTGAATCATAATCTAGATTATGAGATTTCCAGAATGAGCGGTGTGATGTTCAGTTCTCTTTAAAACAAGGGCACACCCAGGGGGAAAGTGCCCCCTAACGTGAGGAAGGTAACCTTTTGCTGATAAATCTGGCATGCAATGCTGAAGATGGCAGTTGATGCTTTAATCAAACATGGAAGTAGACAACTGTTTTCGTCAATTCCTAATTGCATGTTTGCAAATACTTTTAACCTAAGTCTCAGTGTTTTCTGCGTTAACCAGCTGACATTTATTGCAAAGCGGAAAAGATGGGAAATTTAATTCAAATGAAAACTAAGCAATTATTTTGAATTTATAAAATGAATTTCTCTCTAGGGGGCCTATGGAGCTAACAAGAATGGGTGTTAGAGATATAAATCCCCATGCATCAACATAAACAGAGATAACTAAACATGACTGATTATAATAATGGAGAGAACTCTCCAGAGGGCTTCATGCACATGGACACATCCAAATGCCATTTTGTTAAGTTTTTCTAGCACTGAACATCTCTACAGCCAGTTTTATCTTAAAATGGATTGTTGTCCCAGACACTAGATCATTCCCTCCAGAGCCAGTGTTGCCTCCAGTTTAGGTGACTTACTTAAGGTCGCTGAACATGAGGGACAAAGTAGAGGATATTTCAAAGGCTTTTGACTTCTAGGCCACTGCTTACCCACTGGATCCCACAGAGGAAAATGTACAAAACCTACAGGTCTCCTTATCTATGTATTTTATTTGGCTGAAATTGTGCATTTGTAAAGTGATATCTGCACTCATGTCATGGTCTCTTCATTCAAAGTAGTTGAAAAGAATTTTATTCAACCCCAGGCAATTTATGTTTTTTAATTACTCTGGGATTACATAATGTGACATAGAAGGACCTGTAGATTCCATAGGGCAAAATGCAGCAAGAAAATAGATTGAAAGTGAGAATGACAGTAAATATACCAGGTATTCTGTATGCCTAGATAAAAGTGAGTCATAGAAAACTGCCTATATTGCACAAAAAATATTTCCACATGTATCTTTTATCAGAAATTATATACCACCATTCTATCTATATTTCAGATCTGTTTGCTTTCCAGAATACTTGTCGTGACTCCCCCTGCCTCCTACACCAGAAATAGCACATCTACAGCCAATCTACCTGAGATGATCAGAGTTCAACCAGGACAACAGAAACCACTGTAGAAGTCTTGAATAAAAAATTCAGAGTCACAAGGGTTATGACTAGCTGAAGGTCAAAGAGGAGATGGTAAGACAAACTAGAGATCATTAACAATAGATAGTGACATTGCTAGAGCTGGAAGAACAGAGGGAGGTGGTATTCCCAGAATCTGGAAGCCAGGACCATTCAGCAGAGCTAGAAGCACACTCCCACGGGGAGCTGGAGGCACAAACAGTCCCGAGCAGTAGAGCTAGCCCCATGGAGGACAGCAGACACATCTGGAAAGGGTTGTGGGGAAAACCTTGACCTCCCTTTCTCAGACTTCAGTCTTCTATCAGGTTTGCAAGAGAACAAGCAGGTTTAAAGATAATTTTCCTGAAATGCAGAGCAGAAAAAGGGAGAAGACGCATCTGAAAACAAATGAGCAGTTGGTCAACTAATTACCTCACTTAAGGATTCTCCTTAACACAAAAGTCTGCATAAACAAAACAAAACAAACAAACAAACAAAACAAAAACAAAAACCTGTTTAACTACTTTGTATAAAAAGAAATCAGTCTGAATTTTAATTTTGATTTCTTCCATCTAGAGTGCATTAATAGAAGTCTATTTCTTTACAAGTAGAAGTTAGACGAGAGCATTTTGGGGGAGTGGGTATCCAGACATTGGAAACAAGGGTAAGGGGTAACATAAGTTGAGTAGAAGAAATATTTTTGCTGTTAATAAGTAGTTTCTTTTTTGGGATCCTGGCCTTTTGGCAAGCATGTGACTATTTTCATTATTAACAGACCCTCTTTTCTTCAGTTTTGAGTAGAGACTCCTTGGAGACTATGATGACATCTTTCTATACGCACGTGCAGAATAATCTTGAACATTATTTCAGAAAAACTCCACCCTGGCCCAAAGCCCCATGATGTATCTAGTATATATGTGCTGCCGAAGCGAGCACGCCCCATGATGTATCTATAGGGGAAAAAAACCATGTCCTATTCACACCAGACTTTCTTTTGCTCTTTGTTAAACTCTCCAATCAAGAGTTAAGGTGACGGGATGCCTGGGTGGCTCAGTGGGTTAAAGCCTCTGCTTTAGGCTCAGGTCATGATCCCAGGGTCTTGGAATCGAGCCCCACATCCGGCTCTCTGCTCAGCAGGGAGCCTGCTTCCCCTTCTCTCTCTGCCTTCCTCTCTGCCTACTTGTGATCTCTGTCAAATGAATAAATAAAATCTTTAAAAAAAAAAGAGTTAAGGTGATTTCACTTCAAACACATGGTCCTGGAACACAGAGAACATGTATGCCAACTGGGTTCATATGTATTTTTCTTCAGGGAATGTTTAACCACGCCACCCCTACACACACACACACAAGTATTTGGAGACAAGTTTCAAGTTTCGAGATATTCTCCAAGGTACGTGAAATGTTTTTTGTGTGATCGACAAGATAACCTTAAGTTGATACAAATAGTGGGAATATACTGAAGGTAGGGGAAAGTCTTACACGAATCGGCTTAGATATGGCTCTTCTGAAGTTGCCACACTGGTTCTTAACGAGTAGAAATTATGCCTGTCTTGGCTTTTATAATGAAATATATAGTGGTCTTCATATGCTAGAAGAGAAGCTTCTAGATGCAGCTACTTTTCCTACAAAGAAACCTTCTTTTTCTGAGTTGTGCTTATATATACCTTCTTTTTCTGAGTTATGCTTATATATATATACCAAATTTTATGAATAAAAACAATGTGGTCTTTACCACTAAAGATTCACCATGAGATCATGGAATGTTAGCTCTGGAAAAGACTTTAGAATTCATCTGTTCTAACTATTTCTTTTATACAGGGGGACGGTGAGACCTCATAAGAGAATATGACTTGCCTACCACTGGTCGATTCCATCTATCACTTCCTAGTTCCTCGTATCTGTACCTTAATGGTGCTGGGTCATCACTTTACCTAACTATTAGGGTAAATTTATACTTGATAAGGATTTTTAATTTTCTACCAAACTTTTTGATTAAATACAGCAATTGAACAAGTCCATAAACAATGAAAATACATATCCATCAGTGTGTTGGCCATTTTCTGTCTGAACAAGCAAATAGCAGACTTTTCAATTTTTTTTCAAACTCTTGGTATCAAGATCCTTCATGAGGGCCAAATGTGACCAAGGAAATACAGTTGGCAGCAGCTAGCTCGTTTAGACCTCACTTTCTTTATTTGTGAAATTAGGACAATCCGAATACCTACTACATGGGGTCATTGTGAGAAAATCAATGAGCAGAAATGCATGGAAAGAGCATAAACCTATACATGACACATGGTGAGTTCTCTTAGTAAACACTAGCTGCTGTAGTATCAGGTGCTTTGGAGTCAGTAGACTGGATGCTTACACCTTCCAGAAAAAAACTGAAATACATTGCCCTAATCATAAGCAAATGGAGATGCTAAACTTCACATCTGTTAAAATTTAAAGTTGATTATTAATGGGCAGAAAGAAATTTCCATTTGGGAAATGGTTAAATTGACTTATGAGACAAAAGCCAGGTACTATAAGATTCATTGTTTATCAATGAAGAATTCGTAATAAGTTTAAAATGAGTTGCTTGGAGTGCAACCTTGAAATAGGAATACATAAAATACCAAACATATGAATTCTTTAAGGCTTATAGCCAGAAGCCCAAAGGCTGTCCAGACCCAAAACATAAAAACATCCCTTTATGGAAGAGTTTGGAGTGACTGAGGTGGTTGGTGGTGCTAGGAGAGGAAGGAAAATCCTATTTTGCCTCATTAGAGGCAGAGATCTTGTTCAGATCTATTTTTTTCCCTTGTATCATAGTTTTTCATGTTATCTTTAGCCTGGCAGAATGTGGTCATAAAGATGCCTATAGCTTCTTCTAGTTCGCCTCTCCTGCAAGGTTCTCAAAGCTTTAAATCACAAAGAGGAAAACTGTTGAAACTGTTCTCTCAATTTTGAGATTTTTTTAATATTACTTTTGCTTTGGCAAAATGCATTTATTCAAGTACAGTCTCGTCTGCACTCTAGAAAATGTGATACCATTTTGCACTGAATGTTTAAATGCAAAAAAAATTTGGCCGATTAACAAATATAACTTCTTGTGATTCTGTTCCAATAATCTTGGAGAATTGTTATACTGTAAACCCAGAAAATTAACATTGCCAGATAAACAGTCTGATTATATCTGGCATGATCAAGGTTTCACAGTGAGAAAATGTACAGTTTCCTAAGGCCTCTGACAGAAAGCTACTCTCAGACCTTTTCAAAGGTTTTCAGAAGTTATTACTTGAGATTAACTATGGCATGAACAAAAAGGTTTGAAGTCATGTTTACAGTTAGCCTGTGGCTCTGAGTTAGCAAGTTCTCTCTTAAATGATCAGTATTTGAGTTCTGGGTGCTGATGAGCAAAGGTTAGCCAGAGGGAATGTGGATGAGGGGAGCAAAAGACCAAATCATTCTCCAGGGAGGGGGGAAGTAAGCATCAAAATAAAATTCAATAATTTTTAGAAGTCAAATTCTGTTTTAATCAATGCCTCTAGAATAAGCTAAAGAAGCCCCACTGACGTTCCCAGCTGTAAGAGTAGAAGTCTGGTTTCACATTTGCATGATTTTGAAGGTCAAATGCCTGCTATCCAAGTCTTACTGATCCATATGGACTAGAAATGCCACAATATGCAATCATCATGAAGGCAGATTGTCTCCTGTAAATCTGTCCTTTCTGTAACACATTCAAAATGTACCGTATTGGCTGGATTATAAATCCTTTCAGGAAATGCATGCACATTTGTAGAAGCAGCTTCACATTGATGGATGATGGCGTTGGTGTTCAGAGAACCCTTAAAATAATTTATCATATGTATAAATCTGGCTCTCCATGTGTCTGGATTTCCTGTGACCAGGTATATACCTGTAACTCAAAATCCTGTTCCAGAAATGAGCAAAACCATCTCTGGGCTGTTCCTGTGTTTTCTGTAGATATAAAACCTGTAGATTTTGCACTTCTGGATCCCAACTTTATTTGATAAGTAGAAATTTACTCAAATAAACCCTTAAAATTTTGAGAATTCATTTATCAAAGGATTCTTCTCTCTCTATTTTATTTCCATTAAATAATTAATGTCTCTAGTATGTTTAAAATATTACTAATTTTATAATTATTTAAATATACCTAGTACCTTCAGGAACAGAACCATTGTATAAAAGAAGGACCAATGAATTGGCCAGTGATTCCAAAGCAATCCATTGTATCATAGAAAATTATTAACTTCTACATACCTTGTTCTGTAGATCTTCTAGAATGTACTAAACGTTGTTGAACTCAACAAATTACACTGTTCTCTAAACAACTTACCTCACTTTATTTACAAAAAGTAAAATATCATTCCTTCTCTCAGATTTCATGGACATTTCATAGTATTGGTGAAAGTAACATTTTCCATGCTCATAAATAGATAAATTAGAGACTCTTAATCTCAGGAAACAAAGCGAGGGTTGCTGGAAGGGAAGGAGGTGGGGGCATGGGGTGGTTGGGTGGTGGACACTGGGGAGGGTATGTGCTATGGTGAGTGCTGTGAATTGTGAAAGACTTGATGAATCACAGACCTGTACCCCTGAAACAAATAATACATTATATGTTAATAAAAAATAAATAAGTTTTTTAAAAAGAAAAAAATAGATAAATTAGATCCATTCTATGGATATTCAATGACTACTTATCTCAAAGAAACGCAAACAGAAACAAAACCAATGTTAAGTTCTAATCTTGATTGCTTGGAAATATTATGGGATATCAGAGTTAGAAAGAATTTCTCTCTAATTAAATACACTTATTTGACAAAGAGAAAACTGAAGTCCAACTTGGAGTGACCAAATAAGATCAAGTGGGTATCTTGCTTCTTTGGAACTAAGAATAGAATTTGTTTTGGCTCTCACACTAGTGTATAACCATTTCCTATCATGCTGCAATGCCTCTTAACCCAATTAGCAAGTTATATTTTATATTGAAAAATCTGTTCCAGGGCACCTGGGTGGCTCAGTGGGTTAAGCCTCTGCCTTCGGCTCAGGTCATGGTCTCAGGGTCCTGGGATTGAGGCCCACATTGGGCTCTCTGCTCAGCAGGGAACCTGCTTCCTCCTCTCTCTGTTAAATGAATAAAATCTTAAAAAAATATATATGTTCCACTTTGTTCACTAACAATGAACCATGAAAAAGAAATAAGAAAGCAATCCCATCATATTGCATGGAACACTGGGTGTGGTGCATAAACAATGAATTTTGAAACACTGAAATAAATTAAATAAAATTAAAAAAAGAAAGCAATCTCATTTACAATAGCATCAAAAGCAATAAAATACTTAGAAATAAATTTAAGAAAGTAAAAGATCTTTGTGTCAGAAATTATAAGACACTGATGAAAGAAATTGAAAAAGACAAAAATAAATGGAGAGATATCCCATGTTCATGGATCAGAAAGTTAATACTTTAAAAAATACCCAAGGTAAAAAATACCCAAGCCATTCATAGATTTTAATGTAATCCCTATGGAAATTCCAATGGAATTTTTCACAGAAATAGAAAAAAAAGATTCAAAAATTTATTTGAAACCACAAAAGACCCTAAGTAGTCAAAGTACTCTTGAGAAAGAACAAAGCTGGTGGTATCACATTTCCTGATTTCAAACTATATTGCAAAGCTATAGTAATCAAACAGTATGGCACTGGCACAAAAACTGACACATAGAGCAATGGAACAAAATTGAGATCCCAGAACTAAATTTATACATATATGATCAACTAATAGTCGACAAGTATTCTTTAAGAATACTCAATGGAGGGATGCCTGGCTGGCTCAGTTGGTTGGAAGACTGCCTTCGGCTCAGGTCATGATCCCGGAGTCCTGGGATCGAGTTCCGCATCGGGCTCCCAGCTCCATGGGGGTCTGCTTCTCTCTCTGACCTTCTCTTCGCTCATGCTCTCTCTCACTGTCTCTCTCTCAAATAAATAAAAATAAAATCTTTAAAAAAATAAGAATACTCAATGGAGAAAGGATAATCTTCTATAAATGCTGCTGGAAAAACTGGATATTCATATGCAAAAAAATAATATTGGAACTCTATCTTACACCAAGCACAAAAATTAACTCAAAATGGATTAAAGACTTAAACATAAGACCTGAACAGCAAATTCTGAGAAGAAAACATTGGCATCCTTAACATCAGACTTGGCAATATATCTTTTGGATATGACACCAAAAGGGCAAGCAACAAGAGCAACACTAAACACATCAAAAAAAAAAAAAATGTTCTACACAGCAGAAGAAAGTATCAATAAAGTGAAAGACAACTTATGGAATGGGATAAAATAACTGCAAACCGTATGTCTGATAAAGAGTTAAAATCCCTGATGAAAAGTTAAAAATATATAAGGAAACCACAAAACTCAATACCAAAAGTACAAATAATTCAATTTAAAAATGGCAGGGACTTGAGTAGACTCTTTTACAAAGAACACATACAAAGTATCTGTTGATGAATGAATGATAAAGAAACTATGGTGTATATGTATGTATAATGGAATATTATTCAATGGTGAGAAAGAAGGAAATTCTGCCATTTGCAACAACACGGATGGACCTTGATGGTTTTATGCTAAGTGAAGTAAGTCAGATAGTGTAAGACAAATACTGTACGTACTCCACTTATGTATAGGGTCTAAAAATATTGATCTCATAGAAACAGAGTAGAATTGTAGTTTCCAGGGGCTGGAGGGTAGGAGAAATGGGGAGATGTTGGCCAAAGGATACAAACTCTAAGTTGTAAGATGAATAAGTTCCACAGTCTAACGTACAACATGGTGCCTGTTGCTAATGATGCTGTATTTGTACTTGAACATGGCTTCGAGGTAGAACGTTAACATTCTCACCTTTACAACAACAGCAATGATGACAACCGTAACAACAGAATGGTAACAATGAGAGGTGAAGGAAGTGTTAAGTAACTTTACTGTTTTTTTGTCCTCTTGCAGCTCTGGGAGGGACAAACGTGAAGCAGTAAGGGAAGAAGGGGACAGACACCTGCTTACCTAGCCCGATCAGCACAATCAAGCCCAGTGATCCGGTTGGGGGGGAAAACCGACGTCACAGCCAGATCGCCTTCACATCCTGAAGTAAATTTATGGTGTTAACACTTTGCAGTAGATATCTGCATCAAATCATCACATTGTACACCTTCGACTTACATGATGTTCTATGTCAATTATATCTCAATAAAGCTGGGAAAAGAAAAGAGTAAATGAGAAGCTGAATAGATGCTTCACAAGTTGTTTTTTGTTTGTTTGTTTGTTTTGCCCAACTGATGTCTTGTTTTGCACTCTAATTGGTTTACTTATGGCACTTCCCAGAAAGTAGGACATCATTCATTCATTTATTCATTTATTCCACAAACATTTCCTGAGAACTGGATATATGACAGGCACTCTGGTGGGTGATACAAGAGAATTTACAATCTAGTAATACAACCCACTGAAGAGCGGCACAAGCTTAGAGAACAAAGGGTTTCCTATTAAAATGCTTGCATTTGTTTCTCCAAGTGACCTTAAAATAAGACACAAATTCTGGAGCCACACTACCTAGGCTTGCTCTTAGCTGCACCATGTCCTAGCTTCTGGCCTTCAGGAAAATTGCTGAATCTATCAGTTTCTTCATATGTAAAATTCCAATACTTTCCTTACAGAGTTGCTGTGATGACGAACTGGATGATTAATAAACTGACATAATGTGAAGATTTTAGAATCACGCCTAACCTTTAAGAAGTAGGTCGATGAACTTTATTTAATAAGATTTATTCTTATTACGGCTGATTACTATTATTTTTCAACCACACAATGATAAAAATCCTCCCCACAGAGAGCCTCCAGGACGACTGTGACTTAAACTCCATTTTGTAGCATTTTAATCCTTTCCAGTTCTCCTCTTCTTTAATTCCCATAGAGTTATCTCATTTCAAGATACATTTTCATGGCTATTTCTGCAATCAGAACATTTAGCAGTTTGGTGATGAAATCAGGGCAGTTTGAGATGTCACACTCTAACTAGTTACACTGCACAAAGCCTAACAGTTTGCTTTCTGTTTTTAAAGAAGCGTTTCATTTAGCCATACTGGTGGCGGCACATGTAATTGAAAAGAGGCATATGGAGACCAGCATGGAAGCCTAACAAACACTTCAGAGTGGCTTAAAAACTATGCTAATCAGTTTGGGAAACCATGTTTTAATCTAAAAAAAAAAAAGAAAAAAGAAAACCACACACGCACGCACACACGCACGCACACACACACTTCACTCCTCAAACCTAAGGTGACTTTTAAAGAAATGTAATCATTGTCAATATCACCTGACACTGATGTGTTTCCCTCTGCCTTGACAAAGACTGAAAATAAAATAGAATCACAGGAAAGGGAAGAAAGCAGAGCGCCGTGACCCACAGTGTGGTGGTGCGGGAATAAACGTGTGATGGTGGTAGACCGGGGCACGGGTCGCACCCTCAGAGTCCGTGTAGACTTGTCTCTGCTACAGGACAGGGAGAAGGGACACGGGCTCCACGGCACTCCTCCCCCCCGCAAGAAAGCGCTGAGCATTACCTGAAAACAAGGAAGGCATCAGATGAACAGACCTTTAGAACAGAATGTGCATCTGCCAAGACAGAAATACACCACGAGCTTCTGGTGCTGGCGCGCTGACAGTATGAGCAAGCTGTCTTAGCAGTGATTTTGCAAATCATTGGAGTTTAAATTCTATATAGGCCGTAGGGCCCCTGGAGCATCACTTTCTATATTTGGCCTCCTCATTTAGCTATGTTTGGAATAAATAGGCTATGGGTAAAAATCATGCCCTTTAAGAGTTTTGCATACACAGACTAATTCTGCATATATATTATATGTGAACAGAATGATTGATGTAAGTCTGTGCTTACACACACGCACGCACACACACGCGCACACACATGCACACACACGAGGCTCTCTGAATGTATTTTTAAGTTGTTTTCCTGTGTGACTTTTTCTCTCTCTTTTTTTAAGTTCAGCTCTCTGGCATTTAGTAACCCACAAGCTGCTGTTTCTTTTTCCAAATAAGTTCAGCTTGATGGTGGGGCCAAGAAAAATGAGCCCAACTGATGATTGCAATCTCGAAAGAAAATATGCTTTTTATCAGAGACCACATGTTGCCAATGCCAATTAAAGCAAAACTGGGAGATTTTATCAGATACCAACCTGGAGAGGAGAAATGATAAGCCAAGCATAAGAGAGGAAAAGTAAGCTTCAGGTGGAGTTGTTGGGAAGCCCATGTAAGATGAAATGTAAAAATTTAAGAGGGAAAGTATAGCATATGTTGTAGATGTGGCAATCTGCTAAGCATCTAGATAAGAAATTGGACAAAGGCAGAGTGAAGGGCTTTGATTCAGGCGATCGGTTTGAATCCTGGCTGTGCCCACGGAAGACCTGAGTCCCTTCACCTCTCTGAGCCTTAGTCTCTCCATTTTTAAATCAGGAATCGCAAAACTCTGATTGCATTTTAAAAAATGACAATGTGGATTAAAGGTCTAGTTTCATAATATTTGCTTGATAAATGTTGAAAGAGAGAGAGAAATTAATTGATTAATTAATTGATTAATTTTTGGACAGATGCTTCAATAAGGAGATTTTTTTTTTCTTTTTCTAAAAGTGTTACCCAACCATTTGGACACATTCATCTTATAAACATATTAGGTAACGTGTGCATTATTTTACTGTCTTCCAAAGGTCGACAAGGAGTACTGCAATTATGTGACATGTTCTTAGAGTTTTATTCCTGACATCAATTAATAACATATTCACAAGATCATCTGATCGCACTCCATAGAAAAAGAATCATTTTTCCACTATTGGGAGGTACAAAGTGTCAAGGTTAAAAGGTTTACTTTGGTTTCTCTGCCTTGGTCTCCATCATCCTTAAAATGTTTATGCCATCTGTGAAAAATTATTGTAAGGGTCAAACGAGAGGAACTATGAAAAATTGCTTGTATCCAGAATATAATAAAGGTTAATTCCTTTCTCCTCTTCCCTCAGGTGAGTGAGTAACTTTTATATTTTTAAGATATAATAAGACTTTGTATTATGCTAAACAAAGTAAGTCAATCAGAGAAATAATTATCATATAATCTCTCTGATATGAGGAATTTGAGAGGTGGTTACGGGGTTGTGGGGTGGAGGGAGGGAAAAAAATGAAACAAGAAGATAAGATCGGGGAGGGAGACAAACCGTAAGAGACTCTTTTTTTTTTTTTTTTTTAGTTTGCCTATTTTAAAAAAATTTTTAAATTTAATTTCAGCATAAAAGTATTCATTATTTTCTCACCACAACCGGTCCTCCATGCAATCCGTGCCCTTTATAATACCCACCACCTGGTTCCCCCAACCTCCCAACCCCCCGCCCGCCCCTTGCAAACCCTCAGATTGTTTTTCAGAGTCCACAATCTCTCATGGTTCACCTCCCCTTCCAATTTACCCCAACTCCCTTCTCCTCTCTAACTCCCCATGTCCTCCATGCTATTTGTTATGCTCCACAAATAAGTGAAACCATATGATAACTAACTCTCTCTGCTTGACTGATTTCACTCAGCATAATCTCTTCCAGTCCCGTCCATGTTGCTACAAAAGTTGGGTATTCGTCCTTTCTGATGGAGGCATCATACTCCATAGTGTATATGGACCACATCTTCCTTATCCATTCGTCCGTTGAAGGGCATCTTGGGGTAAGAGACTCTTTTTTTTTTGTTTTGTTTTAATTTTTTATTTTTATAAACATATATTTTTATCCCCAGGGGTACAGGTCTGTGAATCACCAGGTTTACACACTTCACAGCACTCACCAAAGCACATACCCTCCCCAATGTCCATAATCCCACCCCCTTCTCCCAAACCCCCTCCCCCCAGCAACCCTCAGTTTGTTTTGTGAAATTAAGAATCACTTATGGTTTGTCTCCCTCCTAATCCCATCTTGTTTCATTGATTCTTCTCCTACCCACTTAAGCCCCCCTGTTGTATCACCACTTCCTCATATCAGGGAGATCATATGATAGTTGTCTTTCTCTGTTTGACTTATTTCACTAAGCATGATACGCTCTAGTTCCATCCATGTTGTCGCAAATGGCAAGATTTCATTTCTTTTGATGGCTGCATAGTATTCCATTGTGTATATATACCACATCTTCTTGATCCATTCATCGGTTGATGGACATCTAGGTTCTTTCCATAGTTTGGCTATTGTGGACATTGCTGCTATAAACATTCGGGTGCACGTGCCCCTTTGGATCACTACGTTTGTATCTTTAGGGTAAATACCCAGTAGTGCAATTGCTGGGTCATAGGGCAGTTCTATTTTCAACATTTTGAGGAACCTCCATGCTGTTTTCCAGAGTGGCTGCACCAGCTTGCATTCCCACCAAAAGTATAGGAGGGTTCCCCTTTCTCCGCATCCTCGCCAGCATCTGTCATTTCCCGACTTGTTGATTTTAGCCATTCTGACTGGTGTGAGATGAAATCTCATTGTGGTTTTGATTTGTATTTCCCTGATGCCGGGTGATATGGAGCTTAATCTTAGGAAACAAACCGAGGGGTGCTGGGAAGTGGGCGGGGAGGGGTAGGGTGCTGGGTTATGGACACTGGGGAGGGTATGTGCGATGGGGAGTGCTGTGAATGGTGTCAGACTGATGATTCACAGACCTGTTCCCCTGAAGCAAATAATACATTATATGTTAATAAAAATAAATAAATAAATTTCCAATAAAAAGTAGTAGGAATTTGTTAGATGAATGGGTTGAGTCTTTAATCCTGAAAAATGGGTACAAGTGTTGAAATTCTCAGGTGGAGTCCTGGGAATATGTTTGCACTTACTGAAGTGTTGCATTTAAGAGATATTTTTAGAACTTGGTGAGAATTATTATTTAAAATATAACACCATGTAAGATGCAGTAATCAAGATATAAAAAACAGGTCTCAAATATATATTTTTCATAATAAACCTTTTTCTTTATGTAAACCTACTAGTCCTCACTTGAACATCTTTTCAAAGTTCATAGTGAATAGAAGAAGATACTTGTGCTATCCTCACCCAGGATTATTTGAATACTGTATTCTGCTAATCTTAAGGTTCTGGAAATTGTTCATCTCTTTCTAGAAAGTTTCACTATACATATTTGTATGAAGTAACAGTCCAAGGATCCCTATTCAAATCATTTTTTCCTTTTTCCCCATAGGTATATTCTTTAAAGTCAATTAAGGAATTTCAAGTTTCAGGAAGCAGATAACCAGGTCCTACATGTACTATCTTGACAAAGCCAGAGGCAGTATTAAGGTCAATGAAGGAAATGGGTTTCTATTAATGTGTCATTTCAACTCCTCATATTTGGATGCAATCATAACAATCGTGTGCTTTTTGCCAACTTTCCTGGGTATTCAACTCTCCCTCCTGGACACTGAGAGTAGAGTCAGTTACAAGCTCAGCGAACTAAATACAGGGCAGCTGGATCATAAGTTTTATTGAAGAGAACATCTGTTGCTTGGTTAGGAAGTTCTTTCATATTTTTCTATTGCATAGACCCTTAAGAGTTTTATTCCTCTTCCCACACAGCTCCAGCTTTTTGAAATTGCATTAAGACATTGTCAAGAAAATAATGTGAATTTCCTTTATACCCTTCATCTGAGTTAGTCATGAGAAGAACAGTTACAATTGACCCTCGGACAACATTAGTTTGAATGGCACTGGTCTGGCCATGCATGGATATCTTTTTTTATTAATATAATACAGAATTATAAATGTAGTGTCTCTTTCTTGTGATTTTCTTAATAACATTTTCTTTCCACTAGCTTAATTTCTTGTAAGAATACAGTATATAATACATATAGCATAACAAATTTGTGTTCACTGATTGTGTATATTTTTGAGAAGGCTTCTGGTCAACAGTAAGATTTTAGTAAAGTTTTTTGGGGGACCAAAAATGTGGATTTTTGACTGGAGAGTCAGTCTCCCAACCCCCATATTTTCAAGGATCAACTGTGTTTTATACCTACAAATGTGGACTCAAGTTAGGTATACACAAAGATAATACGATATTTATTGCTCACTTTTCAAGAAATCTGGACATTTCTGTCATCAGCTGCTGAAGAGTTTATATGAACAGAATGTACTTTGTTTTCACTGGGTTCATATGTATGTGGATCTCTCTTAGTCTATCATTGTTCATCTTTATTGTTACCTGTGTTGGTAGACTTTGTTAAAAATAATGAAAGTACACTGTTAACATAATTTATATTGTAGAAAAACAAAATTCAATCTAAATATTCAATAAGGTTAAAATGATTATGAAACATTACATAATATAAATATCTATGTGATTGAGGTTTTTAAAATTTGACTTATAGGCAATTATAAAAGATTTATTGGGCTGTATCTCACACTTATTACATTAATTTTCAGGGAAAGAACTAGACAATCTGCATTTTTAAGAAATCAAGTAATTTTGGAGAATGTTACATTAGAATGTAAGAGTAAAAGAAAGGAATGTTATTTTTTTCTTGCTACTATAATGCTCTGAACATCATAAGTATTCAATGAACTTATGCTGAACAAATGGATACATTATTATATTCTACAGGAAATGTGTTATTTCCAAGAATGAATGAATATAATAACACCAAAAGGTGTTCTTGATATAACAATGGATGAAAATAGACAATAAAAAATTGCGTGAATTCTAAGATTACAAATATTTAAAAAGAATTTAAAAAATTTTTTTTTTAGATAGAGAGAGAGAGCATTAGCTGGGGAGAGGGGGCTGAGGGTGAGGGAGTGAGAGAACCTGAAGCAGACTCCATGCCCAGCACAGAGCCCAAGTCAGGGCTTGACATGGGGCTCAATCTTACAACCCTGAGATCATGACCTGAGCTGAAATCAAGTGTCAGTTCCTTAACCAACTGAGTCACCTAGGTGCCCCTTAAAAAGGCATTTTAAATAGAAAAAATAACACCAAAATCATCATCTATATAAGAAAAAAATATAGGGGTGCTGGGTGGCTCAGTAAATTCAGCATGAGACCCTGGGGGTCAGCTCAGGTTATGATCTTTGGCATGGGACTAAACCCCCATCTGGCTCCACACTCAACACAGAGTCCGCTTGTCCCTCTCCTTCCCCCTACACCTCCCCCATTCTCCCCACTCCACCCCACTCATGCTTTGTCTTTAAAATCAATCAATCTTTAACAAAAGATAGAATTTCATCAAAATTAAAATCTTTGCAAAAGACTTTCTCAAAGAAATGAAAAGACAGGAAAGAATTATTTGTAAATTAAATACCATATAAAGTACTTTATCAAGAATATGAAAAGGTCTCTTAAAACTTAGCTGTAAGAAAACAAACGTAATTTAAAATAGGCAAAAAGAGTTGACTAAGGAAGATATCTGGATGGCAAATAGCATAAGAAGAACGCTCAACAGCATTAGTCATTAAGGAAGTGCAAATTAAAACACTATGAAATACTACAACACATACATTAGAGAAGCTAAAATGTACACAACATCAAGTACTGATGAGGATTCAAAGTAATTAGGACTCTCATACATTTCTAGTAGAGATGCAAAATGTTAGTCTCTTTAAAAACAGTTTCTTCGTTTCTTATAAAGTTAAACATACACTTACCACATGGCCCAACAGTCCCACTTCTAGAAATGAAAACTTATTTTCACACAAAAATCTGTACATGCATGTTTATAGCAACTTTATTTATAATCTCTAAACACTGGAAACAATGCAAATGTACTTACATTGGTGAATGGTAAACCATGGTATAACCATGCAGTAAAATCTTCAGCAATACATGAAAAAAAATGAATGATTAATGCAGCTGCATTAATCTCAAATGCATTGCAGTAACTGAAAGGAGCTGGGCACAAATGCTATAACCTGTATGATTCTGTTTATATGATGTTCTGGGAAACGGAAAACTATAGGGACAGAGGATAGATCAGTAGTTGTAACTGGTAAGAGGGAGAGAAATGTTTAACTCCAAAAAGACAGCATGAGGGAATTTTTTTAGGGTAACAGAACCATTCTGTGTCTTGATTATGATGATGATTATGTAACCCTAAGCGTTCATCAAAACTCAGATCTATACATTTAAAAAGATAGGTTAAAAAAAATAGTGAGCTTTATTTTACATATACTAAAAAAAAAGTTAAAAGAAGAAAAAAAATTAGAAGAAATGGAAGAAACCCTAAAATTAAAGACAATAATCACAGTGGTATGGTAGTGAATTTCTTTCTTTTTTTTTTTTTTTTTTTTTGCCTTCACTTTCCAAATATCTCTCTGATTTTGTTGAAATAGTTGTTTCAGTAATAAGTTATTTTTGTACATAAAGTAAAAAGCTTCATACTAGCACTGTGATTAGCAGAGTCATGTGTCCTTTGGTCTTCCTCATAAATTAGCATTACATTTGCTTTGTGGAGTTAAGTATCAGTTGTGATAGGGTCTATATGGCTGCAAATCAACAGATTGGGAAAAAAAACTAGTCAACCAATCTAATATTTTTCTATATAACAACCATCTGTTTAATTGCTCTATTTAATAAAAATATAACCTTTCTTTATATGCTCCTTCTTTGACCCAACTATTGGCCTCCCCTTCGTGTCCACTCCCCCCACATCCACACCCATACGCACGCCATACGCACGCATACCTACATGTAAACATGGCCACATACACTGAGACATATTTCCAACTTAAAAAAAAAAAATCCCTGCATATTGTTCAAATATGGGTTTGAAGTTATCTTCCCTGGAATCTTTCCTTGATTCCTCTGCCCAGTCTCCTTCCAAGGATTTTCCCAAAAGGCCCCTTCTCTCTGTCTGCATGGCAGAGTTCACCCTGAATCTACCACATTGCATTAAAACTCTCATTACAGAGACTATGGGTTCTGGGAAACAAACGGAGGATTTTAGAAGGGCGGGAGATAGGGAGGTGGCTTAGCCCGGTGACAGGTACTACGGAGAGCACGGATTGCACGGAGCCCTGGGAGCTTACACGAACAGTGAGTCATGGAGCACTACATCAAAAATTAATGATGCACTGCATGGTGATGAACATAACATCATAAAAAACAATACAACTCTCAGTATAGGTAACTTGACACATGAACTAAACTATAAGATTTTTACAGCAGGCTGTCTAATATATTTCGATACCCCCACTAATTAGACAAAAGCCTGGAACATGGTAGCTACTAGATACATTTTATTGTCCAGCCTGAGTTGAATACACTTACTGTTTTAGGGGGTATTCTCTCCATATTTTTAGACTTACAAGCAATCTTTTCTCCTTTCTCTCTTTCTTCCTTTCTTCTTTTTAAGAAAGTATTTTTTTTTTTTTTTTAAGGGAAAACTAATCCCTCATTGCTCAAAAAGGGAGTGGCTGGTGTATGTCTTGAGTTGAATAGATTTCTAGAGCCATATTCCTTGCTGCATTCATTCACTGATTACCAAGTGTGGGCGACATCCTGAGATCTTAAGGAGGGTATGTTATAATAAGCCTTTCAACAATATTGACAACGTGGTTCGTTCCTAAGACCTTGTCAGCTACTATTTTGTTATTCATGAGAAAAACTATTAAGGAACCACATAGAGCAGTTCAAATTTCACAGAAATTAAGAAGTTAAATACTAGACAGAGACTTTGTAGAAATCACATAAGGTTAGTTTATAGGTAACATATATCTTCTGGCCTCCCGAAGAACACAAGATCATAAACTCGTAAAATCAAAATGGGTGTGAGAAATCCACCTTCTCATCCCATTATTTTATTTGTTAATTAAATCATACCCACACTTCATCCATCTGGTTAGTAGCAGAACCATAATCAAAACTTACAGTCATGGAAACATACATAATTTAGTAATTCCTTTTATTTTAAAAATAGAACAATAAAAAAAAAGAATGTATGAATGTACAATATGAGCTACTTGCATGTTTTCAAAAACTAAAAACTAAGCCTTCCTGTAGTTTTGATTCCTAATGCTTCCACCCAGTATCAAGTGTGGAACAGCAGCATTGTCTTTTTAACAAATTTACTAGTAATATATTTTTAAAGATTTTATTTATCTATTTGACAGACAGAGAACACAAGTAGGAAGAAAGGCAGGCAGAGAGAGAGGAGGAAGCAGGCTCCCTGACGAGCACAGAGCCCAATGCTGGGCTCGATCCCAGGACCCCGAGATCATGACCTGAGCTGAAGGCAGGGGCTCAACCCACTGAGCGCCCCAGGTCTCCCTACAAGGAATAATTTTTAAAGTACTTAAGGTAAAGATTTTGAGGATGGATGATTCCTAAGACACAAATTCCACAGGTCAAGGATTCTTGGTCACAGGAATTAGCTTAATCCTGTTGAGCAGGACTTGGAGAAGTCTAACATCTGATGAAGCCCTGCCCTACAGTAGACAAATAGAAGCTTAACTTGCTGGAATTATCAGTGTCTGAAATACCAAAAAGACAAAATCCTCATGCATACACTGGGAAAAAATATCCAGCTTACTCCTTGAATCTTACGGCTCCGTGCCACCGGTTGTCTACAAGGGCGACTCACAAGCCCGTTAGCACTGCGTACTCTCAAAGACAGGTGGCCCAGGAACTACAGCACAAACAAGCTCTGCTCCCTGCTCATCCTAGGGAAACATGGATTCAGTGTGACACGTGCATTTGACCCATAAGCAGAAAGTTTCACCTGATAGAGGGTGACCCCATTAAAAATTAATACCTGTCTCTTCCATCCCAAGCTTCCTTGGTTTAGCAATGCAGTATCCATTAAAGATATTATAAGGGAACTCAATCACTTGTCCAAAGGAGATAGTGAATTAAAAAGTGCTCTGGGGGTAGAGGTAGCATCCCTACGGATAACAAGAGACTCATCAGGCTTAGTTCAAAAGAGTAGAAGTGACAAAGCCAGTCCCTATAGACCATCAATTACCTCTAACTAAAACAGCAACCACGCTTCTCAGAGAGACACTGTGCATTCAGCTAGGTTTTCAGCTTTAGCCTCAGTGCATGTCTCCCAAGCCCCACTGCCCTTCAGTCTTAGGCCCAGTTGAACTTCTGCAGAGATGATAGATATTCAAGCCTAAGTGGTTCACACACTTTTGATTTAAAAATTCAAACATGCTCCTCTGTCACTCTTGGTGCAAGAAATACTCCTGTGTTTTCTCTTCTTTTCTTTTCTTTTTTTTTTTTTTTAAATAGAAATTGAATTAAACAGCATGCTTTGCAAACAGATAGGAATGCTAATTAAAGGACAGACTTCACAGCCACATAAAAGCAGCCCCACACAGAAGTCTTCTCATTCCATCCCAAATGTGGTGTTAACGACTTGGTCAGACAGAGCTTGCGTGAACTCTGCTCACTAAAGATAGAACAACATCAAATAGTCCTAGCAAAGAAACGTGAATTCACAAATTTAAGTAATCATCTCCTTACATTTGTATTATGATTTGTGCTGTTTGATTGGTATGGGCGAAAGCTAATGTCTTGATTACAGATGCCGGCGAAGAAAGTGTTAGAGGAGACAGGGTTTGTTCTGAGAAAAGCAAAAATATAATGCTGAAATGTGATGTGACTGCTGAAATTTTAATGTACTTTTTGTTATTGCTCACTAGAACAAAAGGTTTAATCAGGAGAATATCTTAATTTTAAAGCCACAACACAATAGAAATATAAACACAGCACAGCCTTTACTTCTACTATATTTTCCCTAATTTGAGCATCATTTATTCATTCAAGAAGCTGATTCTGAGTGTAGCAGGCCCCAGGCTTTGTATTAAGGACACAAAGGTGAATAAGTCATGGTCTCTAATCCCCAAAGATGACACTCTAGGGAGGGTGGAGGATGATGCCTGAACAGATGGTTACAGAGTAAGATACGAAAGACAACGGCAGCTAAATGCACGGATTATTCTGAGTATCTTCTCTTGTCTGAGAAGTATGTGTTTGTGTGGCTGCAGGGGAGGAGGTAGCGATCAGGGGAGAATTTCTGGTAAAGGGCAAAAAGGAGGTAAAATAATATTTCAGATGGACAGGGCATGAGATCGGGGCAGTGTGTCAGTGCTCTAAATATTTCAAAATTACTCGAATGCACAGAATTCAAATGTGTAGCCGGAGTTGACGGTGGGATTGTAGGCAGCAGCCAGGTCAGGATGGCCCGGCACACGAGGCTATAAATGGTAGTCTCTGTTCTCTAGGTCGGAAACTGATCAGTCTCCGGTGGAGGGCTGGTGTGTGCAGGGTAACAAAGAGCCCAGGGATGTCTGTCAAGGCCTCTGGTTCTGAACCCCATATTTTTTTGCTCAACAAATAGTTGTTGCATGCTCCCCTTGAGTCAGGCAGTGCTCTGGGCGCTGAGGGAACAGCACTGAACAAGACAGGCAAGCTCTCTTCTTTGTAGAGAGATTGAGAGTGAACAATTTGAGAATATTAAGTCAGATTTTTAAATATTCTGGCTGTTATGTGGAGAATGAGCTTGATGGGGCCAAGGCTAGAGTCAAGGAGGCAAGTTATGGGCTGTTGATAGTCTGAGATAGTCTAGGGGGAGCCGAAGGGTAGATGGTGGGAGTAAGCATGGACAGAGCGATACATTCTAGAAATATTTAGAAAGAAGAATCAACAGGGCGTGATTATTGGAGGTAAGGTATGGTGGAGTTGGGGCAGGAGGGAAGGAAAATTGGTAGACGGTAGCTCCAGGAGGCCAAGATAAAGACCACATTAGATGTAGTCTGTCTTTACCCAAGACCACAGTGTAAAAGACCTGGGAAAACATACATAGCTTTACATGCAGGATGGCATGTAAGACCAACGTTTCATAGGGACCACATTAAAGATGGTCCCACAGCAATTCATCTACATTGCCCTAGAGAAGATAAACACCTAGTGACACACCAAAAGAATTTCAGAAACAGGATATTTGTATTTTCTCTCATGAAGGAGCACGTGCTATTACACTAGCAGAGGGTTTAGATGAAGGACCTCAAAATTTCCGAAATTCTGAACCTACCTTAACGTCCCATCTCTATTTCTATGTCAGTCGTTGCTCGTGTGAACACTGACGTGGACTAACTGTGGCTCAGGTGAGCAAACAATGCAACTGACACTTCATTTTCTTCTGCCAATAACTCAGGAGGGAAGGACTCCACAAATTAGGTTGACACATGGTGTCTAGAAAGAATTAATTCCCACTCGTTTCTGGGCAGACTTACAAGCTGGGCTTCGTCCATAAAGACTGATGGGAATTCTGAGGATGGGTTTGCATGGTGCTATTTTCTATTGCTGTCGACAACTGGGCCTAAGGATACCAAAGAGCACCTTGTTGTTTTGCTGCCGTATCATCCAGAGACCTTGGAAATGGTTCCACATTTGGAAGTTGGTCTTGACCTGCATTGGGTAGTTTGGCTGTACTTGTCATGTTGATATCTTCTGGCAGGAACACTGGGACACTTAGACACTTATTGTAAGGGCTTTATCAGAAGACAAAAATATTTTGGGTATGCCAAATCAAATTATACTGCACTTGAACAGTCACTACCCATCTTTCACCCATGGTTAACATTCATTATGCAGCATCAGAAAGATTTGGATTAAGAGACATTAGGAGAAAAAATATATATATATATTTATATTTAAATGTTTCCTTCTGAAACCAGTGTTGCTTAAGGAGCAGTTACCCAGCGTAACTGGTAGATTAATTGCACTCACAGTACTCTCTAACACATATTGGATGGAATTCAAAGTAGCTTTAGGCAAAATTATAAAGAAGGCCAAATTTTATCTTTGGAATCCCCTTGTTTTCAATTTACTCCTTCATTCATTCAATGTTTACTTACTGAGTACCTAGTATGTACTAGACACTCGTCTAAGCAAAACGTTCCTGGCCTTGTGGGGATTACTAAAAGGCTTCTTTTAGTTCTTCTCATTCCCAGCCCTCCGCTTATCCCTTTGCTCTAGTTCTCCCAGAAATACAAAATGTGTTTATCCTCTTCTCTCATTTCTCCATTGAAACATATCTCATTCATTAACGATTACCTTTCTAGGGTTTTCTGGAAAAAAAAAAGAAAGAAACTCATCTCAAGACATTACTATAACACTTGGTAACTCAGTTCTGTAACTTGCTGATGTGAGAAATAAGAAAGTGAAAACAGGGCCCCTGGGTGGCTCAGTGGGTTAAGCCGCTGCCTTCGGCTCAGGTCATGATCTCAGGGTCCTGGGATCGAGGCCCGCATCGGGCTCTCTGCTCAGCAGGGAGCCTGCTTCCCTCTCTCTCTCTCTGCCTGCCTCTCCATCTACTTGTGATTTCTCTCTGTCAAATAAATAAATAAAATCTTTAAAAAAAAAAAAAAAAAAGGAAGTGGAAACAATTCAGAACCCCCGTACCAGACCATGGAATGTGAAAGCTCTAACTCCCGGACAGAGCGGGGGCAGCACAGCCCCGCAGGAAGAGGCTGAGTCCCAAAGCCAGACAGATTTAAATCCCAGCTGCTCCTCTGGCTGACGGCACAACTTAACTTGCCTAGATACAGTTTCTAGACTTCGGTAAGGAATGCTAGCAAAGGATTAGAAATTATATATATATATATATATATATATATTCAGTGACAGGAGAAAGTAAATGGTCAAGAAATAATTATTCCAATTTTATTTCCTAGAGGTTAAAAATAAGGAATGTTTCCGCCATCAGTTCCATTTCTTCAGTGGCTATATTGCATGTGTATTGGTCTTGGGGCTCAGGGCACGATTAAATGGCTCATGGCTCATAGCTGCTAACTGAAGATCTATTCGGTTTTGTGGGAGAGGAGAATTTTTTAAAATTTTGAAATAATTATTATAGAGTTAGCTAGTTGCTACATAGAACTCTTCATTTTGCTAAACCATTTGAAAGTAAAATTGCTGACCAGGTGTGCTATTAACCCAATTTTAGCATTTATTTCCTTCAAAGACATTTTATGACATAACCACAAGACCATATAAATCAAGCTTCATAATATATCCATATTATATATTTCAATCTTCAAATTCTCAGACCCTATTCAAGTTTCACCTTGTCCCAATAACGTACTTCATGGTCAAACAACCCAGTCCAGAACAACACCCACATCGACGAGTCACGTGTCTTTCATCTTCCGCAGATCCCGACGGTTACAGCAATCACAGCAGTGCCTCCGTCTGCCCTGTCCCTCATGACTCTGACGGTTTTGAGGATACAGGCCAGTTACCTTGTTGAATATGCCTCCATTTTTTTTTCTGTTATTTTCTCAAGTTTGGAGTCATGTTATTCGTCTTTGGCACAAATACCACAGAAGTAACGCTGTGCTCTCAGAGCAGCTTTCCAGGTGACACACACTGAATCCGTCCTGTTACTGAGGAGTTGTGACTACTGTTGTATCTACTATACTCTTGCATATTAAATTAATGCATTTTTTGTGGGGTGGTACTTTGAACCCACATGTTTCCTCTTTCTTAACTTGATATATTCATTTATTTATTTTCATATTATTTAAAGTCATGGATTCCAACTTCATTCTATGCATTATAATCCCATATGAGCATTCCTTATTTTGATGCTGAAATTATTGAAGATTTGGCCAGTGGGAACTCCGTCAGGTGGAGTTCTGAGTCCTTTGGGGATGTCTCTGTCATTTTGCAGCCCCACAAGACACCCCAGCCTCATCTTTCACTTTCTTGGCCCTAGACCTGAGAATCAGCCGTTTCTTCAAGGAACTTTTCTTCTGTTAGTGAATATCCAGAAGCCAGTGTCTGCTGCTGCTGCTGGGGTATCTCTTTGCTCGGCCCTCACAGTGGACAGAGGGAGAGAATCTAAGTATGTGGATATAGATTTGGATTTATTTCTATATGTATTGCAAGACACTGAAAAACATGAGATCACACCGATATTTTGAAATCCCATCGAACACCACGGGGAGGGAAAAGAAAAAGGGAGAAGTTAAAGAAAAGGAGAGGAAGGTGAAGAAAGGAAGAGAAGGACAGGGAAGGGGTTTCGGGGGGAAAGGGGGGAAAAGGAAAGAGCAGCAGAGCTCTGTGAGGCTTTTAGATACCCCTTTAGAAGACCGTAGAGAAGAAAAATTCACATTTCAAAGGGAATGACCGCAAAGGCTTAAAAATGTCTGTTTTCTCTTTGTTTTTATTTTAGTTTTCTTGCTTACACTCAACAGTCAGGCTCACGCCCTCCTATACCTTTTTCTGCCTTTTCATGAGAATGTGAGGAAGATTTGAAGATAGTCCAGACCAACCGTCAGTCAACTGACCCCCAGACTGAATGAGACCTGGCCAAAATGAGCAGACCGATCTACCCAATCCACACCTAAGTGTCAGCACATGGGAAGCCCAGCTCGGACTAGGAGAACCTCCCAGCTAAACTGTAGTCCTGTGAACAATGATAATTTGGTTATTATTTTAAGCCACTGAGTTTTGGGGTCCAGTGTTATACATCATTATTCTGGTTTGTTGAATTAAGCTAGAAGTTATGCTTCGAAATCAGAAATACTCTTCCCCTGTCAATTTATATTGTCTGTAACACTTAATATTCCATAGGCATTGTTTAACTCAAAGATGAGTAAATGGACTGTGGTTAGGTTTCAGGGTAAGCTAGATGTATATGACTGGCACCATTAGAGTAGAATCCTATCTTTGTTTGATTCACTAAATGGCCACAGGCGACAACCCAGAGCCACATGGTGAGCATTTCAGGAGCACAGACAATGTTTCATTTTTCTTTGTATCTCTAGCACCTGGGAGAGCCCCTGCCACATTTGCAATAGTGAATGACTAAAAAGACAAGTGAATTCTGGTCAGTTATTTTAAAAGTTGAGCAAAATAAGTATTTATTTAATAAAAGAAGGAATGAGGATTCAAATTCACTGAACAGAAAATTCTTTGTTTAAAACAGTCCTAATAAAATTAAGGAGTAGAAAACAAAACAAAACAAGCCAATAGACCTGAGTCTATAAATGAAGAAACCTGTTAGAATAAAGGAGAGCTGAGAAATATTGAAGAAGGGGCAGTTTTATAGTGCAAGCATCACAGCAGAAGAGTTAGGAAAGAAAACATTTCATTTTGCTGAAAATCAGCATCCCCGGAAATTCTCAGTGTATAATTTACATGTCACAAAATCCTAAAGAGAGCCCGATGTGCAGGCATATTCTCCAGGTGAGTACACAGGCAGTATCCCAGGACCCCTGAGTTCCTATAAAGCTGGCAACATTGCCTCCGAAGAGGGTGCACATAGTTGTGTTTCCTGTGATCTCATCAGAAATCAATTTTGTTAGCATCCTTTAAAAATAAATGTAGAAGCTTGACTTTTTTCTCCCCTGTTCCAATTAAAATCAGGATTTTAACAATTATTTTCAGGAATCCAGTTGATGTTGATGCATTACTATGCAGATAGCTCTGTGTTGTAGCAATGATGTTTTGTGCTTGGATGATAATAACTGTCAAAATGCAAGGGGGTAGTGAACAGGACCCATGGGGAATGGCAGGATGACACTCTATGCAAGACATTCTGCTAATAGGTCTGAGAGCAATTACTGTATGGTTTATGGTCACACCACTTAACCCTCTCACTCTCAGACTGGAGGAAGCTTAGCCAGCAATTCGCTTGAGGAAATTGTCAGCATTCCGTGTTTTACTGAGAAAGTCCGTTTAAGAGGCATGTAATGAAGACTGTCAAATAAGTCTGCACACTGGAGACGTGGACGTGGTCTCTAACGTGACTGCCGCACAGCAGGTGAGCAAGCCAGAGGAGGCTGGGCCCCGGATTCTACCCGCTCCGGAACCAGCCTATTCCGATTCTTTGCATTTCTAGCTTTAAGTTCCCTTGACCAGTTACACTTCTCTTGCTTTCACGCACTGCTCCTTCCCGTCAGCATTAAGGTTTCATTATTTCACGTGAGTATTTTTATGGCATTGTGCTAGCTCCTATTTTCTTTGAAGAACGTGTAATTGTAGGAGTCGTGTTTACAGAAGACAATATAAGCCCTTGGTAATCATCTCTCACCTATGACCCAACATTCTTTCTAAAATATTCCAAAGCTGCTACCATCTTCCTTCCTGCCAACCAGTATGGTGCCGTGGCTTCGCAACTCCTTAGTTTTTCCGTATCCCAAATCGTGTTCTGTAACTTGTTTACCCCAACATCTACAATCAAGAAAGAACCACAGGTGATCTTCAGATTAAACCATAACAGAGTGTGTGTGTGTTATCAACCTTGCACAAAAAATCACAAGCAAATATGATTACTGAACAGAAGCTTCACAATTTGTAGATTTGGAGAAAGATAGTCATAATACGGTAAAGGTTAGATGTGATACTGAGGGCACCTGAGTGGCTCAGTTGGTTGGGTGACTGCCTTCGGCTCAGGTCATGATCCTGGAGTCCCAGGATCGAGTCCCGCATCAGGCTCCCTGCTTGGTGGGGAGTCTGCTTCTCCCTCTGACCTTCCCCCTCTCGTGCTCTCTCTCTCTCTCTCATTCTCTCCCTCTCAAATAAACAAATAAAATCTTTAAAAAAATAAATGTGATATTGGACCACATTTGATTGGGAGAGTTTCTGAGCCCATAAGGTTCAAAGAGAATAAGTTTCTAATTCTATCCATCATGGCTTCCAGTGACTGGCAATTTGAAATAACAATAAAAATATTATCATCTAATTTGATCAGTACATATAACAGGCATTTTACAAATGACCTCTGTGAGGTCCGTCTAACAAATAACATGTTTGGTGTAAACAGACTACTTTTTTCTCCACAATCTCATACAATAAATTTAGCTTTCTTTTGTGCAATACTTGATTGAACCAATTTGCAAAATAGAAGTATTATTGCCAATAATAGCTTTCACTATTTAATACTTACTATGAAAGTTATTTGAGGTATCTGCTGGGTTGAGGAGTCTGGTTGAGAGCCCCAGCTGTGGATTATAGGTACATTTGTACAGCTTGTAAGTCCAGAGAGTACTATTTACACTTTATTCATGAGAGATAGATACATTTATATACATCTATATCTCTATATATTTGTATATATCTTTAAAATAATTTTCACCACATTCAGCACTAAATTTTGCAATGGAAGGACAACCTTATTTAATTCTACAAAGGCACTGTTAAGGCCAGCTTCTGGATCCAGCTCTCTTTTGTTGCCATGGATTTTGGGACATATGCACACATTTTAATGAAACAACCTCCCCCACAATTGAACATTAAATTAGATTGAGTGAGGAATATCAGGCTTATCAATAGGAAATGATGATATTTTATAATGGCCTGATGGAATATGATAGCATGTTGGATGCCAGACCCAAATCGGGGGAATGTAGAAGTTTTTCTGGAGGAAGTGCCATCTGTGGAGTGACATGCAAGAGAAGTGGGGTTAGCCAGACGGGTAACGGAGAAAGGATTCCAGAAGAAGGGAAAACATTCCGAAGGCTGTAGATAGGAAAGAGAAGGAACTGAGGAGAAGGGAAGTTATCCGAGCTGGTGCGAGATGGGACCGGACAGGTAAAGTCCAGCTTTTCAACAGCTCATGAACTGTGGTCAGGACTTTGAACTTGGTCCTGGGAACAATGGAGAGCACAAGGTAAGGTTAGTAAATAGGCAGAGGGCAGCCAGTTAGAGATTTGGGGTCGTGTGGGTTAATTACTTCGGTTTTTATCCGAACAGTATGTTTACAACATGGGAGAACAGATTGACATTTCAGGGAGAAGTAGATAATTCAGGATAACCAGAAATGTGGGGGGAAATGATGAGAAGAAATAGGAAAGGCGAGGAGAAGGGTCATGTGTTTGCAAGAGATGATTCTTAGGTATCAGAGAAACTGGAGGCAGAGGGTTAGTGAGAGGAGGAACCCCGAGGACAGCTGGCAGTCGGAAATGGGCCACTTTATAAAGCAAAACTGGTGTGTGTGTGTGTGTGTGTGTGTGTGTGTGTGTGCGCGCGCACGCGTGTGTGTTTTAGAAGCATGTGTTTTTCCCTTCCCTGGCATGTTCTGAAAAGTGAGAAAAGTAGGGTTATATAAGATAGGAATTGAGGAGACCCAAACAGCTGTAAACCCCACTGTATGTGGGAGCATCTTGTTGGTCCAAAGAAGTATCCGAGGGTCTTGCAAGAGGATCTCTGGCTCAATATGGGAAGGTGGTGACACCCCAAACTAGTTTGTTTCATTTTGCTTTTTAAACAAGAGCATGGCAGTGTAAATCTGTTTATTCATTAAACAAATATTGATTGCATATCTTCCATGTACAAGCGACTATGTTGGGCACTGGGTATATATTGGCAAGGAAGACAGACACTGTCCCTGCCC
>NC_081557.1:267059784-267077929 GCF_022355385.1 Mustela nigripes | reverse complement strand
ATAATTTTAAAGTTATGTGTCTGATGTTTATCTCCCCTCATAGACTAAGTTCCGTGGGGCTTAAATGGGTAGGAGAAGAATAAATGAAACAAGATGGGATTGGGAGGGAGACAAACCATAAGTGACTCTTAATCTCACAAAACAAACTGAGGGTTGCTGGGGGGAGGGGGTTTGGGAGAAGGGGGTGGGATTATGGACATTGGGGAGGGTATGTGCTTTGGTGAGTGCTGTGAAGTGTGTAAACCTGGTGATTCACAGACCTGTACTCCTGGGGATAAAAATATATGCTTATAAAAAATAAAAAATTTAAAAAATTATTAATCATTTTGAGAGTATATAGCAAGGATTTCTACTAACCTGTGTGTATTTAAGGAAGTAATGTTTAAATGTACTGTGGGCCAAATTGTGTCCCCCCTGAATACATATGTGGAATTTTTAACCCTCACTATAACTGTATTTGGAGACAGAGTCTTAAGAGGTAACCAAAGTTAAATGAGCTTATAAGGATGGGGCCCCAATCCAACAGGACTGGTGTCTTCATAAGGAGAGGAACATACGCCAGAAGCATGCCTGCTCAGATCGCCGTAACAGAATACTGCGGACTGGGTGGCTTAAACAACAGGAATTTATTTCCTCATATTTCTGGAGGCTGGAAGTCCAGGCTCAGGGTGCCGGCAGAGTCAGCTTCCAGTGAGACCTCTCTCCTTGGCTGCGGATGGTCACTCCTGCCCTGAGCCGGCTTTCTAGGCTTCAAAGAGAAGGCACGTCTCTTTCTTCTCGTCATTACTGGTCACCAAGCAGTACGTAACAGCCCGTGTAATTACATACGTATGCACGAATCTTGATTGAACAAATACTTTGCACTGTCTACCGCAGTAACATTTTCTTCCTCACAGAAACCTGACGAGGTAGGTAGTAGCATTCTCTCCATTATACAGGCGGGAAAACGGAGGCACAGAGTAGAAGACAGGAAAGTAGAATTTGTTTTTGAAGGTTGGTCCCCCCTCACCATGACCATTATAACGTGTTTAATTTCCCTTCTTTTTAAAGATATTTAAGTGAGATAGCATTGACAAGCTGTGCTCGAGAGACTCAGATGTAAGAAGACTGGCTTCGGGATCCTGCCGATTCTAATGAGCTCCCAGACGTGGGCTCCAGGTCGGCTGCATTACAGTCCCCACCTCCTGGCAAGGAACTCTTTGATTAAAAAAATAAAACTCGGGGTGCCTGGGTGGCTCAGTGGGTTAAGCCTCTGCCTTCAGCTCAGGTCATGATCTCAGGGTCCTGGGATCGAGCCCCACATCAGGCTCTCTGCTCAGCAGGGAGCCTGCTTCCTCCTCTCTCTCTCGGCCTGCCTCCCTGCCTACTTGTGATCTTTGGCTGTCAAATAAATAAATAAAATCTTAAAAAAAAAAAGTTTAAAAAAATAAATAAAATTCATGCAGTATTTTAGAACGACCCCAAGAATGATCCATGGTAAATCCAGCAGGTGTCAGATGTTCTAAAGACTGATGGAGTCCTCTTGGACAGAGAACACCTGCAGCCCGTGTACAGGAGTCAGGGCAAGTAGCTCCCTGGGAGCCCTCCTGAGGAATTCAGATTTCCATTCCCTGGCCTCCCACTTACCCTCTTGAAGAGATAAGGACGGGGTCTTATAAATCCGCTGTTTAAACAGAACGGGTTACAGATAACGGGAGAAACCACCCTTGACTCTACCAGACCTGCCTTGCAGCAGTCCGGCTGCCATGTGTGTGGCTCACAACAAGGGGGAGCTCCTGAAGACACGGCGCCTGTGGCCGGGGGTCGCTGGGACATGGGGAGGAAGGCTGGGCCCCAGCCCACCTGTGCAACACTTGCTCCCAGAGATGTTACCTTCTTTTTTATAAAAGTGAGGCTAAAAAAGAAACTTGAACTTAAAAAAAAAAAAAAGTAGATAATCACAACTTGATCAAAGGGAACATGGTGATAAAATGGTAAAAGAAAAAAATATAAATAAAAAGAAAATAAAAATAGCTAAAATAAACAATATGGCACGAATGGGAAAAACTATTCAACAAAACAGACCTACAGCCCAGTACAGACGGTGTGGGATGTGAGTCAAGAGTGAGGGCAGGGGCTGGGCACCAGTGGTGTTCTGCATTTTTCCCTTCCTGGCCCTTCTTCCAGGTCCAGCCCCAAGTGGTTCTCTAAGCCAGGAGGCATGAGACCTTCGGAGAGAGTCCCTCCTTGGGAATCCTCAGGCGAAGCCCTGAATCTGCCTTCCCTGCCTAACCCAGATGCCTTCATACCCAAACTTCTAACAGATATTTAATCAACACACAGAGCACCCGAGGAGCCTCTAGTATCCAGTAGTACAGTGAATACAGAAGAAAAAGAAACAGAAATTTTGGCGAGAATGTGGAAAAAGGGGAACCCTCCTACACGTTGGTGGGAATGCAAGCTGGTACAGCCACTCTGGAAAACAGTAGGCGGTTCCTCAGAAAGTTGAAAATAGAGCTACCCTACCACCCAGCAATCGCACTACTGGGTATTTTCCCTAAAGATACAAACGTAGTGATCCGAAGGGGCACGTGCACCCGAATGTTTATAGCAGGAATGTCCACAATAGCCAACTATGGAAAGAACCTAGATGTCCATCGACAGATGAATGGACAAAGAAGATGTCGTATATATACACCATGGAATACTATGCAGCCATCAAAAGAAATGAAATCTTGCCATTTGAGATGATGTGGATGCAACTAGAGGGTATTATGCTTAGCGAAGAAAGTCAATCAGAGAAAGATAATTATCAAATGATCTCCCTGATATGAGGAATTTGAGAGGCAGAGCGGGGGGTTGTGGGGAGTAGAGAGGGGAAAATAAAATGAAACAAGATGGGACTGGGGGGACACAAATCATAAGAGACTCTTAATCTCAGGAAACAAACAGAGGGTTGCTGGGAGGTAGGCGGGGAGGGAGAGGGTGGCCGGGTGATGGACCTTGGGGAGGGTGTGTTCTATGGTGAGAGCTGTGAATTGTGTGAGACTGATGATTCGCAGACCTGTACCCCTGGGGCAAATAATACTTTAGACGTTAATTTAAAAACATCAAAACAAAACACAACAAGAAAAAAAGAAATACCTACGGCCTCTGCCCCCATCTGCCTGAACTTGCCTTAATTCTGCTGCTGTTGAAGAAGAATGCATAGTTTCCCTGCCCATCTTGGCTTAGCTTTGTACTAAGAAGGTCTCAAGCCACCTGTCCTCACAAGGCCCTATGTAGTAATACTATTGTTGGTGTTCCTGACAAAAACCATGCCATCTGTTGCATGGTAATTGATTGTGTATGTGTACATGCACACGTGTGTATGTGTGTGTGCCTCTGTGTTACATTTCGAACCTGTGTTCTCTATCTTTATTAACTTTTTAAAATGGTATTGATTTAGGCAGCCCCCTGGGTAGTTTGCATCAATAGCCCTGATTCTTCACCCTCCCCTGCCGATAGTCAAGCCCTTTGCCATGTATCAAATTTCAAAGCCCACTTAAAATATTAACCTCCACACCAGTCAGAATGGCTAAAATCAACAAGTCAGGAAATGACAGATGCTGGCGAGGATGCGGAGAAAGGGGAACCCTCCTACACTGTTGGTGGGAATGCAAGCTGGTGCAGCCACTCTGGAAAACAGCATGGAGGTTCCTCAAAATGTTGAAAATAGAACTGCCCTATGACCCAGCAATTGCACTACTGGGTATTTACCCTAAAGATACAAGCGTAGTGATCCAAAGGGGCACGTGCACCCAAATGTTTATAGCAGCAATGTCCACAATAGCCAAACTATGGAAAGAACCTAGATGTCCATCAACAGATGAATGGATCAAGAAGATGTGGTATATATACACAATGGAATACTATGCAGCCATCAAAAGAAATGAAATCTTGCCATTTGCAACAACATGGATGGAACTAGAGCGTATCATGCTTAGCGAATTAAGTCAAGCAGAGAAAGACAACTATCATATGATCTCCCTGATATGAGGAAGTGGTGATGCAACATGGGGGCTTAAGTGGGTAGGAGAAGAATCAATGAAACAAGATGGGATTGGGAGGGAGACAAACCATAAGTGACTCTTAATCTCATAGAACAAACTGAGGGCTGGGGGGAGGGGGTTTGGAAGAGGGGGGTGGGATTATGGACATTGGGGAGGGTATGTGCTTTGGTGAGTGCTGTGAAGTGTGTAAACCTGGTGATTCACAGACCTGTACCCCTGGAGATAAAAATGTATGTTTATAAAAAATAAAAAATTAATAAAAAAAATTAAAAAAAATAAAAAAAAAATATTAACCTCATCTGGAAACTGTCCCCTCAGACACACCAGCACCAGTTTGACTAAATGTTGGGGAACTCTGTGCTCCAGTCAAGGTGAAACATAAAATCCACCATCACACCATTTGACTGCAGTTACTCCCCCCAAAAATATGTGCTGTTTCCTTGACTTTAGCTCAGCTGTGACTACGTGACTTGTGTTGACCTTTGGAGGTTAGCAGGCATGTCATGACCTAAGGCCAAACAAGCTTTTTGGTGCTTCTGCCTGGGCACTTGCTTCTCTCCCACAACTCTGTATACCCTTCTAAGCCTCTGAGAAAACCAGCAACCCAGGAAGTAGAGGTGAGTCACCCCCACAGAGCTCAGCCTGAAGGAGCTGACCGACCTCAGCCAACCCACAGCCACGTTAACTAAGTGAAAGTTTGTTGTAAGACTCTGAGCACTTGTGGGGTTTTTTATGCAGGCTCATGGTGCCTATGCTGAACCATGACACCATCCGTTTTGTTTACATGGACATTTTGTGTCCGTTCTACATGTTCATCTGTTGCCAGCTTTCCTCTACTACGGCTCTTTGATCTGTTCTGTAAAGACACCCTGAATTACTATGAAAGCACAGATATTTTACTTAGGTTTACTATAGGTTTAATACCAACTTTCTCAAAAGAGTGTAATGCACACTTTCAGTCCTGGTAATTACACACGAGTGAAACTCACACAGTACTCTGCAAGTATACAATGTCCAGAAACACAATACTTTAATGCAAAAGACTGAAACTCTGCAACACACGGAGGAGATTCCGGTGGTCCCTGATCACAACCTTTTGCTGTCTCTCCACCAGTTTACAGAAAAAAAAAAATCCAGAATTCTTAATCTGATAGCTGGGCTCCATGCCATCTGGTCTAAACCCCTTCTCTTGCCTGGTGTAACATATAAGTTAAATGGCAGAATTAATGGGTTGTAATTATAAAAGTAACTTGCTTTTGATCTTTTACCATCCCTTTACAACTCTTCAGTGTAAATATTCCTTTCCCTACCCCAAATGCAAACTTAGGCAATCTCATGGCCAATTTTCCTCTTAGATTTTTTTTTTTTTCTTACACCTCCTTTAAGTTATAATCTTGATCGGAACCCAGTGACTAAATTTGCCAGTTGAACATGTCGATCAAAGCTCTACCATTGATGTAATGTTAAATTTCTTTCCTTCCCCTGAACTGGGTCCTGGGATAAACTACTCCTTGCAGGAGAACAGAGGGAAGAAGTTTCCCCTTTTGTCTCATTCACTTCCTCCTTCACGAGTCCGCTGGTGTTTCGGACCTTGCTGAGGTAGAAGACGGAGTAGAAAAGAGAGGTAAGGGAAAGCGCAAGCACTCCTGAGGAGACGTGTCCGTAAATATGTTTCTAAGGGCGATGTCCGAGGGATTACTGCCTATGTTTTCTTTGAGGACTTTTATGGTTTCAGGTCTCACATTCAGGTCTTTAATCCATTTTGAGTTTATTTTTGTGTATGGTGTAAGAAAACGGTGCAGTTTCATTCTTTAATTTTTTGCATAGCACAGGAAGGCATCAACAAAATGAAGAGACAACCTAGTGGATGGGAGAAGATATTTACAAATGATATATCCAACAAGGGGTTAATAACCAGAATATATAAAGAATTTATGCAATGCAGCAACAAAAATACAAAAATCTGATATAAAAATAGGCACAGGACCTGAATAGACATTTTTCCAAAGAAGACATACATACAGGTGGCCCACAGACACACACAAAAAATGCTCAATGTCACTAATCATCAGGGAAATGCAAATCAAAACCATAATGAGATATCACCTCACACCTGTCAGGATGGCTAGTATCAAAAGGATGATAAATAACAAATGTTAGTGAGGTTGCATAGAAAAAGGAACCCTTGTGCACTGTTGATGAGAATGTAAATTGTACAGCTACTGTGAAAAGCAATATGGGTCTCCAAAAAATTAAAAATAGAAATACCATATGACCCACTGATTTCACTTCTGAGTATTTATCCAAAGAAAAGGAAAACATTAATTTGAAAAGATATATAACTCCTACATTTATTGCAACTTTATTTATAATAGCCAAGATACGGAAGTCACTCCAGTGTCCACTGACAAATGTATGGATGAAGAAGATGTGATATATATAAATATATATATAACCATTAAAAAACCCCTGAGATCTTGCCATTTGTGACAACATGGATGGACCTAGAGCATGTTACATGCAGTGGAATAAAACAGAGAAAGACAAATACCATACGGTTTTACTTAAATGCGAAACCTAAAAATGACACGAATGAACACAAAAAACAGAAACAGACTCATAAATTCAAATAAACTAGTGGTTGCCGGAGGGGAGGTAGGTAGGGGAGTGGGTGAAGGCGGGGAAGGGGATTGAGAGGTACAGACATCCAGCTGTGACCTACGTAAGTCACAGAGATAGAGAGTACACCGTGGGGAATATAATCAATAATAGTGTAATAACGCTGTATGGTGACAGATGGTGATTCCACCGATCATGATGAGCAGAGTGTAATGCATAGAATCGTCTAGTCATTATGTTCTGACCTGAAACTTATATAACATTGTATGTTAACTCTCCTTCAATACTAGGGTCTTCAATACTAGGGTCTGCATAAATGATAAAATAAATAGTCTCATGCTTCTGATCCTGGCCAATGTTTAAAGCTGCCTCTTCCTTCGAATGCATATTTCTGTGTGTAAGCAGGGCTTCCCCTCCAGCAGACTCCTCCAGCCCCTTACAACCTGGGTCCTCTTGTTTTGTAAGGCTGCTATCTGGGCAGGATCCTTTTTAAAGTAACAACCCAATCTCAGTTTCCATGCCTGGCCCTTCAAATTTACAGGCACGTGACTGCCTTGAGGAGGACGGCTCCATCCCAGATGTGAATCCTTTTCTGTATATACTATTGGCAGAGTCCGTAGCCCCAACAGGGCACCTAATTTAGCGAGTTGCCCCATGGAGTCCCCTTGCTAGGAGTATCTGGGGGGGCTCAGTTGGTTAAGTGTCTGCCTTCAGCTCATGTCATGATGCCGGGGTCCTGGGATCTGGGCCCTGTTGGGCTCTCTGCTCAGAGGGGAGCCTTAGTAGTCTGTAAGCCCCCGGAGCTGAAAGAATTTGCCTCATTCCTCTCTCTATCAGTTCAGAGTCTTGGAGAAACTAGATGCTCAAAATGTATGTGTTCCGTGTAGTGCTGGGATACTGTGCTTCTCTTCAGTGTCCAAAACATTCCCAATTACAGTTTCATTCAAATTAAAAGAGATTTGATGGGACATTCATTACTTAAAAAGTAACATTTATTAGTCTGTGTGTTGTGATTAGAGCTTTAATGTCATCAGGAAGAACTTTAATCTGACTTCATTTTCACTCCATTAAAAATCTTGTAACAATGTTAATAAATTAGATCTCCAGAGTCATAAAAGTATATGTCATCGCCCCAATCTGTGTGCATTTGACTAGCATTTGGATATTTAGTATAGTTTTAGATTTGGGAATATTCACCATTTATGCAAATTAATGTTTCCATGATCTTAATGAGGCCACACAAAAGTATAAATTGTATAATTTTGGTCAGTCTCGTAGTCCATGACACTAATAAACTGGGGACTACACTGTAGCAATTAAAGTTCATTTCTTTGTTTAAAATGAACACTGTCTATTGTGAGCTCATCACAGACTTGCCTTTTTTATGCAGAATTATAATTAGACATCATAAAGAAACTGAACTAGAATTATTGTTTTAGGAAAAAAGGAGACTTAAGGGAACAAAATAAACCCAAACACGTAGACGTAGCATTAATAAGGCATGGTCATGAGGCGTAAATGCCCTCTTATGTATAAGATTTAATTACCAAGATTCTCAATTTAGAATCATACAAGGTACAATATTTACCAACTTATAAGTAATTTTGTTTGTTTATAGACATGCAAAAAAGCCTTAGAACAGAGAAAGGAAACAAAGAGTTAAATAGTCTGGAGAAAAAGGCAACCTCATCGATGCTCAGAGGCTCCCTTTCCTGGATGCCACACAACAATACTTAGGATGGAAAAACTTATTTCATGCATATACCAAGTGAATACCTTTCATATGACAAGGAAATCTGTAGCTTTCTATGTATTTATTTGTTTTTTTCATTAACTTTGCTCTTATATTTTTCTGAATTCCCTAAGAAACAAAAAGAATTACTGGAAGTCTGAGAGATTATGAGGTAGTTTATTGAAAGATTGGTTTATTTTTTTTAATTTTTTATTTTTTTTAATTTAAATTCAATTAGCTAACATGTAGTACACCATTAGTCTCAGATGTAGGGTTCAATAAGTCATCAGTTGCATATACTGCCCAGGGCTCACCGCATCACGTGCCCTCCTTAATGTCCATCACTCAGTTACCCCAAAAGATTGTTTTCAAGGATGAAATGTACTACCTAGAAAATTCATATTCTCTTGTAGTTTCTCCTATGAGGCAAGTAAGAGCCCTCAGCCCTGAATAATGATAGTTACCTTTCATGAAATGCCAAATATGCATAGAAGCTAGAAATCATTGTTCACAATAACCCTGAATATAGGTGTTATCATTCTCATTTAGATAAGTAAACCCATTCAGAGAACTAACACAGTAAAGCCAAGATGTGAATTTCGGTGTCTCTGTCTCTAAAGAGCACATTCTGTCCCCGCTCTATCCCACCACAGCTGTGAAACATTGCTGTCACTCTATTTGCTCTAGATTGGGATTAGGTAAATCTTAAATTTAATCATCAGGTTATTGAAGCATCATTTTAGATCACATTACCTATTATCTGACAACCAGTATATGCTTTAAGTCAAATTTTGGATTATTTTTTAAAAAAGATTTTATTTATTTGAGAGAGAGACGGAGAGAGTCCAAGCCCGGGGGGGGGGGGGAGCAGAGGGAGAGACAAGCAAACTTCCTACTTGGGGGGACGGTGTTTATAGTGCTACGTTCTGAATTTCCTTCGAAATTCAGTAGGGTTGTCCCCTTTCAGAGTAACTCAAACTGCACTGAAGTGTTTGCACTAGTTGGTTCTTGCAAAATACTTTCTCTGAACCTATCAACTATTGATATAAACAACTGGCTGTGTCCTACGCTATTTTGACTTATCCTTTCTCCCATGCTTACTTTTTGTTTTTGTTTTGTTTTTTTTTTTTTTGAGAGAGAGAGAGAGCACACTCTTTGGGTCGGGGAAGGAGAGGAGCAGAGGGAGACAGGAAGACAGAATGTGAAGCAGGGCTGCCTTCCCAGTGCGGGGCTTGATCTGAGCCCTGAGATCACGACGGGAGCCAAAATCCAGTCAGATGCTTAAGCCAGTGAGCTACCCAGGCGCCCCACACTTACTTCTTAAAATGATTTCTTGTTCAATGAGAAAATATTCTTTAACTTAATGCTTGTCATTAGAGGGTAACTGTACAATTGCCCGCACTTGAAAACAAATATACTCTTATTAAACAATAATTATAAAAATTAAAATTGCTAATATTTTTATTCTGCCAAACATTGTGCTTTGGTGTGTTTAGGATTACTTTCCAGATCTTAAGCCTATCCTATGTCTAATAGCATAAGGACAGTTGTGGGGAAAAGAGAAAATCCTCGGGCTTCCTTTCTTCCCTACTTGTATATTTACTTAACTCCTGTAAGCATTTTATAATTTTTAAAAACTTGGTTCTGAATGGAGACTCAGATATGCAAATAGTAAGACCCCGACCCGAGGTGCTGCTGGGCATTGCCAGCAAGCAGCGCCAGGACCGAGGCCCTGGGGTCTAGTTCCCGCCAGGACTTGACGCCAGGGCTTGGAGTGCAAATGTCGCTCCTGAGGAGAAGCAGGGGTAGGAACTGGCCAGGATCAGAGCCTGTGAATGCAAGGAACAGTAGAAAAGTCTACAGTTTTTTAGCGAGCGCAGGACGAAAGAAGCAGGCATCAGTGAGGAGATACTGTGTTAAAGCTGGGAGAGGGACGAGTCAAATCAGGACAAACGATCAAGTAAACGTGAAGTTCTAGCCCTGGCTCTGCTGCCCGACAGCCGAGCAAACTGCCTGCGCTCACCTGCCCGGGAGGACCCGCATCGCCCAGACAAGTCCTGCACCAGAAGCAGCACACCCCGGAGCAGAAACTGGCCTTTGATGTACACGTAGATGCTCCCGGACACCATCCTGTCTGTTCTGCCTTGGTCACGGGCTCAACCTTAATCCAGACTGTGTTTCTTCAGGAAAACGGCCAATGGAAGCAGGGTAAGAGAATTCCCCTGACCTGAAATGGGCCCTGAGATCATGCACCCAAGTTTCTTTCTTCTTTTTTCTTCTTTAAGATTTTATTTATTTGACAAAGAGAGAGAGAGAGCACAGTACGCAAGAGAGAGAAAAAGCACAAGTAGGCAGAGAGGCAGGCAGAGGTAGAGGGAGAAGCAGGCTTCTGAACAGAGAGCCCCATGAGGGACTCGATCCCACAACTCTGGGATCATGACTTCAGCCACAGGCAGCCGCTTAACCACTTAACTGACTGAGTCACCCAGGAGCCAACCAAGTTTCATTAAGGAGCAAATCACCCAGTTTTAACCCCATATTCTCTGAGGAGCTAACATGAAGTTTGCATTTTTCACAGAAAAGTGACTGAGTGTCCTACAATAAAAATTTAGCTTTTCTTTTTATAAAAGCAAGTTAATAACTTCACATGTTTAGGGGGAAAACGAGCATTAAGCTTCTGATCTGGCGTCTCCCAGAACCAGAGTAAATATACCAGTGGACCAAACTTATTAATATCTTCAAGGGAACAGCACACTATTGTCATCACTTTGCAACATAGTATCATTAAGTTATTCCAAGTTGATTCTCACTAAGAATCAACACTAAGTTGATTTTATAGTATTACTGATTTGATACTGCCTCTGAGAATTGCCCTAGTGTATAGGCTATCTGAGTCTTAAAAATAAACTCTTGTTGGTAGGTGTTTGTATCTGTAATTTGGGGTGAAATTTTGGAACATGTAAGATTATCTCCTTAAATGGTTTTGTGTGTATTTGTATGTATGATGAATTAGTTGTACACAGTTCTCACATAAAGAGAAAATAAAAAAGCAAAAGCCATAATCACATCATTTTTTCTATCTCCAAATATGGCATCTTGGGATAATTTTTCATCCTGTCACAAATTCATAACTAGATATGTTACCATCTTCCTTTCTTTGTATTGATATTTTCACTCAGAATTATTTGTGAACTCTTGTCATTAAAATATATACACTTACAGACTGGACTTTTCTTTTAAAGATCACTTAAGGACTAACATAAAATGTACCCTTATATTTAGAAGTTCCTGTCTCCCACACATATATACTATAACTCTATTAGTTAGAATGATCATTCACATGTAGAAACAGTCTAATGTGGAAGCGGAGGCCAGTAGCGACATAAACTCATTTTATTATAATTGAATCAGACACATGCATTAAATAATATTTGAGGGACAAAAGGGACTTTTCTAAAATTGGTTGTGGCAGGCTGCCCTCCCAGAAGAAGACTGACCCCCTACAAATCTCCCTGTCCTCAGGGCCACTCTTCATCACACCAGAAAGTGGACAGAACTTCCCCAGACAGAAATGTTGATGTGGCAAACCCTACAGCAATCCTGCTGGGTCATTCGGCTCCACTGTGCACCTGGGACCCAGTGCCCCGATCTCATCGAGGTTGGCGCCGGTGGTCACCCTCCCCACAGGTGCACTCACTTGCTGGTAGAGGGAGCGGGGACTCATGTTCCTCCATACCATACTGCGCTATCCTGCCCACCTCAGACCAGGCAATGGATGGCTGCTTCCATAATTACGCTGCTTACGAGCCCCCAGGACCGGAGAGACAAAGTCTCTCTTCCAGAATTGGAAGTCTAGCTTGGCTAGACTTCTGGGTCTGCTCAAGAATGCGTGGACAACCAGAATCCCGCACACCTGCTGCTGTTCCTGTCTCCAAGTTTTTTCCCTAGAAGGCTGCTCTGGCAGGTCTGGTGCATGTGTGCCGTCTAGCTATGTGCTCTGTTGCCATGACAACAGTGACAATAACAGCTACTCCAGTACAGCTATTTACTGGGCTAAAGACTATCAGCCTTCACCAAAACGCAAAGAAGTAATAAAATTATCTTCATTTTAGTGGTAGAAATTGAAGACAAAGAGGCTAATTAATTTGCCCCCATCTACTTAGATAATAATCTATGGGGTCAGATTTTAAATTCAGGTTGGTCTTTGCTTTGAATCTTTATAGTATTAGCTCAATTATTCAAACTGTTGAAAGGGAGAAAACTTAGCCACTTTGTTAACTAGGTCCTAAGCCAAAGAGCCTTAAATCGCTGTTGCTAAAACATGAAGTTTATTATACTGGCTGAAACTCTACAGAGTTCTGGTAGAGGCTGAGTGTTTAAACTTGCCTTGAGTAGCTAAAGAAAGGCAGGGGCCTGCTTCTAGTATTTGTGGGCCAGGAGCAAAAGAACAAATGGAAAATGATATATGTCTAAATCTTTAAAAGTTATAGATCAAGCTAATAATTCATAAGTAAATCATGTTCTGTCCTTCTACTTTGATAAGTATACTTTAACAGAAATGATATCATTATTTATACATGCGCATCTGGCACACAGCTATGTTTTTCTATGACTGCAAACCAGCAAACCATCAAAAACAGCTTAATTCAATTATTATTGTGCTTGTCTGCATGTTCTCTTTAGGCCTGTTATACTCAAACAAATAATAAAATAAAAGGATACATAATTCACTATGTATTATATACTTTTTGATGAAATCCATTTCCTTTTGCTTTCACTTCAGGAAAATCACCATTTAGGTTGTGATAATCAATATTTTTATATAATTTAGGTTCTATTGACAACAATGATGGATTAACCATTCTCTTTCAGGACACTGTAGCTCTTTGATCATTCATTTTAATTAAATTCCATCTAGAGAATCTTCATTTTCCTGAAGGAGTAGCAATTGGAATTTTTAATGACATTTTTAAAGCATTTCTTGTGTTTGGAAATTAACCATGAATTTTACAAATCATTCTTAAATATTGTAATGAGGTCATATATGATAAATTACTATCACAGAAATTACTGCAAAATATTTTAAATGTAGCATATAAATCACTATCTCCTATATAACAATTTTACCTCCTCTTAAAGCAATAACTCAGTTCCATACACTACTTAATTTAATTTTTTAAAAAATATTTTATTTATTTATTTGTCAGAGAGAGACACAGTGAAAGAGTAAACACAAGCAGGGAGAGTGGGAGCGGGAGAAGCAGGCTTCCCGCTGAGCAGAGAGCCCGATGCAGGGCTCCATCCCGGTCCTTGGGACCATGACCTGAGCCAAAGGCAGACGCTTAATGACTGAGCCACCCAGGAAACGTTTAATTTTTTTCAGTACTGGAATATTAAAATTTTATAATGTGGTATCCTGTTGTTGTTTTTTTCCAGATCTCTCTTTAGTTAACACTATACTTGATCTATAATATCTCAAAATAGTTTCTTTGGAAATTATTTTGGGGATTATTTGTATGTGAATCTTCTTCTTCATAGTCATACAAATATTTCCATGCCTTTTTTACATCTATACATTTTCTACAAATTTAAAGAAGTGTCATTCTTGTTGCATATTTTATTTGAAGTTTCTTAAAATTTAGAGAAAACACCTTTTTTCTATGTTAAAAAATAAATCCCTTTTAAAATTGTAATATCTGGATTTTTATATCCATTAATTGTGACTAGAACAAATTCAAAATTAATTTTATTATCCATGAAAGTCCATGATTCACTTTTTTTTAAAAGATTTTATTTATTTATTTGACAGAGAGAGATCACAAGTAGGCAGAGAGGCAGAGAGAGAGGAGGAAGCAGGCTCCCTGCTGAGCAGAGAGCCCGATGCGGGGCTCAATCCCAGGACCCTGAGATCATGACCTGAGCTGAAGGCAAAGACTTAACCCACTGAGCCACCCAGGCGCCCCCATGATTCACTTTTTATTTGAGGGGTTTTTGGTTTTCAGCTTAATTCTTCCAGTGTACCTCATAACTTTTCAAAATACATTCTAATTATTTTAAGTCTTGAGTTAACATTCCCTTATATATCTGAGAATTCCCATGAAGACATCAGTAGGCAGGGAGACCAGGGGATAACCACCTGGACTTCACGCTCTTCCTTCTTGCCGATCACCTGCTCTGGCTTCTGTCGCCAAACCCAAGGGAAGTCAGAAAGACCATGTATAAGCTTTTAGTTGCAACCCAGAGCACTGAACTCCCTTCCAAGGATTTGGTGGGTGTGCCGATGCCCAGCTGCTGTGGGTACTTCTGTTAAAGGCTTACACCTACAACCTTCTCAAGAGGACGATCATTGGGTGAGGTCACATTTCCTGGAGGTGCCTGTGAGTTAACATATCTTCTGTGACTGATGGGGAAAGTGCTACAAAAACCCCACCCTCCTGTCTCAGGTTGGAAAAGGCTGCGTCATAATTTATATCACAGAGCCCCCGATGGGATCATTTCAAAGCCACCTCCCACTTGAAACCACATTCTTCTGTCGTTCTTTCCCACTGACTATCTGCCTCCCTCACTCCCCTGCTGGTTTGTCCTGAGAGCACCGTCTTGATGCGTTGTGTATACTCCCGTCCCCATCTTAGGGTGTGCATCTAGGGAATCCGCCATAGGAAAGAACAATGACGTGTTCAGTGTCTTCACAAAGACCAGTCCCTGGAATAGAGGGCGGAGTGAAGAAGGCTGGGCAGCAAACCTGAACATATGCTCATGGGAGACTGGAGTATTAGGCATCTGCAGGAGACCCCCCCAAAATGCATCAGCTCAGCCTTTCTCATGAACAGATCCTAGCTTCAGGAGTAAAAATGACTACATTTCTCAATATCTCTTAAAGCTAAGGATGACTGTGTACCCTAGTTCAGACCAATGAGATGTAGGCAGAAGTCTCAGGAAAGAGTCTTGCTAATCAAAAACCCAAAACGACAGTAGCAGAAAGACATTTTGCCCTTTCCTTTTTCTCCTTCTTCCTGCCGGGAGCGCAGGGACTGGAAGCCTGGAAGGACAATAGCCATCTGGTCGTGATTTTCATGACCATGGTTTTTTTCATTTTCATGATCATGGTTTCATGGTTTCATGACCATGATCTGAAAATTATAAGGACAAAAGAAAATGAACATGTTAGGATAACTTAGTAGTAAAAGATTCCAGGTCCCTGTTGTACAGTCTGGACTGTCTACCCATAGATTTCTCATTGTGCAAGAAAAAGAAAACCTACTCTTTTTCAAGAACTCTTAGTCAGATTTTCTGTTATTTGTGGCTGAACTCATTTGTATTACAGCAACCATTAAAAGAATAAAATACAGTTATACTAGAGACTCAGAGTTTTGTTTTCTCAGAGCAAAGCCCATCTATAACATCATACCTTTCCCAGTCTAGGCATTTAGTCTACTTCATGACTTCTCCAACAAGTGCACTGAAAAATAAAGCCATGCATGCTGGTAAGGTGCATCGATACTTTAGTCATGTACAGAGTCAGGATCCTGCAGACGCAGACAAAATGGTAAGGACACCATTCGGCATGCAGAACAATTTTAACAGGTGCAGGAAAATTAGCCAAATGGAAATAGGCTTGAGGCCGAGGGCTATTCTCAGTGTCTTATCCAAATATGTGTCTGAGAATTATTGCCCAATGTAAATGCTCATGGTTCTGGTTTCAAATCTTGCCCAAGAAGAGAAATAAATCTTGTCACAACAAAGTATCCAAGTGCCTTTTGGGCAGATATCGTGCATATTTTCCAGAAGGAATAGTTTTTTGGGTCAAGTCACATTTGTCTCATATGGACATAGACATAAGTGCCTTATTGAAATAGCAGAGTACAATGTGATAAGTGCTAATACTTCTGACAAGTGTTAAAATTGAGAATCTATGTTTTTAAAGCCTTGAGGGTAACATCTCTTTGTCTTTGTGATAGGAACATATCTTAAAGTCAAGCACCAGGAGCTATGGCTCTGGGCCTGAATTGATTATTTTGGGGGTAGGGGAATTATGTGAAATAACTAAGTAACAGTGACCCAAACTGATTTATCACATCCTGTATTCCAGTGCAAAAGAATTTCACATAATTCTCAGACAGAGACAATGAAATTCTATTTGGTCCAAGAAAATGCTGTACAGGGTATTTTTATGAGCCCTGTTACTATGTTACAAGAAGTGGACCATTAGGACGTGCACTACACCCACACCTACACATACACTACGCTGGTGATCATCTATAATCTTTTACTTATTTTATAGTTTGAACCGAATGTTCCCTCTGGCTTTGAATACAAGGCCCATACTTGGAAACCGAACTCAGCCAACATTTGTATGAGAGAGAATCAACCCTAAATGATGTAAGAAACTTTATTCCAGAGATCGTAATTCCTGGATGTAAAATACTGTTCTGAGGAGAAAATTTAAACTCCATTCTTGCCAACTCCAAAAACGAGTCCGACTACCTTTGAGTGGTGTGTGAATCAAACCGCGTTGGACTGGTGTGTCAGAGACAGTAATGACCTCATGGAGAAGCGATTTGTGAAGAAACACTCACTTTAGACAAGAAACGTTTGACCTAGTTTTTGTACTCTCTAATACTCAAAAAAGTTTATATTCAAGGATATAGTGAACCGCACAAGAGGATTCGATTTCTAGCCGGAGGCCGACGGCCTGATGCAGCCGTTCTTCCATTCTTTCGTCCACTCTGAACAGATAAAGACATTTAATGTGTGATGAGCTAAGTACAGGAATTCCAAGTCAAAAGTGGCAAAAATCCTCAAAGAGCCAATTTAGTAGCAGAGACAAACGATAAGGGAACAGTTACAATTACAAACACAGGCACCCAACAAGGACACACATGCAGGGCTGTGGACCCTCGACAATCCAGAGGGAAATGAGAAGTGTTAAGAAAAGCTTCACAGAACTATTTGGAATCAGTGAGAATTGCCGACTTAATACCAAAATCAAGAAGGAAATAGTGAGTAATAAACTGTCCACGAGGACGACCGTAAGCCCAGGTCCGTAAAGACAGAATGAAGCTGGATTATGAACGCTCCTGCCGGGCACATAGGCATTTGGATTTTAACAGGAGGGTCGGGACCCAGCGAGGGCCTCTTAGGTGTGGAACATGAGCAGATGTTTATTTTAGAAACCTGACTTTGACAAATTTGGTTATACTGGAGGTGAGGGAGAGGAAAGACAGAAATGTCATGCACCACGAAAGGAATGGGGAGAGACTGGACTAAAACAGTGATCTCGATGATAGAGATAAACTGTGAGATGCTGAGATGCGGATACCGGTGAAAAAGAAAAGTAATCTTGGGTTTTTACTCTGGAGGTTTAGTGATGTGGCATTTAATATAGGACAGATATCGGAAAGGAATGGAGAAGAGAGTTCAATTATGGTCACAAAGGACACCTTGGTAGAATTTTTTTAATGGACAATTGGAAATATACATATGAACTTGAAAAGAAAGGTGAAAAATGGAAAGTCACAGTCCTTAAGAATAGAACTTGAGCATCTATTGAGAGTATCATATGGTTCTTGTTCTTACTTTTATTGATGTGTTGTATCACATTGACTGATTTGCGGATGTTGAACCAACCTTGCAGCCCTGGAATAAATCCCACTTGGTTGTGGTGAATAATCTTCTTAATGTACTGTTGGATCCTATTGGCTAGTATTTTGTTGAGTATTTTTGAATCTGTGTTCATCAAGGATATTGGTCTATAGCTCTCTTT
>NC_081557.1:266979400-267054784 GCF_022355385.1 Mustela nigripes | reverse complement strand
AAAAAAAAAGAATAGAACTTGAAGTAAAAGGATTGGACATCATCTCTTGCAGAATGGCATTATTGAAAAGAGAAGAGAATTAAGCATAGATTCTTAGGAAATACTCCATTTAAGGGTCGGACAAGACATGAGAGGCTGCTAATTTTAATATCAGCTATTAGATCTGGCTTGCATGGTCCCTTTATGTGTGCATTTGTTATTCGTTGAATTTTCCAATCTAGATTCAATTCAATTGACCAGTATGACAAAAAAAAAGCATAAAATTGAATATCATTTCAATAAATTGTACTAAACTTCTTCAGATGGGTCTCAATATGGACATATATTAAAATAGGATGCATATTGTTCTGCATTTCCGTCAGCAGTTCTAACAGTTTTGAAAGGAAAGAGAATCATCAACACATCCGCTTTATGAGAATATTTTCAAAAAACTTCTCCAAACTATTCAAGAACTATAAGACAATGTTAAGCGATTCTTCAGAGTGTCCAGATCTTAGCTTATAAATTTGAGAGTGAAAAGCTGGCAATTTGCTTAGAGTAACATAAAGAATTTGTAAATCTGTTTATGAAGAAACATCACTTCTTTAGGTATACAAGTCTCAATATTTACCCCCGGTTTAATAATCACACATTTTTAATTTTCAGAGAATCTTAAAGGAGAAGAGGTATTCAGAAACTGCAGCCTTCCTATCCGTAGAATAACAAGAACAACAAAAGACAATGTCCCACCTATTAACTGAAAAAGCGAAATTTAACTGAAATCACTATTTCTGATCTATGACACTGAGAAGTTTCACTTTAACTAAATCTACCTCTTGGTCTAGAACAACGCAGCTTATCATTGACAGATTGCAATAAACGTATCTTCTGACAAGACATTCTCTGAGCCTTAAAATTTGATAGTGTTTTCCAAGTGTTTTTCTGTTCCCCCACAAAGAGTTTATAAGATCTTTTATAGATACCTAGTTTTAAACACCACATTGCCTCATTTGATACACAAAACACCTATAACATAGGCAAAAATGACATAATTATTTCATTCTTAGAGATGAGGAAACTGAAAAATAATAATAAAAGTAATATTAATTGGAACCTAGCACGTTGCAAGCAACGTGTTCTGAACATTGCTTTCCGAAAGCTGTCTTATCTTCACAGATAACTAAGGAGTTAACACTAATTCTATTTTCAGTTTCCAGATGAAGAAACTGAGTGTTAGAGAGTCAGGATCTTTTCCAAGGTCACATAGCTAGTGGGTGTTAGAAATGGACCCAACTAGATCCATCAGATGCTAAATTCCACATTCTTAACCTTTGTTCTGCTTTCTGCTTGTGAAATGGCTTTGGGGAGTCTTTGTGGAGAAAGAGTAGATCAGGAGAAGACAGAGAATCAGGACTGTGCAGCAACTGTGAATTATTTGTGAATTGTGAATTACTGCTAAATGCTAGCAGTGGGATTAACTCTAGGTTCATGACTCCAAATCGTGGGACCCTGAATTCAAGTCTTCACAAAGTACCCTGAAGACGGACATAGTTGAGTAACATAGGTGGCAACCTAGACAGGTTTTGACAATATGATAATGTCTATTGAGCACATCCCATGTTGCAGGTACACTGAGCTGTATTATTCACAAATGTCACCTTATTTAATCTTAACCCTCCCCGGTATCACATGTCAAGTTTATTTTTTATGTATTTAAATTTCAAGAGGCATCAGGTTTTCAAGGGACCCTATGTCCAGGAAATGAAATAGAGCTTCAAGTGTCAAAAAAATGTCCAAGAACTACCCAGAAGCAATAGACGGATTTTTCCAAGAGCCTTGCTGAGTCCAAACTGCTGCATGATGAAAATGTGCTCCCATGCCTCCTCGTCGGGGAAGGCGACCACACTGAGACCTGCCCAGCCGAACGGCTCACTGCAGCCCTTTCCTGGCCAGGATGCTCTTTATCCCCACGGTGGCTGGGCTCTTGAACCAGAACTCCATTTTCAGTCCAGTGAACCCCAGATATCATAGTGTGCTTTCAGGGTAGTCAGCGAACTATAAGGTCTGGAGAATCTGTATTTTGGGAAAATATCGCAAAACAGTGCCATCAGGAAGAAGAAAGAGAAGACATTCAAACTCTATCCTATCGCAAGACATAAAGCACTCAAAAAGTACAGCGTAACTGTCTATTTTTATTCAGTAGACAAACGCACATAGGAAAAATTCTGTTTGCTCACCTAGTGGTTATATATGAGGAGGAGTAACAGCTTTGAAATTAAAATAAGACTGTTCTTTTTGGTGAGTGTACACGAGCATAATATCCCATGGAATTTTTTCCCCAGACAGTTAAATTAACTCATTGGAAATGTAGCTACTAAATGATGCCTTCCAAGAAGTAACATGCAATCATTTCTTTTTCAGGCTTGATTAAATTCCCTCTGCCTGTACAAATTTTATATCTGTGCCCAAATTTTATGTATCCATTTCTGATCATTGAACAGAGCACAGACTCTGGCTGGTCTATCCCCAGTATTCGATAAACTCAAGTAAGCAGCAGTTTTCATCTTGTTCTAGGGAATTGCATGGCTCCATGGGGTAAAACCCATCTGCACCGTGTCTGGGGTCATGCTTTAAGGGGCCATAGGTTGCATAGGTTATTGGAACGTGCCACATCCCCAAAATCGTACAACAAGATCTTGCCCTCATCTGACGATAGGAGAGCTGTCTAACTGAAGCCTTTGTTAGGAGTGAACGCAGAACCGACTTACGGAGCAGGATACCTTGCACTGGTCAGACTTGGTGTACACGGGATTCCCACATGGAGTGGGAGACTAGAGCAGAATCCCAAAGCAGAGTCCAGTAAACAAGATCTATCTTCCAGAACGAAAGGTCCATTCTGGGGAGGGACAAAATCAATAAGATCAGAAGCATTTAGTGTCAGAGTCCCCATTTTCTCCATCAGCAAGGTGGAGGTACACTTCGCCTGTGGGGACAGCACGGCAGCCTCCGCTGCCCCAGCCTTGCCAATCCTCCTTATGTGGCCATTTCCCTAGTCACTGCACCGACTACCCCTCAGCCACAAAGGGTAGGGGCTGGGGGTACCAGGGAGCGCGCTCAGTGCTTTGCTGAGTGACCAGACAAGTGACAAGTAGAAACCGAATGTGAAAATCCACAGCACTTGGTAGAGTTGACTATCGTGTGCCCCTTTAGTTTGAAAACATTGCAAGCTATATAGCAGGTTCATGGAAATTATTTAGCTGGTTTATAAATCAAATTGACCTTTATTTTTATTCAGAAATATGCAAAGTGAAATATTCAGGTATGTGCAAAATACAAGAAAAAAGCCAGCAAAAAAATTTTTTTCAGACCACCTGGGTGGCTCAGTTGGTTAAGCGTCTGCCTTCAGCTCAAGTCATGATCCCAGGGTCAGGAGACCTGGTCCCACATCTGGCTCCCTGCTCAGCGGGAAGCCTGCTTCTCCATCTCCCTCTGCCCACCCCCATCCCTGCTCATGTGCTTGTGTGTGCTCTCTCTCTCTCTCTCAAATAAATTAAAAATCTTCAAAAAAATGTTTTTCTATCTTAAAGAAAATCAAAATCAAGGTCAGAAATTGACAGAGTATCTGAACTCATTATAGTTTAATACCCAGAAGTAAAGATTGTAATTAAAAAAAATAGTTAATTTAAAAGGACCTCTATAGGTCCTTTTATAGTATAGCAGTACTACCTGATCTTTGGATTCCGTAAGACATGCCGCAGTGTCTCTCTAATGACATTCACGTCTTCTGCTTAACTTTGCTTGAGTAAGTCTTGCCATTTTCAAATAAAAGAACACCAGCTAGCAAACCGGCATGATGACCTTGTGTTGTAGGTTCTGATACGGTTTGTGTTATTTCTTGAAAAGGGACCGGCCTGCAGTAGGCGCTCCAGAGATGGTGGCCGTTGTTAGCAGAGGAAACTGACCACGTTAGGTTTAGCTGGTTTATCTCTTTATATTTGAGACTCTGCGAAAGACAGGCCCAGCCTCTTTAATGTTGAGCCGCGGGAGGAGAGATGGACAGATACGAGAGGAAGGGGGCATCGGCGTGGAAGCAAGATCAGAGCCGGTGGTCAGGGGACAACTACTGAGGTTACATCACTCCCCTGCCTTCCTGGGTCACCTCACCCTCTTAACGCCGGATGCAGCTCTTTAACAACACATAGCGCCAAGCTGAGAGGTTACGTCTAAGAAAAACCTCGGAGTTCATATGGGCTTCTTTCTCTGTTCCTAAAAAAAAAAAAACAAATGAAATTTCAAGTCAATTTCCAAGAAAAATGTCAGTTCTTTGCTAAGGGGCAGGTGATTAGCACTCTAACAATAAAAACGTCTAGTAATCACATGGGGATAAGAAAGACTCTCCCGTAATATTGTTAGGCCAGTCATGTTGAAAATAACTGAAAAGGATTTCTGATTATATTTTATTTTCTTCCACGGATTTAAATGATTGAAGTGTTGAACTGTAATTAGTTGTTAAAAATCAGATATCTAAACAGACACAAAAATGACCTAAACACAAAAGTAGTGTAGGTCTTAGTATATATAGGCCAAACAGAGTAAACATATTTAAATGTGCATAATAAAATATAGTTTATTTAAATATCCTCCTATGAATTAGTTTGTTAACCTTAAATTGTCTTTTTTCTCTGTTTGAGAAAAATGTTTAAAATAAAAATACAGGAGCACCAGGGTGGTTCAGTCATTAAGCGTCTGCCTTCGGCTCAGGTCATGATCCCAGGGTCCTGAGGTCGATCCCCGAATCTGGCTCCCTGCTCTGCCAGACGCCTGCTTCTCCCTCTCTCCCTACCCCTGCTAGTGTTCCTGCTCTCACTCTCTCTCTCTCTCTCTCAAATAAATAAATATAATCTTAAAAAAATAATAAAAAATACATCCATCAGGGAGAAATAACATATGGGAAACCAAAGTAATAGACAAACGCTTTTGTGGTTCTATTTCAGGTTTTCATTAATGTGGTGGAGAATGTGGTTTAATTATGTTATAGGCATAGCACCTTTATATGAAAGGGTTGAAGAGTGGATGCAGATAGACTTTTTAAATAAATGGGAGGATTTTACCTTAAATAGGAAGAATTGTATGTACTTGCATGCATATAATAGCTGGAATCTACAGTTCCTTTAAAAAGAACAACTCCTCTTAGGATTTGTAAAAGAAATCATCAAAATGTCCGGCATTTTGGAGGACTCACAAGCAAGGAGCGAAAAGCAACCCTCTACGGTTTACATCTAGTGCAGTTTCCGATCAGTAGAGGGCTCCCTCGTCTGTACGAGACCCGCATTACAAATGCGCAATCTGTACCTGTAGCCAGTCACACCCCGTGCACACACAGGCACACACACTCTCTTACACACACCAGCTAGATTAATAAAGCTGTCATTTTTCATTGTTTTCAAATCACCTTTAATATCAGTTGATTTTAAAGCTCAGGGAAATGAATGCATAGGCAACACCCACTGGCAATATGTTAGAACATTCTCTACCTAAAAATACTGATAGGTGTTTACAAGTTTCCTTCATCTCACTGTGACTTTCCTCAGCTCTGATGTGCATTTGGCTGCTTTCCTGAATTCACACATCTCTATGTTTGCTCATGTGCTTGTGCATTTTGCAGAAGTGTCACTACCCAAGCTTTGCAAAATAATGAACTAAATCTTCTAAGTGATGCCGTTGAGGCTGTGTCTTTATTATGCCCTCCAAAACTTGAGAGTAAAAAAAAAAAAAAAAAAAAAAAAAAAAAAAATCCAACTAGTGATGTTTGCTTTTGATAGAAGTCACTGAACTCAGCTGTATTTTTCTCCTGTTGAAAAATTGATGAAGATGTCCTAACTGGGTTGACTTTTATTTGGGAAGGGGGTTTTTTGGTATATTTTTCCCTTCTCTCCGTGGCCTGTGGGCTAGCTGACTCACTGACCCATAATGAAAATGCCAAAACTATGAAAACCCCCCTGGGGCAGACATTTGTAACAGAAAGGGAATTTCTGGCTGTGCAAAGCAGGGCTGCAGCAGTCTCGGGCTGTACCCCCAGGCCGGTTTTCATGATATAGTTAAAAACGAGCTGGGCTGCCAGCAGAATCAACTGTGTCAACATCTTGCTGATGGTTCGCTGCAGTGGCCCAACAGAAGCTTAAAAACATTAGTTTGCATGGAGCACTGGTGGAACCCACTTATATCCAGCTGATCCTGCGTTACTACTTTGCTCAGCAGCCAAATCCAAGAATTCATGTGGAGGCTCTTACAAGGGATAGAAGGGAAGGAGCCTGTGTTTCCCGTACCTCGTCAACCACCAGGCCTGTGAAACCTTTCCCACCCTCTCTTCATTGAGGTCAGGACTGATTGCTCCTCCCTCCTCCGTGCCCCCACTAGGCTATCCACCTCTGTGATCATGTCACTTGCTTATTCCGGTTTCACGTAGTTCCATCTGCCACTCCATCATGGAGTTGAAAATGGAGCCATTTTTATAGTAATAGGCTGCCCCTTGCCCTCTATCCCAAAAGTCAAACCAAAGTCAAACCCTTGAAGTGCCTCATCTCATCACCTAAATATTTCTGGGCATATCCAGGAGGAGTCCGGCTCACTGTGCATGAAGTCAGTCAGCTCTCAGAGAGTGACTGCTGAATACATCCCCCCTTCGTTCAGGACAAGGAAGCTCATCTATGCCACAGGTCTGAACCTCGTTTCACAATTCAAAGCTCCTGCCAGTGAAACAGACATTTTGATCTCCTCTCCCAATCCTGCGTTACTCTCTCAGTGGTTATAAAATTGGAGTGGAAGGAAGAAACGTGTTTAAGTGTAACCATTCCCCGCCCCAACCTCAGGAGCTATGCAGTATCATCTTCGTGGAAAAACTAAGTCCAGAGAGGTTAAGCAACATACAAAAATCATCCGTTAGTAGACGTCAGTCTTAGAATTCCAACCCAACTCTTTCTAGGTCCAGAATCCCATGCTCATTTCACAGCTCCCGCAACATTAGGTAAGATGTTTACCGTCGCATAGCAAGGGCTCATATCTACAGTATTAGACCTCTCCCTACAAAACAGGGGTGTAAATACAATGGCTTCATAGACTGCGATGACGTCAGTCTCAGCATCGTTCTAAACAAAGCCCAACCCCTTTGTTTGGCACCAAAGTCACCCACTCTTCATGACTGCAACTCCCCATTGCCGACACCTGGGCTCTGAAGTACGCTTGTCCACTCAGCATGGCATTTCCCGTCCTTGCGCTGAGTCTTTGCTCTCGCTAGCCCTCTCAGCCTTCCCTTTATTCTCCCTTCGCTTCACCCACCTCGCTCCCGACCACAAGTTAGGATCCTGGTCCTGAACACTTTCTGCACTTACCTTGGACTTTCTCTGCTTTCCTTCAACAGTTACTGTTATAAATTACATTTTGCATGTATGCACACTCTCATACTGTTGCAGAGTTTTGCAAATGCATATGCCATTTTCACATGTCTGGATAGTAATTTCTGGAGATCATTAACAGTCTTCACTGTATGTGTATATATTAAGTGGTTTGTTCGTATTAGATACAGGTGGCATATCTCATCACTTACAGATGGTTTTCACTCTGTTGACAGGTAAATCACCCTTTCCCACTTCAAAACTACTCAAGCTCTAGAACACATCTACCTAGAAACAATGTCTCATATATTTTGCAATTTTCTTTTTTAAATAAAAAGTTAAGGGTTTTTTTTTTCTAAAAATTTAATTTTGAAATAGAAAACAAGAAGATGAGAAGAAAATAGGTAATATTTTATTGTTTTCTAAGTTTTATATCCTCAGAAAATGTTTTAATGTGAAATTTTGATACATGGGGCAAGACAAAGTTATTTTGATCAAGATGAAGAATACTAAGATTAGGTTGATTTAAACTAACAAAGAACACATGCATTTCCATTGACTACCAGGGGATACTAGCATTATATGCATAATTATTGAACCGTGGGTAAATATCAGTCCATGAATATGAAGTCTTTAGTACAATTATAAATGTCAAAATACTTTGTACAGTATTATATAACCGATTATACCAACCAACATAGCAGCTAGATCTCTGGCGATAAATATTTAAATTTTCAAAATAGCTTAAGTTTCCCTTTGTAGTCATCATTTTAAAAATCTTTCTATAACTTAGAGAAAAATTATAAATTATACTGAGAGGAAATAGAGGGATGAATAAGAATTTCTGACTCTAAAAGGGTTGGTAAATAATGTCATCTCTTACAGAATCTGAATGGTTGGCAATGGCTGTGTAGACCCTAAAGCATTAGGTTGAGGAAGATTCTGGGGTTCAAGCCAGCTTCCGTCAGGTCATGATCGATTAGTAATGTCTGCCACAAATGAGGCACTCTAAGGGAGAGCACACGTGTCATATAGTTCTCTCCCTTATATAAAAGGACTCACTTAAAGTTCTATTGGTGAGATTTTGTTCTTTTTGGTTCTTCTTTGGGGTCCATGATAGGTTCATTCTCATTGATGTTGACTTCATAAAGCAATATGAGAGCATGCAGTAGAGATGTATAAAACCCTCGGTGTTTTGGAATATGCTCATACTGGGACATAATGGTAGTAGATCGCTGGCAGTGTCGTGGAAATAAACCAGATCTCCAAATGGTGGGGCAAGGAATGGGGGGGAAGGTGTTTGCTTTCCATGATATAAATATGTCTACCACAACTGATTTCAGGTTGCCAATGCGAAGCCATTAAAGTGAGAGCTGGGAAGAGTGTGCACAATCCAAGCTAGTATGAGAGGCTGTGGCACACCACTGATTGTAGATAGACTTCTAGGATTGAGTGTGCTGAGTAAATGCGGGGCCAAAGAACAGAGGACAGGCACAATGACTCAAGGAAAGGCCCGGAGTCCATCGGTAATCAACTGTCTACAAATGGGCAACAGTATCAGTTATAAATCAGAACTCAAGCCAACATAAAAATCAGTTTCAGGGCCATCTTTCACAAACATACAATGTACCTTATCGATTGACATGATGTTCAAATGTTCCAGGGCCGTATGCTAAAGTGGCATAGTGTAGCAATAAAGTACATGGTTTCTGCAGCCACACACCTTGGAGCTGAATCCTAGTGATGACATATATTAACTCTCTCATGTTGAGAAAGTAACCTGTCCCTTTTGTGCCTCAGTTTCCCCATCTCCTAAAATAGGGATATTAATAGTACCTATACCATGGGGGTCATGTTTAAGATTATAGTAGTAATTGTAAAGTACAGAGAATAATATATGTGCGCAGTGCATTAAGAATAACGCTTAAGCGTTTGTAAAACGAAGGTGCATAAAATGTAGTTTTGAAACTTTTACTGAGACATCATTACCAATATATAACTTGCCTTTGAATTTAGGACAGAGCAAAAGGATAGCTAGGAAAAAAATGGTCACTGGGGTAACTGATTAACTCACATTCATAAACATAACTTTATTTGCACTTTTATATTATCCCAGCAATTTGGGAAGATAACTGGGAATAATGATTATAATATAATTCAAACATACAGCAATTTTCTAAAGTTCTTTTATAATTTAGAATTTTATGGCAAATTTAGTTACAAGGCCCAAATTTACTTACATTTTTATTCTTACAAACAAAGTCCATTTTATTTTATTTATTTTTTTTTTTAAAGATTTTATTTATTTATTTGACAGAGAGAGATCACAAGTAGGCAGAGAGGCAGGCAGAGAGAGAGAGAGGGAAGCAGGCTCCCTGGTGAGCAGAGAGCTCGATGCGGGACTCGATCCCAGGACCCTGAGATCATGACCTGAGCCGAAGGCAGCGGCTTAACCCACTGAGCCACCCAGGCGTCCCACAAAGTCCATTTTAAATTGTGAATTAAAACTTATTTTTAATGTTAATTATGTTACTGAATTACATGATTTCAAAAATTTGTAGATTTTAAGTCTAAAAATATCATTATGGATATAATAAAGGACACTATTTTTTTCTATTAGAAATTTAAAAACCTTCCATTTTTCAAATATAAACTCATGAAGAGGAAAGAATTCTGGTAGTGGTCAAGCTCATTATCCCATAGTGATCTTTTTTACCTTAGCACTAGATTTCTAAACTCTTAAGTCAATGTAAATTCTACATTTAGTCAAGTTTTTAACTAAAACAAGTTAAAATAAAGGAGAAAGAACCTTTCCTGCCAGTTCTATTCAGCAGCATGTTAATCAGATTGCAGTAATAAGTATGAAACAATGCATGCAATTAGCAGTGGTTAATTTGAAACTACTTCATGTCAGTTTCTTTCAGAGCAATACGTTAGTAGAGTAATTATTTATTACCCTGAGGACATGATCAATGATATCCCTCCATAATAATGTCTGCAAAGAGAGGAGCATCTTTATCTGCATAAAAAGAAAGCCATAGAAACTGGTATTTTTTCAGCTAAATAAAAGCAGAACACTGTTTCTAAGCTGTTTCCAACTATTTCATTAGTAATGATAGATAAGCAAACCATTTGTTACACTTCAATATTTTTATGGTAACATAATGCTGAGGGAAAGAAAAAAAACCCAACGAGCATTAGTGATTTAAATCCACAAAGCCTATCTTTATTGAGAAAGGGGAAAATGACCCATTTCTAAATGTCATTACAGTCATTAATGTGTATGGGCTAGGCTCTTCCACACACACAATAATTCACGAGTCCCTTAGCTGGAGCTTGGGGATAGAATTTATGGGAAGCCCTGAGTGATAACACATGGTGTACGCAGCTGAGCCATGGTTGTCCAAGGCACGGAAGAGACGCCAGGTTAGCCAGGTGGCTGCAATTAGATGGTGCATGTGAATAATTGGGAAGGTTGTATAAGAGGCTACCATTTTGGCTTTCTGACTTCACAGTATACTGGACAAGAGATCCGTTATGTCTTTATATTTAATTACCTCTTTGTATAAGGTGTCATTCTGAGAAGGACTAGAAAAAAACTCACCTTTGGACATTGGTGGCCTGGAAAATGAAGGGGAGAAAGCTAGAGAATGGAGTAAACTATAAAGGACAACACTAGGATATGGACAAAGCAGCAATTGTTAGAAAGATGTCCAGATCTTACAAAGGGCCTCTGCATTACAAAATTCCAGGAGGCTCCATTCACTGGGGAAATGGTACTCAGTTGGGCAGCTGAGGGCCTGCACAGCTACTTGTGGGAGACCCAATCTGAGATGACAATTTGGGAGAGAGGAATATCTTATATAGAACAGGTACATGTGTTTAGCAAGATATCTGAGGGAATCATGAAAGTCAAAATCCAGACTAAGGACCAATGGAAGACATGAGTAGGTTTTGGGATTTAGGTGAAGCAAGTGTTTACATGTGCTATTCATGACGTATCATTCTGAGAAGGACCAGAAAAAAAAACTCACCTTTGGAAGTAAATAGCCTGGAAAATGAAGGGGAGAAAACTAGAGAATGGAGAAAACACTAAGGGAAATAACCCGAAGTTGGACTATCATGTCAGAAGCTGGCCCTCTGGGGGGAGTGGTGGCTCACAGCTCCCATAGCATCAAAGATCAAGCCAAACGAATAACATTACAAGATACGTAACTTACGGTATTTATAAGCATAATGTGTAGATGTAAGAGTATGACCACTTTTCCAGTGTATAAAATGGAAATTATAATTTTATAATGAAGTAAAAATATTTTACTTTTAAGGGGGTTTTATGTGTTCTGTAAGAATTATGTGGGTAGTGGACTTCTATGTTATAACTGCCCTTTCCTTCTTTGGGAACAGCATTCCCTTTTAATAAAAACTGTGCTCCTTCTACTCCATATTGTAATTCTGTGGGGTCGTATTATCTTGTGTATGACTCAGGTAACTTAACCATATTTTTTTTAGTCTGAGTATGGGAGCTACCTGCCCTGGTAGGCCAGTTTGAGGGTGTTTTTGTTTTTTTTTGGTTTTTTTTTTTGTAATGTTTTGCATTCCTATCAGAAAAGACAGTAAGTAGCATCTGGTGTGGTACCCATGGTATGTGAAGCTAAGATCTGTCAGCTGCCATGTTCCCACCATGTTAAAATTGTAACCTAAATTTATTTACTGGCTAACGGATCAAATAATCTGCCTCTGACATTCACTTTTAACTTTCTCAGGGCTCTGGATTGCCACTTAGTGCATTCAGAGTAATGACTTATCATAGTTTGCCAAGGATAGACAAGATTTAAGGTACCTCTGGGGAGTCGTTACCAGTTTTTCCGTCAGATTGGGCACAATATTGGTATCATTTCATGTGTTACTAATTTGGCAAGAATGGTTTCACTTCAAGAAAACCTAAAATGTAATGTGGGATCTAGGCATGTTCTTAGTTTATCCGTCAACCAATCAACTTAATAAAACTTAGAGGAATAGTCAAATCCCAGACCTCTAAGCAGAAAAGTCCTGAAAGTCAAGCTGTTGAGATCTTTTAGATTCCTCACCCAGTAAATGAAGTAAGTACAGTTAGCAGCAGTAGAGAAATGTTTCCTATTTGATTTTATTAACTGATTGATATGAATTAATGCATTAGGATATTTGATTGTGTCATAAAAGGTGTATATGAGCATCATGATTCAATTTAATGTACCTATTACTGGTTGATGTGCCATTATATTAGGCTAAATTAAAAGAATTTTATGGAAAAAAAATTACAATTAAAGACTCAAAATTGATTGCATTCATAACTTAAAAGAAGATATTCTGTTCCAGTAATATTTTGAATAACTATAATAATATATCAGAAAACAATGTGGGAAACTCAGGAGGTAGACAAAGTAAAGCAAAGATAAATAGATTAAATAGTAAAAAATAGAGTCCACTCTCTGTACCAAATTCAATATTTTCTCTTTAGCCCAAGTTTTTAAAAACCAAAAGAGCAACTGAAGTCACAGAGTTAACAGCTTATCTCAGCAAGTAAGTTTTAGGTCACATTGTCATAAAAGAGATTAATTTTCTTCTCTCATCCTCCAAATTACAAAATAAATTATTTCCAAATAAGGCATTTTAATTTTTTAAAATGATGTTTTCATAGATAATAAGTTGACACTTTGAACAGACCATATCCATTCTCAAAATGCAATATGTAATTTCTGAATGCAGACCAACCACTATTTTGGACAAGATTAAGAGTTTTGGGGGGGTATGGGACATTCAGTGCTAAAAACAGGACAGTCCCCTGGTTGCTCCTCTTACATGTGCAAATTATTTGCTTTAGGTCTGAAGTTATGTATCCAGAAGCTGATTTAGAAAATGTTGTGATCCACTCCTAAAGACTTAAGCATGTTTCTCTCTCATTATAAATCAATGAAAGATGATTGTAAGTAGACGAAGCATGATTCCGTAGGGAAACATGGCACTGATAGTTGGAGCTTTTCTAAGAATTTTTGTTTCTCTTAATCCTGTGGAACAAAGAAGGATTTCCGGTCAGGAAACAGTCTACCTTTCTTACAGGGAGTATGGACCAAGGCCAATAGCACCAACATCATCTGGGATCTTTTTAGAAGCTCATAAGACTAAACACAAACCTACTTGTCAAAATATGCAGCATTAACAAACTTCCCAGCAACTCAAATGCACATAAAAGTTTGAAAATACTGCTCTAAACTCTTTTGCAAGAATTTTCTAAATGGACCCCAGTTTTTCTTTATTATCAGCTTGCTTCTGCATTCCTGTCTAGTGCACTACAAAGCTAGAGCAGCCTCATTAGCTCAGCTGCAATTAATCTGGGATTGGCAATCATGTGACCTGGTTGTACTAACCCTTTTGCCCTACAGCCTGTGCCCTACATTTGAAGAAGAGTTCTCCAGCAAAAGGGCATCCTAACCAATTGAGGAAAGCCAACTCTTTTTAACATGTAACAAATTAACTTTTCATAAAGTCATGGAAGCTACCTGTACATTGAAGTAAACTGCCTGTCTAGCAAGACCCTGTTCTGGGAAGTTTTTGTTTGCAGGCAATTCCAGCTAGTGCTGCATGGGAAAGCAATGAAATTTACACAGCCTTCCCTCAGCCCTATTTTAAGTTTTATTGACCATTTTAGCAAACTCTTGTCTAACCTCATTTCCACACTTTCTTTGTACACTAAACTGTAAAACTGAGTGTAATTCTTGGAACCAGCTTTGCTCTGGGGGGGTCTCCTTGCTTTGCCATTTTCTCATGCTTGGAAACCCTCTCACCCCCACCCTCAACTCCCAAACTATCGTCAGACTAGAAAGTTCACACACGTGCTTCGGATCATCACACTGGAAATACCACGTCCTATAATTAATCATCCAGACGGAGCTTCCTCCTCCACTAGCTTTAAACAATTATGATATTGAAGTTTTACTGTTTAAGTATAGGAGGTCCTCCAAATGGAAGAATCGAGTCCTGGAGGCACGATCTCCCTCATATGGTTAATGCCTAACTTAGACGAGGGTTTAATAGATATTTGTTCAATGAATAAATGGATGAATGAATGTGTAACTGAGTAAATAAGCGAACCAAGTTTAAGTGATGAAAATGATGAAATCTCACTGAGGAGGAACATTTTGAATGCTCTTACATACTGTTTTCAAAGAATCCTGACGGCCCCAGCAGAACCAGAAGGGAGAGCGTGAAGGGATATCAGTATCCGTGTCTACAAACTTGACGTAGACCCATCATTTCAGTACATACGACGCATCTTATTTTTGAGCCTGAAGTTGAATTAAATTGGTGCCCCCTGTGCTGTTGCATCAAAGCTTCCTTTGTTTAAAGTCAGCGCGTTTCCGTACCACAATCCAGGCCGTTCTCTGGTCTGCTCCAGTTTCCACTTGGCCTAATCAGTGACAATATGGCCCACACAGGCCTGTCTTTCTCATCACATTTCAAGTAAATATGTATTTAATCTTCTAATGGATTACCTTGTTACCTGATTGAAGATGGAAGCTTGAGATTTGTTAACACTGGGGAAATGCCTTTTAAAATTTATAAACAGTTATAAACTTTGAAGATGGAGACAGGAATTTAACTTTAGAGAAAATTACACTCTAGGAGAAAAAAAAAAAACACCTTATCACAAATTGTTAAATGTGAATTCAAATCAAGTCCTTGCCCTTATTTTTTAGAGAAGACCTAGAAATAGTAATTTTGAAGTAACCAAAATGTATCATTCCATATCAAATAGTGTAGTAGTGTTTTCAAGAACAGTACAAATCAGGTATATTTAAGCGTACTTACACCATCGTGGATTTTGGAGCAGAGTTTGTATCTCAAATGCCTTCAGAGGAACGGTGGATACATAAATGAGTGAAGGGGCTGGGTAGTGCCTAGAGTAACCCAAGAGTTCATGTTCATGCTAGAGGGTTCATTTTACTCTGCCTTCATAGATTACGACCCTGCCAAGATATGACTTTAGGGTTACATGTTTCAGTTTTTCAAAAGAAGCTAATATTCTAGATACTTTTGTGAACTATCCAATTGTTTAAATGCTGGTAAGTAATTCAAATTTTTATAAAACATTATATGGGTTAAATGGAATATGTCTACAGAGTGGATAATATGGTCCACGAACCAACAGTTTATAATCTCCGTTTTAGAGAAATATTTCTCTTCCAAATCTAAATTTAGCCTGCTCTGTCTCCATAAACAATAGGATGTTATTACATGGTAGAATGTGTTCTGTGAGCAGGTCTTTCCCAAGTGCAGTGGTTAGACAGAAGTACTGCAGAAAGGTCAGACTCTGGAAAGGAATAAGACAGAGCTCCAGGCAATGCAACTGGAGTCAATTGTTAGTGAGTAAGGCACAGTGTTTGTGGGCTATTTACAGCAGTTAGTTAGAAACGAGCACTCCAAACTTTGGAAAGTGTATTGTGGGATCATAGTGACGTTTTCTTGGAGTATCAACATCTATAGGGGTACTTCCCCAGCAGAGAAAAGTTGTACATGTGGCCACTTTTAATAGGTGACTCTTAATCTCACAAAACAAACTGAGGGTTGCCGGGGGGAGGGGTTTTGGGAGAAGGGGGTGGGGTTATGGACATTGGGGAGGGTATGTGCTTTGGTGAGTGCTGTGAAGTGTGTAAACCTGGTGATTCACAGACCTGTACCCCTGGGGATAAAAATATATGTTTATAATAGGTGATGAAAATGTCTCTGTGTTATACTTCAAATTCACCGCCCCCGAGTCTTATTTAAAGTTATAGCCTGGTCTCTTCTGTGTCATGAGGAAATTAAAATATGCCTGCACCATATTTTGAAAAGAATAATTAATGAAAATGTAATATCCTCTCCCCAAGGCCATACTGGGAATTTCAGCCATGGTTGTAAGTAAAGAAATGTACCCAAAGTTGACCGGAGGAGAGGCAGTACTGTAATAACATGTCAGCAAGGAAGGAGAAGCCAGGAGAAAGAGCTCCCATGAATAAGCCCTTTGCGAATTCTTTGTGCCTCTCTCCCAAAGAACTAGGAGTATACTGAATATCTAATTTATGACAATTATGCTTGAAGGGAAGAAATGCCATAAACATGTATGTATAAGAGAAATCGTGCCTTTTGTACTTCCAGGCTGATAAGGCATAAATTACATGGATTATACTATACAACGTACATCTTAACTTAATAATATAATGTTTTTAATTTTGTGAAGGCCCATTAACAATTTTACATAACTGCAAACTCACATCAACATTTATGAAACTCAGCATGATTGCTGTTGGTTTTATAAGAAGAAAGTCTGGGAGTAGGGGGCACATCACTCTTATCCCCTCTTTGCCCAGCACATTGATGCTACCCTGACTGCTTATCACTTTGATAAACCAAAAATCAGTCTATTTTCTCCCTGTCTTCTCAGAATCTCCTCTACACCACTTCATATCCAAGTCTACAAAACACAAGATAATTTTACTAAAATAAACTGAATAGATTTTTTAAAAGATTTTATTTATTTATTTGACAGACAGAGATCACAAGTAGGCAGAGAGGCAGGCAGAGAGAGAGAGAGGAGGAAGATTTTTTAAAAGATTTTATTTATTTATTTGACACAGAGAGAGAAAGATCACAAGGAGGCAGAGAGGCAGGCAGAGAGAGAGGGGGAAGCAGGTTCCCTGCTGAGCAGAGAGCCCCATGTGGGGCTCGATCCCAGGACCCCGAGATCATGACCTGAGCCGAAGGCTGAGGCTTAACCCACTGAGCCACCCAGACGCCCTAAACTGAATAGATTTTATGAGCTATATGAATAGCAACAGCACAGAATATGCCCAAATCAAATCATTCAATTTCAAAATATTGACACAATTATCTTTTTCTTCTTAAGAATCAGAATGTCCTTAAAAAGAAGAGTAATCATCTCAAGATGGTCAGGAGTATGGGATCTATGGGTGTTTTGATTTGTTTTTATTTTTATTTTTCTCAGATCAGCTCTATTTGGTGCCAAATGCCCACTCTTCCAGGACTTCTCTCCATCTTATTCCTCTAGTAGTTCTGCAGATAGCCAATCTCTTTCCAGCTCTGGGCCTTAGTTCTCACATTCTTATAATACAGAACTTTTCTTAGAGTGATCAGAATGACCCAAACAGACAAACAATAATAGGCCAACTATAATTTTTAATGCTTTCTTATTTGTCCACTTAGTCAAAATACAATTTGACAGATGGACTCTGACACATGTACACTGACTTCTGCTGCCTCAGAGAAGCCGTGTGCTGTCCAAAAACTCAGTACAGGTGGGAATGTGGAATATTAACTCACTCTCTTTAATCTTCTTGTCTCAGTCTACATTCCTTTGCTGCCCATTCTCCTAAAGGATCTCGGGTTGTTACTCAATTGATTGCTGATTGTCCATTTTTACATCTTTAGTGAATTTCAATTATAATGATACTTTCTTGAGTACAGCATATGGCCTACTATACAAGCTTTGGAAGAAGGAAGCCATTGAGGAAAATCAATCATACTAGAGGGCCTCACCTCTGTATGAAGTGAATTGGAAATGGAAAGACACATTTTGACTTCTATTCATATGGCACTGCCTCTGTTCCTTGGTTTCTGGGTGGCAGAAACAATTAAAATGGAAATCGAATTTTCAGTGGAATCAAAAGTGATAGGTCATGACCCCAGTCCATGTATTCCAACACTAGTTTGGCAAGACTCATCTGTCCATGTTGTAAAACCAGATCCTGAGGGGCTGAAGTTCTCATATAACTCTAAATGACAATTTGTGTTACACTAAAATGCTTGTATTATGCACCTATATTAATTACCAACCATATCAAAGTTCAATTAGTACTGTTTTCATTTTGACTGAAGGATGGGGTACATGTGGGGGTTCTTTCCAGTCTAGCAACCAGAAAAGACCAAGGTGACTTTGGTGAGGAAGTTGCCTTGTGATACTATCATTATCAGTAATTAGCCACAGTTAGTAAGCTTCTATTAATCAAACCCACATCTGGAAAGACTTCCACTAATTCTCTGAGATGAACAGTGCTGTTTTCAAAATTTAAATCATGAGAGGTAACATTGCATAACTTTAGAAGCCCACACAAAGAAGAGAGAGAACCTAATCCTTAATACTTAGATAATCTTATTTAATTAAACTTACTGCCTATGAAATTATATATAACATCTATATACATATATAACAATGGTTAAAAATATCCTCTTTGACAAAATTGGAAGCTTCAGATAAAAATGTTTAAGCTTTTCTACATATATTCTCTCATATGCTAGTTAACAAGATGCTACAGTAAATGTCTAAGCATGTTATAAATAAATAGACAAGATGAAAATCTCAGTTTCAGGGCCTGTGAATGTAAATCCTTGGCATTCTAGGAAGGGGGGAAATGTCCAAATTCTGAGGAAGAATGAAAGAATGATGAAGAAAAGTTATTATTTTCAACCTAAGACAGGTAGATAAAGAAACTTGTGAAGAAAGAGCTGAAGAGCCCCTACTGTCCTGTGCCCCCAGTCAAATATTCTGGAACTTAGGCACCTCCGTAGGGACCCACCAGAAGACATAGAACTCCCCAGTGATACAGAGAAAGATAAGACTGGAAAATAACAGTATTCTTTCCAGCTTTCTAGAGACTAAGACAGGCATAAAAAGAAAAAGATACCAAAGAAGTAACTATTCCAAACAGTCTAGGATTGGGAATATTCATTTCTAACATAGATCACACTCAACCCCTGGAATAAATCTGGTTTTTTGACTTATCTTTTTTTCTTTCCTTTTTTTTTTTTTTAAGTGAAGTGTAATCGACATATAGCTTTATATTAGTTTCATGTATACAATGGTGGTTTTATATTTGTATATATTAAGAAATGACCACCATGATAAGTCTATTCAACATCTATCACCATACATAGTTAAAAAAATATTCTTTATCTTGTAATGTGGACTTTTAAGGTCTACTCTTTCAGCAACTTTCAAATATGCTATACAGTATTATTAACGACAGTTGCCATGCTGTATAGTAGATCCCCATGATTTGATTTTATAATTGGAAGTTTGTAATTTTTGACTCCCTCACCCACTTCACCCACCCCCTGTTGGCCATCTGCATGTCTTCTTTGGAAAAATGTTCACTCATCCCTATTATCCAACCCTATTACTCCATGCTTTATTTAATTTTCCTAGCTCCTGATCCAAATCCTTCCTGGGAACTACATTTAGACCTCAATGTGGCATGGAACCTACTACATAGGCTTCATATTCTAGAGATGGAGGAAAGAGGACGGGTTAATCTCAGTTGGCCTGGATAAAAATCCTGAAGCTACCATTTTCTAGTCAGGAAACTCTTGACAATTAATTATACCTAACTGAGACTTGTTTTTCTCCTCTAAATCTTCTGCAAAAGTCAAGTCATGTCATGCTTTTTAAATTTCTCTACAAACAAGGAGCCCCTGGGAGTCTTAGTCATTAAGCACCTGCCTTCAGCTCAGGTCATGATCCCAGGGTCCTGGAATCAAGCCTCAGGTCAAGTTACCTGCTCCTCGGGAAGCCTGCTTCTCCCTCTCCCACTCCCCCTGCTTGTGTTCCCGCTCTCATAATGTCATGTCTCTGTCAAATAAATAAATAAATAAAATCTTTAAAAAAATTTCTCTGCAAATTATGAAAGGAAATAAAAATCTGAAAATTCTTCCAGCAATACCAGTAATGCATCACCCACTGCTGCATCCCCTTCTTTAGGCTTTTATTATTGTTTTTCCTCTGTGAAAACACATCTCAGTTATTAATGGAAGTTAAAGATAACATTGGATTCAATATTTCTACATTTTAATTCATTGACTAACACTCCTATTTTACTATAGCCATTCCAAAAAATCAGTGGTGCTAATGTTATTGTTACTATATTATGATAAATACATCTATATGCCTAACATATGTACTGTATTTTACTAACAAATTTAGTAGGAGTTTAAAAAAACCAACCTGGCCCAACCAACTTATAACATTATAATACCCATTCCTAGCATTAACGTATTTATAATGGGGTTCAAAATGATTTAACGTGGTAAAAACACACAGTAAGATGTGTAGTAACTTTCCAAAGCAAGCTCCCCTTGGCTAAAGATAAGATAAGATAAGATAAGATAACAAAAAATAAAACAAAGTATCCTCCTCCCCCAGATCCATGGTTGGCAGACAGACAGAGTTCTTGAAGGGTCCACTAACCTCAAACACTTGATCCTAAACTCACTGTTCATCTACATTCGTGCCTTCATCTCCTTCAGTTAGCTCAGTAGCTCAGTATTTTTGGCATCATCTTCTTTTCACTTAAATATCCCTTTGCCTTCTCTTCATGTCTTGGTATATATGTGAAGACACTTAGGGTGCCTGGTGGCTCACTTGGTTAAGTATCCAAGTCTTGGTTTCAGCTCAGGAAGTACCTCATGGATTGTGAGATCAAGCCCCAGGTCAGCAGGGAGTCTATCTGAAGATTCTCTCCTTCTGTCCCTTCTCACATATGGCTCTCATGCTTGCTCTGTCTCTAAAATAAATAAGAAAATCTTTCCCTTTTTAAAGAACACTTAAAATAACACCACTTACAATTCAACCTGATCCATAAGACTTTTACTGCCATATTTTGCCTCAATTCATTCATTAAATAATTTTTTTTGAAAGGTGACCAGATAATGCCTTAAGGACTAGATATAGTAGTGAACAAAACAACAAAGTTCTCTGCCTTTATAGTGATTTCAGTTTCTGGAGGAAGTGGAGAGAAATAATAATTTAATAAAAAAGTAAAATTTGTAACATATTAAATGATAAATACTATGGAAAAATACATGAGAATAAGAGAATTAGGAGTTCCAATTTGAATAGCAAATGCAGGAAACAAAGTAGCTAAGTTAGGCTTCACTAAAGCTCTAGGAAAGCTTTGAAGCAGGAAGGTAGTGGATGTCACAGACACTTGGAGTGACAGCGTGCCTCCTGGTAGGCACCTTGGTAACTACCATGAAGGAAGACTGGCCAAGGTAACTGAGGCTATATGATAGGGTAATTTTAGTAATTGTTAATAAATATTAATTAAAGGGGGAAGTAGATACAAGAGTGGGAAATAAAAATTTTGGTAAAACAATAACCTATAGATTACAGTGGAAATGAAAGACTTTTGGAGTTGAAAATATTACAGATGGAGACTGGAAATACAGAAATGGTGAACAGAAAGTTACATGCTGAAAACTGAGACAGCAGAAGGGTCATTCCTTGGTATTGACAAGATCTGGGGTGTGATGATGTGCAAAGTCCTAAGGTGAGGGAATGCCAAGCTTGTTCAAGAAAAAGCAGAAGTCAAAGGGGACTTAAGAAGGAAATGAAATCTTTAGGGAACAAAACACAGTGGCTCTGAGGGTTTATATTTGTAATTAGTAGTTTATGGCTTGCTTTTCCTAAGTGAGAAATAAGGAAAGTTGAGCCTTAATGTCCCAAATATTTTCTTCTTTATCTCTAAATATTTGCCTATATTCTTTTCCTCTTACTATTTCTTTGCCCCACTAACTCTAACTGAAACTCAGCTTTCTCCTGAAGATAGTCCTTTCCTCAGAGCATTGTTTCCTTCAGTCCTTAGCACCATGACTATGGAGATATGGTAGATGTCCTCCTTCCTTCTTATAGATAGTTCTAGACTATGGTTTCTCCCTCCTCCCTGAAATCTCCTGCTTTGAAGCTTATACCATTAGAATATCTCACTGTTTTCCTTCCCAATACATTTGCTCACTTGCCCTTGTTCTTTAAAAATTTTAGTTTCTGGTTCATTCACTGTCCTTCTCTTATATGTTTTGGCTACACAATTCTGGACACTTTAATATTCATGTAAAGAACATTTCCAAAAACCTGGCCATCCAGTTATTAATTAAATATTTATTGAGGACTTAAAATGTGTCAGACACTATTCTAGACACTGGCTCTATGATGGTGAATGAGAAAAACAGACATGAATGGAAAGTGACATCAGCAAGATGGCTGAGTAGGAAGCTGTGGACCTTCCTTCTCTACCCAATCATGTTGACTCAGCAACAATTCACGGGAAAATGTGCTTTTTGACAAATCCAGAAACTAACCTTTTACCTAGGTGAATATGAAACAAAACACACCAAAGTTGTTAGAGAAATTCAGAAAACCCTCTCACTAAAATCTTGCTCCTCACACAGGGGAAGAGATCCCCAAGCTCCCAGCTTCTCCCTGGGGAGGGAAGAAGTTAGTTCATGTACCCAACATGCCAACTTTTCTGACGGGATTCCTTAGAGGACTGACCTCTATTTTGACAATCTTTGAGCTCTAACTGGTTTAGCTACCTGGGAGAAAAAAAGATATTGGTTTGGATTGATAGACATCATAGATTCTCCTGCATGCTCAATACAGAGAAAGCAGACCAAAAAAATACACACTTTCATATAGCCCCTATGGAGGGAAAGAGTCGATTTGTGCATCCAACATCCCAACTACTTCAAAGCTACCTAAAGAATTGACTTCTGTCTTGCCAGTCTTGATCTCTGAGGTGTCTGGCTCAGTTCAGTCACCTGAGAGAGGAGAGAGGTGACAGTTTGGACAAATAAACACTCTACCTCTCCCGACAACCCAGAGCACTGCAGAGCAAGCAGATTAAAACCACAGATGCCTGCTTCTCCTCAAAGATGAAAGAGTTGCTAGAAGCTCCCAGAATCTCTGCCCAAACTGACTTTCAGAGATCTTCTCCTGTACGAAGTTCATACATGAGAACTGTGAGAGGTTCCTACTTTGTCTAATGTAAAGACATCAGCACAGAGTATCAAGGAAAAATAAGATCAGGCACAGATGTTGCAAACATGGGAATAAGATTAATCTCAAGAAACTGACCTTAATGAAATGAAGTTATATGATTTACTTAGTATAAAAATTCAAAATAACTGCCTTAAAGATGCTCTTTGAGTTCAACAGAAAAGTTCGTGAACAACAGAAGAATTACAACAAAGACATAAACAAATATCAAAAAGTACCAAACAGAAATCATGGTGCTAAAGAACACTATAATTGAACTGGAAAAGTCACTATAGGAACTCAGTAACAGACTAGAACAACCAGAAGAAAGGATTAATGAACTTGAAAATTGATCCCTGATGTATTCAATCAGAGAAGCAAAAAGAAAAAATATATAAAAAAGAATAAAGAAAGGTTAAGGAAATTAACAGACATCATGAAATAGATCAATACCCACAAGGAAGAACATCCCAAAGGATCTATAAACACAATCAGACAGAACTGATAGGACTAACAAATGAGTTTAGTCAAGTCAGAGGACACAAGGTACACACAAAAATCTATGGTATTTCTATTTGAAAAAGGTAGTCTTAAAACTCAAGAATAAGAAAACAAAGAGCCTGATCAAAAAACAGGTAAAAAATTTGAACAGAAACTTCACAAAAAATATAGAAATATATATATAATATAGGAAAAAATAAAATATAGACTAATATAAAATACATATAATATATATAAAATATACATTATATATATAAATATATATAGAAAATTAGTAGATGAAATGATGTTCAACATCATGTGTCATAACTGAAATAAGTCAAACAGAGAAAGACAATTATCATATGATTTCACTTGTATGTGGAACATAAGGAATGGCATGGAGGACATTAGGAGAAGGAAGAAAAAAATGAAGGAAGGGAAATCAGAGGAGGAGATGAACCATGAGAAACTATGGACTCTGGGAATCAAACAGGGTTTTAGAGGAGAGGGGGATGGGGTGATAGTTTGGCCCAGTGATGGGTATTAAGGAGGGCGCATATTGCATGGAGCACTGGGTGTTATATGCAAACAATGAATCATGGAATACTACATCAAAAACTAGTGATGTATGGTATGGTGATGAACATAACATAATAACAAAATTATTTAAAAAAAAGAAAATTAACAATGAGATACTAGTACATGCCTGATAGAATTGCAAAAATTTAAACACCAACACCACCAAATGCTGGCAAAAATATGGAGCAACTGGAATTCTCATTACTGACGGTGGTGTAAGACAATTTTGCAATTTCTTATAAAACTAAACATACTCTTAACATAATATCCAACAATCATATTTCATGGTATTTACCCAATGGAGTCAAAAACATACACACAAAAGCCTACACATGAAAGTTTACAAAGTTTTATCCATAATTGCCAAAACTTGGAAGCCACCAAGTTGTCCCTCAATGATGAAAGGACAAATAAACTGTGGTATATCCAGACAATGGAATATTTTTCAGTACTAACAAGAAATAAGCTATCTAACCATGAAAAGATATAGAGGAACAAATCCATATTACTAGGTGAGAGAAGTCAATCTGAAAGGGCTACAAACTGTAGGATTCTAGGTGTATGACGTTCTGAAAAAAGGCAAAATGATGGAGATAGTAAAAAGATCAGTGGCTGCTAAAGTTGGGGGCAGGGAAGGATGAATAGATAGAGCTCATTGGATTTTTAGGGCAGTAAAACTATGCCATATGAGACTATGTTGGTGAATGCATGTCATTTCCTTTTGTCAAAACCCATAGAACATACAACACCGAACGTGAACTCTAATGTAAACTGCAGTCTGTGGGTGACAATGTGTCAGTGCAGGTTCACAGAACATAACTCTGTTGTAGGATGATGATAGTGGGAAAGATTTGGGGAGTGGTGTACCGTGGGTATACAGGAACTCTAATTTCTACTCAACTTTGCTGTGAACTTAAATCTGTGTTAAGAAATAAAAATCACCTGTTCTTTGAAAAACACCTTTGAGAGATGAAAAAATAAGCCATAGACTGTATGTTATGTGTGTGTGAGTGTGTGTGTGTGTGAGAGAGAGAGAGAGAGAGAGAAAGAGAGTACTTATATCTAGAGTAAATAAGCAAACTCAATAAGAAAAACAACCCAATTAAAATAGAGAAAACATTTAAACAAATACATCATAAAAAAGGCATTCATGCATCACACAAGTATGTAAAAAGGGGGCTCAACATCATTAGTCCCCAGGAAATGAAAATTAAAACCACAATGAAATACTACTACACATCTTAGAATGGCTAACACTGGAATGCCTGACTATATCAAGTGTTTGCAAGGATGAGAACTCAAACTCGTATATTAGTCCTGAGAATATAAAATGGTGCAGTCAATCTAGAAACAGTTTACAGTGTATCAGGTCCACATTTCATGTGTCCTAGCAATTTCTTTCTAGGTCTCTATCCTGGAAAATGAAAACATCACCACAAAGACATAAGCTAACATCCATAGTGGCTTCAAATAACTATTCTAAATGACAAGAGAGAAGAAAAGAAACAAGGAAACAATCCAATGTTTTCTTTTTAAAAAATACTTTTAAAAGATTTTTTTGTATTTATTTGACAAATAGAGATGGCACAAGCAGGGGGAGCTGTAGCAGAGGGAGAGGGAGAAGCAGGCTCCCCGCTGAGCAAGAAGTCCAATGCTGGGCTCGATCCCAGGACCCTGGACCATGACCTGAACCAAAGATAGTTGCTTAACCTGCTGAGCCACCCAGGCACCAATCCAATTATTTTCAATAGGCGAACATATAGAGAAATTGTGGTATATAGTACAACGAAATATTATTCAGCAATAAAAAGGAACGAAGAAATAATATATGCAACAACATGGATACTCTCAAAAGTATCATGATGAGTGTGAGAATCCAAACACAAAAGAGTACATATTGTATGGTTTCATTTACATGAAACCCTGGAAAGACAAACCTAGTGCATAGTGACAGAAAGCAAACCAATGGTTACCTACGACTGGGAGCTGGGGGAAGATTGGACAGGGAAACAAGGGAACGTTTCGGGATGTTGTACATTTCCTTTGAATCTCTCCTCTTTATGTCGTGTGTTTCTACTGAAGGTTTTTGCTTTGTTTTTATCATGAAATGTATATGAAATACCGTAATAGTCTGTTAAGAACTTCTTTTAATTAACTTCAATTGTACACAAAAATTTTACCTTTTTATTTCTCCCCTTCCCAAATGTTATGTTTTTGATGTCACAATTTACCTCCTTCTATATTGTGTATCCATTCACAAATTATTATAGACACAGTTATTCTTAATACTTTGTTTTTTTAACATTTATACTAGAATTAAGTGATTAACACAATACCATATTACAGTATCAGAGTATTCTGGATTTGACCACATGCTACCTTTCCCAGTTTGCTTTATATCTTCATATGTTTTCATATTGATTAACAATCATCTCGGCTTGTAAGCCGGATCCAATGGTGATGAACTCCCTCAGCTCTTGTCCATTTGGGAAGGTCTTTATCTAAATGCATCTTGAACTTGAGCCATGAAGGAATTTATTGATTCATATGACGAAAAAAATAGCTCACAGAACCAAACTACAGGAAGGCAAGAAGGAGGCCTTTCTCAAATAAAAGAAGAACCAGGATTTTAAACGTTGGCAGGATTCTCCATTTCTCTTTTCAGAAGTAGCTCTATTTCCTGGCCCCAATTTCCCAACCTGGAAGAAACAGGCACAGCTGCAAGCTCTTGGGAGTTAAAATCCTACAGCTTCATGAACAGGAAAAAAAAAAAACTTTCCTATTGGCTCAAATTTTTATTTTATTTTATTTTTCTAAAAGATTTTATTTATTTATTTATTTGACAGAGATTACAAGTAGGCAGAAAGGCAGGCAGAGAGAGAGGAAGGGAAGCAGGCTCTCTGCGGAGAAGAGAGCCTGGTCCCAGGACCCTGAGATCATGATCTGAGCGAAAGGCAGAGGCTTTAACCCACTGAGCCACCCAGGCTCCCCATATTGGTTCAAATTTTTAAAACCTAAGAAAGGATATTGATTAGCTCAGTTTGGACCATGTGACCAGCTCTGGCCTAGTTACTGTAGCTAAGAGTTTAGAGTACTGTGCTAGGCTTAGATTGAGGTTAGTGGTAATTTTTTATCCAGATACTCTGATGAGGAAAAGAAAGATATTTAAAGAGAGATTTGGTACTTTTAGAAGACACATTAAGCCCAGAAGTAGGGTAGAGGAAGTTTTTTGGAAAGATAGAAATAGCACAAACAAATTTACTGAATAATTTAAAACTAAAAATCTACTCCTATTTTTTAATCCCAATAGTAGACATTAAAGAAAAATATTTTAAATTCTCTTAGGCTTGTATCCAACTGGGATAGCTAATTTATAATGTATTTATTTTCCATCTCTAAACTTCTTACCTACCAAGAATGTGAACATCTTAATTTGTCAAAAGTTGGTAAGGCTCTTCCACACATGTTATAAAGGAAGGGGACAATTTTTTTTTGTAACTGTATAATAGCTGAGTTCAAATAAAGGGAAGAAACCACTGAGACACCACCAAGTCCCTTCTCACTTGCATATTGTAACATTGCTACACTGCTGGATCCCTTTTCATAGGTTGGGTTACATTCGCTACAGATGGTACATCTGACTTCAGAGCAGGTGTTGTAGCAGGTCTGGCCCACAGTATTATGATGCTTATCACCTGGACAGTTTCCAGCCACAGATTGGACTTTGAGTTGTTGAGGAGATTGTCAGGGAGATTGATAGTGTAAGCCATACTGGAATTACCTATGATAAATGATATTTTCTTCCACTCTTCTCAAAAGACAAGCTGTGAATCACAAGACCGTTCAGTTAAACTTGATGAGTATCTCCTTCCAGGTGGAAGATGACTGAAAACACATTCACATTCAGACTGAGGTCACCTGAAGAAATCAGAGCACCTAAGCCTCACTGACTTACTGCTGGGATGTGGAAACCAACAGAATACAGTCCAAGATTTGTAGATCTGAAGGATATTTGCTGTAAAAATTCTTTCTGTGACTCAATTTGGTTACAGTTATGTCTTTCAAGCTAGTACTGAGCTGGGTTTTGTTAGGCTAGGCTAGCTTGCAGTAACAAATGAAGTCCGAATCTCTGTGGTTACGTATAATACAATTTCAAGGCATACTTCTTTATCAGCACAATGATACTGACGGTGCGGGAGAGGAAGGACAGTGGTAGAATCTGCTCCCAGCAGTAATTCAGAGACATAAGATTCTTCTGTTTCAATGCCTCCAAATTTAACAGGTCCCCAGAATCACTATGGAAGATGGAGAAAATGACAGATTATATGTGGGAGATTTTTATGGGACAGATCTGAAAATAATATTTACCATTTATGTCACAATCATTGTGCAAAACTGGATTACATATCCCTAATCTAACTGCAAGGGAGAAGAAAATGTTACTAATTGTATGCCCAGAAACAAAAGAAAATGGAAATGGATATTGATGATTATTAGCAATCTTTGATACCGTCACTGCAGGAATGTAAATGAGAAAATGGCAAGTCAACTGAAAATTAAAATCTCCTAGAACAATAATGGTGATTTTTCATCTGCAAGGATATTTCAAGCTTTTATTTATTTTTCTAATACCAATGGACAAAATTTCCTTCTTTGAATGGGTTCCATTATTTCTCAAACCACAAAAGAAAAATACATTAAGATCTCCAAAATTTCAATATTACCAGCTCAACTATCACTGAGAACAAGTAACTTGCCGACTTTAGTATTCTTAAGCTAGAGAGTAAGTCAAATCAGTTAATAGATTTACCAAAAAAGAAAAAGTGTATTACAAAATTCTCTGTTCATTCAAGAAACCAGTAATACTATCCATTAACTATTTCATTATAAATTATAAATAAATTACGAACAAATCCACAATAAGGGAAATAATATGCATTCTCAATCTCTGTTCTTTTCATTGCTCCCCACCCTGATCTCATGAAATTTAGTAGAAGAATGGGTGATTTTCTTATGGCCAAGTGTGGTGAGAAGCTTCTGGAATGTCAGAAGAGACGTCTGTCATGATCACTGGGGCTTTGGTAGCAAGAACAGTAATGTTCATACTGGCCCTGATTTTATACACCATAGGTTTCCTTGACTAAGGAACAGAACTGTACCCCGTCACCACATATCACCATATCTACTTTATAGCTGTTTACTTTCCTGCCATGAGGTTTCCTTGATGAGGTTACAGATAATCCTAATTTCCTTTAGTTCATTTGTAATAACTTAGTTTTTTTTTTAAATAAACTTTTACTAGGAAAAATAGAGATAAAAGAAGATTCTAAAGAGAAATATATATATATAATATATATAATACATATTTTATATATATATTATCTTAAATTTCTTAGGCAAATTTAATCCACTGCTAGTAACATAAAATAGAATATTATGTCATATTTGCTAAGTTCTTATTATTCACAAGGCATTATTCTAAGTACTTTGTACTTATAACAGGTGTCTAATGTTGACTCGACAACACCATTACCCTTTTCCAAGAACTCCTCTGCACCATAGAAGTGAAGCTGAGATATTTGTTCCCAGAATTCTCCTATCCGAAGATTCCTGGTAAGAGTTAGTGAATGATAGGAAATTGAAGGCAATTAGGAAGACTGAAGTAAAGGAGAAGTTCTTATTCTTCAGATGCCTCTGCACCTGGACTTATGGGTTTTCTGGTGAGCCTTTAAGATTCACCTCATTTGCAGCTGCAGACAAAGAAAAGAGATGAAACATTCCCAAATAGTCTTGAGAATTATGGCAACTTCTCTGAGAACTTTTATGAGAATCACACATTTTGGTGCATTAGTCTGCGATCTCCAATGATAGCTTCCCTGAAATTTGAGGCAGTTTCTTTGACCTACAGTGGGGGCTTAAGGGTCAAGAGTTATGAAAGCCTCTACTCTGATAGTAAACCCTTTATATCCAGGATACATAAAATGACTGCTGTTTTCCTGACCCCATCCTGACTGGTGCAAGTTATTAAAACCACCTTGTAAGACAGACATACCAGCACATCACCTCTATTTTTTTTTTTTCCAGATGAAATCAAACCTTAAAGAATATAAATATCATGCCAAGAATTACAGGGCCAGAATTTGAATCAGGTATGCTTGACTCCAAAAATCATGGTTTTTTTATTATAACATTATGCTCAAGTCAGTACAAACGACAGAAAGTATTTTGTAATTAAACAATAACAGTGATAACCAGCAAGCACCTTCCTAATCAGCCACCATCTCCACTTTTCTTCTGAAAAACCCTTCCTTTGAGCCTCCCTCTAAAAATGTCAACACTAATCATTTGCATTGATTTCTTTGCCATGTCTATAATCCATCAAATTTATTGGAAACAATTGAACTTTCTAGATTCATGGACTTGCTCTCTATCACCTGGAATTATTGGTTGCTCAAGAATTGTACCTCCTGCTCAGTTGGCAGTTACAACTCTATCCAAGTGTGTGCGCGCGCACGCACACACACACACACAATTTTTTTTTTTTAATCACAGAAAACAAACTCATTAGCAATTGAGCATGATGGCATTGCAAAAGAACTTGGGAGACTTTAGCCATTGAAGAAATGGCTCAAAAGCCAAAAAATAAAATAAAATAAAATAAAAATAAATGTTATGAGGCAAAGTAATTAGGATAAAAGACCAAGGTGCCCGACTTAGAAGAGGTATTAATATTTGGGGTGTCACTTTAAATTACTGCTCCTTCAGATAATTTATCTCTAATTTTCCACTTCCCTGAAGAATGAAAAATAAAGCATATGTGCAAACCTAACTTGCTTGCAAGAAACCTGTTCATTACAGGTCTCTGATCATGTGTTTGGATATATAATCTATTATAAGAAATTTAACTGTGTCTGCTTACTAACTCTTCCAGAAGAAATAAACACATGATTGAAAAACTCTTTTTTCTGAGTCCTATTACTAAAACCAATTTATCATTTTAAATTATAAATAAATTATACTTTAAATATTATGAATAGAAACTTCTATGATGCTTTCAATAAACTGTGGTAACTGACAGGGTAAAATCCTTCATTCCAGACGAGATGAAGACATAATCAGTTATTCCTGTCTCTTTCCTTGCTCTTTACAATATATTTTCTTAAATTCTCATGGAGGTTTTTTTTTTTATTTATCATCTCATTAAAAAGAGTAAGATATTGAAGCAAATACAAATTTACCTAGAATCACTGAAATATAGAATGGAATATCTGGCTCCATGCGTCTCCCTAGGTCTTCATCAACAAAGCCGTAGGATTACCAAGCTAACAGAAAATGGCCATACCTGGGGAGAAGACTGACAATCTCAACATAAACTTAAACAGAAAAACAATAATATTTACCTACCCAAACATTTATCCTTTATTCTATGCATGTAATCATTGATTCCAACTTTTCCAGATCTTTCCAAAAATGCATTTGAAGTGGTTTTGTGTTAACACAATTCCATTGCAGAAGTCCTAGATGAGCTGATATTAGTACTATACCACAGTCACTAGATCATAGTATTACTGCCTTATACTAAGCTTGATTTTGATACTAAATGTATTAAAGCAATTTAATGTGAGTGCAAAATTTCAGAAGTTAGTATTTAGATGTTATACCTGAATTAAGGCTCCTAGACCCTTGCATACAACGTTGTTGCTAGTTTGTACTGTGCCTTTGCGAGAACAAGAAAAGGCTTCCTCTGTAGGGGAAGGCAGCCCTATGGCTGCAAGGCTTAGCAAGCAATTAAAGTTAGGGTGAGTGGTAAGAAAATTGTGTCCCTTCTCCCCAGCAGATGTAGGCCCACACCAGGCACTTGCATGAAGAGCAGAATAGGAACTGTATTGCAGCCCTTACTCACTCCAGGCACTGGGACCCTTGTGAGGGCATAGCCAGCACCGCTATCAGCCGTGACTCTGAATAAGCCCCCACTTCCCGTCAGCTGACGTCAGTAACCACAGCATCACCTTCCGCTGCTCACACACCCCCGCTGCAGAACCCAGGTCTCTTGACTCTGCATTACAAAACATTGTGGGCTTTTTCCTTAAAGGTATATAATTGATTAGCTTAATTCTTGCGTTGTAAAATGCTTATTTATAATGTTTCCAATTTTAAATTATCTTATCTTCTAAATCAGAGAGAAATCCCCTTGCAAATAAACAACTTTCACCCTCACTTGAGCTCTCTGGGACTGATCAGGAATTAATTAACTAATGAACTAATTCAGGTCACCTTTTGCTGTTTTTCTACTTAGCTTTCTTTGATAATTATTCCAAGTATTATTTACTTTAAATTTACTCTCAATCCCTAACTCTTCTATTCTTGTCACTACAAGTAGCCTTACATTTTGCTTATATGAGACAAGAGTATAATTATATATGAACTTCAATTTTCTTGTCTTCTACTTGGAAATGTATCTTTATTAGTATTCTATGCACTCCTTTTCTTTCTATGTTAGAATTTTTGAATTTTACTTTTGAAGACTAAACATCAGTGTATATTCTTTAAATACAAATGTATTTAAGTTTCCAAATAAACCAGGTCCTGTGCTATCTGATAGAGAAACATCGGTGAAAGATATTGACATTTTCCTCAAGAATATACAGTCTGATGGGAAAATAGACAAGTACCAGGCAATTAATGACAATCAGTGTGAGAATTACTCAAACAGGGAGTATGGCATTATGGAAGGATGAATCAGAGACTTCCACACCAGATCTGGTGAATTAGGAAGGTTTCTTAGAGAAAGGGTTGATCTCTGAAGGGTGGGGAAGAGCTGGCTAGGGAGAGATAATGTAGGTAAGAGTAAGTTAGGGATTCTTAGGGAAGAGAAGAACATATATAAAGGCCGGGAGGTAATTATTGTCATGTCTTTGGATATACATAATTCAACAACATGAGACTGACAGAGCTAAGGGAAGTTCAGTATAACCGGGGCACGGAATGCCATAGAGGAACAGTAAAGGAAGGGAAAACCACAGTAAACGGGTAGACAATTGAGTGTCACACAAGTGATGTTCTCACACTATAGCTTTTTATTTCAAAACTTGATTTCAAAATTATAATTTTCCACTGCTCATTTGGCGAATACTTTATAAGCATTTACTAGGGGCGAGATTCCGCCGTGTGTTAGACATCTAAGTTCCACCTACTATGTGGTAGACTGTCAAGATTCAGGAGTCAACCCGAGATAGAGCTGAAACCCACAATCTTTGTGGAGCTTAGATTTAGGAAGAAAGCACACACCCAAGAAAGGAGTAAATTCTTTAGTTTGAAAACAGCATGGAAAAAAGGAAAAGTAGAATGGAGGCAAGAGTTTGGGAAAACATTTTAAATGCAGTGATTGGGTGGGCTTCATTGACGATCCCGGTCCTATCTCTCCACACTCCCTAACTTGGTTGAGAGCATCCCTGCCCACCCTGACACCCGAGTGAGAAGTCACAGGCTGCTAATGCCTCGAGACACGGTTCTTCTCTTCTGCATTCTCACTGCTACTGCCTTAAACCAGAGCATCCTTCTCTCTCATTCAGATTATTTAACAAACTCCTACAGTCTCTTTGTCTCCGTTCTCTCTCCACTATAAATTCTTCTTCACCCTTGATTAGTTTCCATTACAAATGACCATTATTTGTTCAAAAATATTTGCCCCCTCCGCACTGTCTGCAGATCGGCATCCTGACACTGAGTATACATTCAGTGCTACCCTCACCTTTGCCTTCTGCCAACTGGATAGCTATGGAGCCTCATTTTCTAAAACTCCTTCTCATAGAGTGTGTGACATAAACCCACCAGACTAATAAAGCTCTGAAGAAAGCATGAGTTTTCCTTCCTTTGGACAGAATTCTGTAATACTCTGCTGCTCATATCTGTGTCCCATGACTCTGTCCCCCACCTTACCATATTTTCTGCTGTCCAAATCTCACATGTCTCTAAAGCCAGCTCAATTCCCCTTTGTTGGTAAAGTCTCCCGCTTCCTCCCGGGCATTCCAAATTCTGTTTTCTGTTCTCCCATGGGGTTTTGTTGAATGCTTTTAATGGTATCCAGGTGTGTACTTTCATTCTGAACAATTCTGCTTGTCATCATTACAGACAGAGGACATTATAGATATTAGAATATAAGCTTCCTCAGGACAGGGAACTTCCCATCTCTCTTTGCCCCATACTACCCTGCTGTATACCTGCCTTAATGCTTTCTGCAGAGAAGGCTCAGTAAGTTTTAAATTTATATTCATTGTCTTAAACTCTAGGGGAAAAGAGCTTCTTCTGGAGGTCAACGTATTAGCGGTCTCATTCACAGAATTAACATGATGGATAAGAGCATTTTTAACAAGCATCTTTTAATAATTGTAAATGCCAGATTTCATCAGAAGCCTAGAGCAAGTATTATCACTGTGAGACAAACTAAATGCTACATGTGTCAATATTTACACAAGCAGATTACAACAGTGTGGTCTCATCAGTTCAGCTATTGTGTCTTGTGAGCTTAACTAAATTTCAAACTCCATGAGGAACTGCATTTTCCCCTGAAGTTATTAAAGGGTAGATTTCTTTTAATTAAACTCATTTGCATGACTAAATTAGATTTAATTACTCTCATTCATTTCACTAATACCTTTCTTTGATTGGAGAAGGAGAACTTTTATAATTGATTAAAATAAGATGCTCTGGTCTTCTCTGTTGTTCCTGGAGAACAGTTCTCATTTAAGCTTATAAATGACCAGGGTAGCAGACATTTCTCTGACCCCGCTCTACCACACACACTCACCGTGAACCTGGGACGGACACATAATCTTCTGCTCCTCAGTTTCTCTATCAAATAAGCTCTGTAACATCAATGACGATGACAGCTCTTTTGGCTTTCCTTGCAAAGACAGATGATGCTTTTGATGTGAAAGTGCTTGACACATTCACAGAAATTCTGACCTACAATTTTTATCAAAATTATTTATACCAGAAACTAAAGTTTATACCAGAAACTAAATGTTGCCTGATAATGAAACTCCTCATTACCTTCTGGGTAGTAGTCATTGTTTTCTCCATTTCAGATTATGAAAATTTACTATCACATGTATTCCTTTACTCACGCCTGCATGTATTCATTCAACACAAATTTGTTTTCCTACGATGTTTCAGACATTGTGATTGTCTTTGGATGGAATTCAACAAACCCTCAAGAAGGCCAGTCACTCTAATATAACGTATTTCTCCTTCAGGAGTTCAGTCACAAGACAGACAATACATAGACAAAGACATTTCAATAAACCCAATAATAGAATCATGTACAAAGTTCACCGTTGTAAGGGAAAAGTAAGGCTTGAGTGTACCTAAAATAGATCTTGTGGGAGAAGTTAAAAAGATGGGAGTGGAAGGTTATTCTAGGACAAAGGAATTCTGTGTTCAAAGACACTCAAACAAGAATAGAATGACACATTTGGAAAACTCGAGCTTAGTCTGGCTTAAGTTTTTTTGGCTTTGAACGTAGAGAGAGAAGGAATTTGGAGAAGAACTCATCCTGTGGATGAGTTGGCTTACAGCATGTGAGCAAAATGACTATCCTTACATTAGAAAGATGGTAAGGTAGCAACATGGAAAACAGATTAGAGGGAGGTAAGTCCAGATAGAAGACTCTTCAGTTTAAAGATAATCTGGGCCCAAACCAATGTAGTAGCAATACATTTGGGAAAAAGAAATATAGCATATTTGTGGGTATTTCTAAGATAGACCTGAAAAAAAAAGAAGAAAAACAATTTTGGGGTTGGAGTTGAAAGAATTCTGAGGTTTTAGTTGGTCATGTGATTTTGAAATATCTATATTCATTCACAAAGATAAATATATTGGTATTTTAGAATGAGGACACAGAAGTTATAGATTCAGGACTTGTAATAAAGTTGTTATTGTTTTGTTTTTGTGTAAGTTGGCATTTCACTTCCTTTTGTGAACATATCCTCACCCCAGGTTACTGATGGCAGTTCGACCATCAGTCCAGGAGCTTTGCTTCTCCTTCCCGGGTTTAGGGTGCGTGTCTTAAACCAAGTCAATCAGGAACAAAACTATTCACTGGTGAGGATACTGGGAGAGAGCAGGTCACATTTGTCTCGGTGGAACCGCTAACTACAAGAATAAGTAAGCCCAGAGTAACTGATGGCCATTTTGTTTCCATATAGTTAAGTCTGCAAATAAAGCCGATATGGAAGGAAAAAAAGCTAACAAATTGAGAAAGTCAGAGGTCTGCTGATATTTCTAAGGCATTGGACCAAGCCAGACCTTTAGTTAACCTTCTCCTGAATGTTTTGGTCATGTGAACCAGTACATTTTGGGTTTTATGCCTTATGCTTGTTTATATTATATTTCTGTGATTGTTTCCAAGAAAAGTCTAATTCAAGGATTTTTACCAAGTTAGAATAGTAATTCACATTGTGAGAAATAGCACCATAGCTCATATTAGAAGCTAGTAACTGAAAGTGAAAAAGACCAAGGTAGTACAGATCATCAAGAGGAGCATGGACATCACAAGGGAGTTGGGGGAAGGATTTCATAAAGAAACCCGGAAAAGATCAACTACAAGGCCCAGAAGAGAGCAGCATGACAGAAAACAAGGAAAGAAAGAGAATACCAAGAACATGCAATGGAGAGAGGTGAGGTCACATTGAATAGTCCGTCTGGTGTAGCAATCAGAAGGGCTTAGAAGATGTGAGCAGGAATCGTTTCAGCAGACTGGTGGCCCTGAGACAGAAAGTAAGGTCAGTGAACTGGATTTATCTTTCAAGAAGAGGATCTGTAAAGGGAAGTGGGAAATTGGACTACCTAGACAGGAATACAAGGATAGGAATACAAGCTAGAAATAGGGTTTCTTTCTGAGTTGGGAGAGATAGCACCTGTATATATGTTAAGAGAAAGCATCATTTTCTCCCGTCCTTTATTGTTTAAATATGATACTTTTACTGTGATAGGAGACGTGTAGAGATTGAACCGGCATAAATGTCAGGTGGAGAAGAACCGTCGATAAGCACGAATCAGAGGCCTGCTGGTCTCTTTCATTCACTTACAAAAGTCCTCGAGGATTTCATATTTTGGTGCTTCATTTTTCTTTCATGCTAAAAAGTAGAACTGCTGTTTTTCACCAAAACAGGCATAGTAATACATGCCAAGTCACACTTTGTTCACACAAGTGGGAGCTAATGGCTGGCTCATTCCCATATTTTTAAAACAATATATTTTATTTGGAAAACTTTGCTTTATTTATTACTGAACAGAACCGTATTTCCAACAGATAATTGTCATGATCCATTTTAAAATATCTGTGTTAGCTGGAGTTGAAATAATTTTATTTACTTCAATAAACTAAGATCAAAGCTTCGCATTAGTTGGTGACAGTTCTACTGATTAGTTGTCATCTTTTTTAACCCTTTTATTACAATATGCAAGGAACATCTACCAAGCAAATTCGGACATGAATTTACTTGTCAGTTTCCTCTTTTCGTCTTTAAGAAAAAAACCGCAAGTATGGAAAAGAAAATTTTAAAGGGAAAGACAACATTGCTTCTTAAGTAGGGCAAAGGTTTTTATTAAGTGGTTTATTACTTATTGGAAAGGAGAAACCTTAATTTCCTGAACGAAATAATAATGTTCTAATAGTCTCTTCTGGGTCTTCTAGCTTGTAAACAAATTCTTGGGTAGGATAAGCTAAAAGAACTCATAATAGATTTTAGGAGCTTAAAAAGTCCGTCTGTACTCGGGCTGCCCTTGGACACCTGATTAGAAGGCACTTGGAGGTGAGCACCTTCCCTTCCAGCCTGCATTTGTGTATCTGGCTTGGGTTTCCACAGTCATAAAAGAGAATGTGTCATGAAAAGAAATGGAAACAAACAAATCACAATACCAAAAGGAAGAAAAAAATCCCCAAACCACACTTTCACAGTCCTCTATTTATACTAGCACATTCTGGGAAAATCACTCAAAAACCTGTTACTAATCATTTAAACCTTAGGCTGTCGACATTTTTCTGCTTTGCTAGCCAAATAGTCATGTGCAGCAGCCAGAGGGTTAAAGAGCCAGATTTCCTGTCCCATACTGTAGCTTTGTGTGAGCAATATGGAGGACCTCATCATCGCCACAGAGGCTCCTGTTGAACATGAAGGGGTCTATCCAGGCAAAAATATGCGCAGCCTTCTGGGCCAGATTTGCTCCGGAAGGGCTTCTAAGTTGGCTGGGCAGTGGACTAGGCTGTCCAGACCTGCTGTTCCACAAAGGCCAAGATTCTCCCTCTGTGTGTCTAGTTCTCTAGCCAGCAGACCATACAAAGCCTGCTTCGCCTGGGTCCAGACACCCTCCAGCGCTATGAGAAAGTCTTTGTGTTGCTTTAGGAAATACAATATTAAGTCTAATATGAATTCGATTATTTGGATTTTGGTAGGCCAAAATGAGAACGACTTAAATTTTCACATAGATACAAAGAAAAATGAAACACAATACAGAACTAATGGGTTTCTATGATTTGGACTGTAGAAGACAACAGAATTTTCTTCCTTGATTAGAAAAAAAAAAAAGGAGGGGCACCTGGGTGGCTCAGTGCATTAAGCCTCTGCCTTTGGCTCATGTCATGATCTCAGGGTCCTGGGATTGAGCCCTGTAGAGACCTGCATCCCTGCATCAGGCTCTCTGCTAGGCAGGAAGCCTGCTTCCCTCTCTCTGTGTGTCTGCCTACTTGTGATCTCTCTCTCTCTCTCAAATAAATAAATAAATAATCTTTAAAAAAATAAAAAAATTTTGAAAAAGGAGAGTCAGTCAAGTATACAACAAATTAGGTCTCCAGTGGCCTAGGTGCATTGCTTTGTTTTATTTTCTCGGAAGATTTTTGATATGCTGGTTAGATGTACTGTATTCAATTTCTTCAGTAAATATGGGTGGGGGGGGGGGTTCCAGGCAAAACGAATGAGAAAATCACCCTCTGAAGAGCCTCGTCAACATTGTTATTGCACTTTGTGACCTAGAGTGCAGAATTCTTGATTTTAGTTTTCTCCATCCCTGTTCCTTTAGCTCCTTCTCCTCCACGCTTGATTAACAAAATGAGGACAAAAATCTTGAAAGTTGGCAATATGTTATGGACAATTATCAGTATTTTTCATTTCATTAAAAAAATAAAGCTTCAATTCAACTTGACAGGAAATCTGCCCACACTATCCCTTCTATGAAGTCTCCTAGTGAGAGTCAAGCCTTCAAAAATCTGGTCTCTGAGAGAATAAAAGGTGACGGAAACCTAAAACCAAGCAAGAGAAAGCTCAAGCTTCCACACAGCCTGGGGCTGGGGACAGTTCTCATTGATGCCTACTGGTTCTGTCGTCGTGACCAGAAGTTGGAGGCAGGCTTTCAGGTATAAAACCACAACGAGCGATTTGTCCTCCACATCTGAGTGTCGTATCTTGCGCATTCAGAAATCTGCCTGAACCAGATCCGGATGTGTTCCCTGCCAGGTCCTGCCGTCATAGTCAAAGCTCAGGGATCGAGTGGAGATGGAGCTTGACCCCGGATTAACATAAGTCACTGCGGGTCCTTAGAGTCAGAACCTTAGATTCCGTCATGCCCTTAATTATCAAATGTGTTTCCTGTGAAGAAAGGAGAACTGTTTAAAATGTTTGATAATCTGACAAGGCCATAAGGCTTAATGGAATCGATGATTACACACAGATGGACGATTAACTCTCGAGGTTTAACGTTAAAAAAAAAAAATGTAACTATGCTGGATCGCTACTTAATGGAATTACACTGCCCATATGGAAAAGAACTATACCCTAAATATACCCAGAATGATGGAACAGGTGGCAGAATCTGGGCAAGACTGCTTGGAATGCACAAAAGCATTCTGAACTTGTAACTGCCAGAAAAGATTTTTGGAGGAAAAAAAAAAAAAAAAAAAGGAAGGGAATCTTAGAAACTGTGTTAACTTTTCTACATTTTGGAAATATGAATTGCAAAAATGATTAGAAAACTGAACCCCAAAGTGTGCTTTTTCTGGCAGGTGCTTTTGTCACACACTCTTCCAGAAACCTGCAATCTAAGTCTATTTGTGCCTGAGGTACAACTCGGTGTACTGGTTATACTTAGCTCTGACATAAATTTGGTAAGGGCAGACATCATATTTGCCTTGGTAACAGCTATATCCTCCAAAAGGTATAACTTGGAGAACGGGGTTAAAATTAGTGAAAGTGAGGATTGGGTATTATTTCTGCATTTTTATATTCTTAATAGTGACGTGTTGCAATTCCATGGATTAACCAGAGCTGCATATGTGAATATGATGGCGGTGAATGCTAGTGAGCACTGACAAGTATGTAATCAACTGGTAGGTTGTAGAGTCCCAATTAAGAAACTCGTTCTGATCAAAGATAATTTATTTGTGATTTTTTGCTCTAACTCAGCAGAGGTTTTATTTTAAATATTAATAGCCATTCAAATAGCAGAAGACTATCTTCTGGGCATGGAGGGCGTGGGGATAGAATTTGGAAGGCCTAAGTACTGATCGACTTAAAAGGTATCACTGAGCTTTGACTATGTGCCAAGAGTGAAGAGCTTTATTTACATAACTCAGTTTAATTTTTAATATGATCCTTTGAGTTAATTTTCACTTTACCGATGAGGAACATGAATGAGGGCATTCAGTAAGCTTCCCAAGGTCACAAAACGAGCTGATAGAGTTGGGATTTAAAAAGTGATTGGTCTTGTCAGGGTTCTTTTGGTCCATGTCTTTGAACACGATGATCTCTCCCTGTTTCGTGTCTCCCTTCTCTTGATTCGCACTTGTCTGAGCATTGTTGGGCTCCTCTTTGAACCTGATGCCTTCTGTAAGCCTTAAGGATCCATCCTGTTTGCCAGGGCTCTCTTAGGACCTTCAGAAAAGCATGTGAATATACAAGAGACCAAGGAGTCTACCGATCAGAGAACAGTTAATTAGAAAACGAATCCTACATAAGATGGGTATGAAACAGCTCCACAGCCTGTTTCTTCCCCATAGAGCTTGAAATTTTCTTTTCTTTTGTAATAGTAAATATGAGAGGCGCCTGGGTGACTCAGTTGGTTAAACATCTGCCTTTGGCTCAGGTCATGATACTGAGGTCCTAGGATTGAGCCCCATACTGGGCTCCCTGATCAGTGGGTAGCTTGCTTCTTCCTCTCCCTCTGCTGCTCCCCCTGGTTGTGCTCTCTCTCTCTCTGTCAAATAAAGAAATAAAATCTTTAAAAAAAAAATAGTACATATGAAATTCTTCAAAACAATTTTTTGCTGCCTCCATTTTGTTGATGCTTTCAGCACATGCTTGTTATGCCCACTGAGAAATTCAGTAAAACTTTATCCTTAGGTTCCCTGAACGATTCTGAAAAATGATGAGCGAATTACCTTAGTTAAATCAGTAATTGCATTTTATGAAATTTCAGTGACTAAAACTTTCAGGTCTCTATTATGAATCTACCATAAAAATGGGACATGTTTAGGTGTCTACACTAAAAATAATCTTGGTATGATCACCTAGACCCGTTGGTTACTGAGTATACAGACACAGTTCCATTTAGAAGTACTTTTCTAGAGCATTCTCTTTAGCTTTCCATACACAGGACCTTCATATGTTTAGCATATGCATATTATGAAAATAATTTTTTCAGACTCTGTTCCCTACCCAGAGAAATTTTACCACTGATGAGAGACAAGACAAAACAGTGGAAAGATTTCTAGCTCAGTGAGCAGACCTTTCATTTTTTAACAGTTTGTTTTCTGCTACTTAGCTATAAACCTTGTTCTATTAAATATTGGGCCTCCCAAACTTGTTTAAGATAATTATGCTAATTGTATGATAAGAATTCTAAACAAATTTAAAAAATGAAATATGTAAAATTGCTTGAAAAGGTAAGACAAACACATGAGCCAGTGAGGCCTTGGGTTACGTCTCTCCTTCACAGTATCCTATGGACAGGTGACCCACTGGCCTCTCTTAAGTGACCACTGAGGATGATTCTTGCCCACAGATGTGAAGTCCTTGAGGGCGGAGTATATTTGAGTGAGGCCTCAAAGAATGTCAGCTTTGGTAAGAGAGGCTTCAAAACACAATTGAATAGGAAGTACAAATAATTTAGGTAGAATTTCTTTTCCGGTTGCACTATTAGCTTAGTAGCCTTTGTTATTATGGAGATGTTTTCTGTCAAAGGAAGCCAGACTCTTCTTTATTGATATGACCTTCAGACATTCCGTGCCTATGCAGAATTCTTAAAATAATTAAATATCAATTATAATCGTATTTTTTTTTAATTATTATAGCTTCTAGCTTAATATGAGGTACTTCTTCCATTCCCTGACAGAGAGTCTATGGCTCTAATGATGTGGAGTGAGGGAAATATGTCAAAGGAAACTAGTGTTGAATCATAAATTTTAATCCTTTTAACAATTGGTAGTTGTACTTTTAACAAGTCTAGAATCACTGATTTCCTTAAAATACTTTATATTTAATCAAACTGGACATACTTTATAAAACATCCTGTTAATGATTTTTAAATGGCAATTTTTTTTTTAATTCTTTTGATACAGTACATTTTTGCCTGATACCCAATCCGGTGATTGCAGTGGAATCTTAAAAACTGATCCCAACGAAGAATGACTGCTCCAAGGGCGGAGATTAAGTAAGATAACTATCATTTCATGCTGTTTTTAATGAAAACCTAACTCTTAAGGAAAAATCTTAAGGCGGCCTGTGAGATGAAAGTCCTCTTAGGATTCGTGCCAAGGGTAAATGGGTTGGTAGAGACATTACAGTTACCTAGACTAGGACAAAGGAAATAATGTATATTCCTTTGGGAGCTGATAGCAGGATATTATTTATTTATTTACTTTCTTACTTATTTATTTTCAGGATCTCTGTTTGAAGACACTGTCTTGACCCCAAGAACTCCAACATGTTTTCTTATGTCGATCACGTTTGTTGGTTCTATAAAACTAATCATAGTCCTAGAAATGGCCTGGGGCACTTACTTCTTGATCAGTCCAACTGTTTTAACTTTCTTCCTCCAAAGACCAGATACAGAGAAAGACTGGTGAGGTTGTATGTTAGATGGACTTCAAAACCCGGGAAGTAGAAATGGTTGTTTCCCAGTTTTATATCATCAGACAAGATGGGGAAGAGGGTCTGGAAAATATACATAAAATTAGTCAAGGAACAAACGATCAGGTAGAATGAACATTAAGTCCAGGTTCCCTAGCATCTGTACAATAGTTTCATATTACCAGACATGGCTTTCTTATCAGAGCACAGGGAAGAGTATTTGTACCATCCTGGCCACTCGGAGCTCAACCCCCCAATTTAGGAACATGCATTATGGAGAAGATGCAGGTAGAGAAAAAGTCAAGAGCTTGAATGTGTTAGCAGCTACTGCTTTCGATCCAATTTTCATGGCAGTCTAAACCCATAACCTTCAAAACCTGAGGGTGAGATGAATACAGATGTGAATAACAGATGTAGATAATTCCTATGCAGAACAATACTTCCCTGACAGACAGTATGACTGCTTCAAAACACACGCCACAAATGAAGCTGAACCTTTAGAGCATTTTCCTGACTCTACAACGAAGGTCAACCAAACACAACAGTCATGAATAGGTAGGAAGCAACCATAAATGTCAGTACTTGCTCTCACCCCACCTCAGCATAAATGTTGCCTGACTAGGTAATTCCTTGCCTTCTCCCCTTCCCAGTCTCCACAGTTCTCCCTTCACTCCAACTACACCACTCCAGCTAAGCACGATTTATCTCTTCCTGCTTTGGTTCTAAAGCTCCTCGCAATAGTTTCAGAATTTTCATATTTATAGATGTATGTTATGCGTGTAAGTATACAGCCCCATTGTGCACATACCAGTGTTAAACACATACAATCATGTGATACGGAAAAAAGAGAAAAAAGAGTATCTCGAGTCATGATAAGCAATCTTCCCAAAACAAAACTGTGTATGCCAGATCCAGGGAACACCGCATAATGAAATGTTCCCAATTTCAGCTTCCTTTGAAAATCAGCAATCTGGGGCTGAAGACTAACACTGTTTTCTAATCAGAAATCTTCAAGATGGTTTTTGTTCAGGTCTGCTTAGCCCTTTTTCTGTAGATGATTCCATAATTGTTTTAGATTGCATGAAAGTCAGAGTCTATGAAACCTCTTTAGGTAGGACTTCTCTTCAATCATTAAAACATATAAAATTCCAACATATTTTAATTTCAAAATCTGGATTTTCCTCATCATGTGGTTCTAGTGGATCTGGTGTTTCACATTTACCTGCCTGAGTCATATGGGCAATATCATTTATTTAATAATCTGAGTGATTTTTTTCTACAACCATGGGGGGTACCTGGAGTCCATTGACATAGACAAGCAAAGACTGTGAGTCCTATCACTTTTCTAAGGGCTACTTGTGAGCATGTTAAAGATTTTATACATTAAGAATATTCTTTTTGTTTTGTTTTGTTTTTACCATTGTCAGAATTCTTTATTAGTCTCACAGCTTCTGGGAATAACTTACTTAAAACTCGGCATGAAACTTGTACAAATTTTCCTTCTGCCTCTCTTGTTCATCATCACACATCCTGTTGGTGTCCCAAACCCAACATGTCACAGGGAAATATGCTATTATAAGAAAAATATTACGCAGTGTCAGGTCAATAACATGTCACTTGTGTGTTGCTACATACTTGTATTTGAAAACAGAATAGGATGGTTATTCTAAGGCCCATGATATGTCAAAAGCAAGTAAGAATAAGGTCTTTACAGATACTTTCAAAATCTTAATCCAAGCTTAAATGTACTACTTGAGCCTGGTTCATTTTATTTTTTAACTGAAAGTTATTCTGGCATTTATTATTTCATATTTTTTGGCCTCTTTTTCTTAGACCGTTTATTTGGAGATTTTTTAAAAAATATATTTTTCCTTTGCCAGTTATTGATTATTAGATTGTAGCCCTCAGCTTGTGACTGCAAGAACAGATGTCTCCTAGTTGGAATGAGATCATAAAATTCCTTTTGAATGAATGTAAGGAAGATATAGCACTGAGAAGAGCAAAAATTGTGCCTCCTGGACAGGTGAAGACATCGACTCAGGATACAACCTAAACCAGAGTTCGATCTTGTATTTTACTTTAAACCACTCAATGTCCAATTTAGAAATCAAGGAAGCACATATGGATCGTTGACAATTTCATCCATGCAGTTTCTCCAGAAATTTTAATTCACTCATGTTAGAAAATAACACTGTAGGTAAAGCACTGCTCTTCAATGTCCCTTTAATAATTGCTATCCCACAAGTATTTATTAAAAAAACTAAAACCATCACTTGAAATCTCACTTATTATGCATTTTCACATAGCTCACCTTCTGATGTCGAAACTATATTTAGGTCTGCTAGGCCCAATGCTCTTCAATATTTATTTACGTATTTAACACTTACTGAGAATGTTTTTTATGACGTAGGAACATGGTCTCTACCTTGCATACTGAGGATACGATATAGAGAAACAGATATAAATGTAGATTGGGAAATAGATTTATAAAAACAAGTACAGAAATGAACTTATAAAAATAAATATGGTACAGTGTTGATGCAGCATGGATATTAAGAGAATAGAGAGCTCATTTAATTAATTTTTACTTATTTATATATTTTTAAAAGATGTTATTTATTTATTTATTTGAGAGAGAGAGAAAGTGCACAAGCAGGGGGCGGCTGACAGAGCGGGAGGCAGGCTTCCCTCATAGCAAGGTGCCCAGGCCCCTGAGATCAGGACCTGAGCCGAAGGCAGATGCTTAACTGAATGAGCCACCCAGGCATCCTGAAAGGTCGTTTTAAATGTTTTTTTATTTTAATACACTTATCTTGTTATTTAACAACTATTTATTTGTAAGCCTGGCAAATAAAGTTGTCATAATTCGCAAATATCATGGAAACTTCAAAACAGGAATTATTCCTAGATTCTGTTCAATAGTTGAAAATATTTATTAGACTGAATGCCAATTAATCTCCTATGTAACAGCTCCATTTTAAGAAACTTGGAAAAAAATTTCTACCAACCAAATTCTAAAAAAGATTTAATAACTCAGTTTATTCATCTTGAAGCAATGTGTCCAGTTTTAACCTTTTTTGTACTGTATTTTTATTCTCTAATTCCAGATCATTTCTATAATCTCTCTCCAAATATGACTTTTCCTCTATTTTTTTCTGAAGATGACTGTATTTTCTTTGGAACATACTGAAAGCTAATACACGTTCTCTACTATTAAATTAAAAGGTCCAAATTTCCAGACTTGCCCATTGAATTCCTCAAAGTTGCTGTCTGTATTATTTCAGCATAATTCAGTGACAAAACATTAAAAATGACCAATCCCAGGGTGCTTGGGTGGCTCAGTCGGGTAAGTGGATGCCTTCGGCTTAGGTCTTGATCCCAGGCAGGACTGAGCCCCCACCTAGGGCTCCCTGCTCAACAGAGAGTCTGCTTCTCCCTCTACCCTTCACCCCTACCTGTAATCTCTCTCTCTCTCTCAAATAAATAAATAAATAAATTCTTTAAAAAAAAAAAAAGATCAATTCCAGAACAGAGTGCAAAGGGGAGGGAAAATGACGTGGACCAGCTGTTACCATTAGTGGCGAGATCTTTGTGCGAAAACTCTCTAGTGTGCTATTTCTAGTCCATTCGTAAGCTTATTATCCGGTATTATCTCTGATGATTCCCACCTTTTTTTATTACTTAGTGAAGTTCCTACAGCCACTTCCGAATGAATATCTAACAGGCTATTAACAGGTTCATTCTGAACCCACCAAATACTTTCACGTCCTGTCACAATTCTAGTCTTTCAGACTAGAAAAATGGAAAAAAATAAACTCATTTTTAAATTTGATGTAACGTTTTCTTGAGCCACTACTAGATTCAATACTCTGTAAAAAACACGAAGGCGGGTAAGACAGGCCTAACTCTCAAAGGTGGAGAAGGCTTCAGAAGTATTCGAAAGTAACCTGGGATGTGTTTTTAAGAGGAATGCATAAACAAAACCGCAGAAGCTTTGGGTGAAGGGAGATGGAAGGGCTGATGGGTTTAGGAGAGAAAGACAAGGAAATCTTCTGGACATCGAAGACACTTGGGTTTGGTCTTCAGGGGAAGGTGGTGGATGGAGGATATTTCAGGCAGCAGGAATGAAATGAGCAGTACAAGTAGAAAAGTGCAAACGCCTAATACATATTTACTGAGTGAAATGGTCCTAGGACAGTCAAATATTTTCATATTTTAATTTGTTTGTTTGTTTGTTTGTTTGTTTGTTTGTTTGGCACTGGGCTGGATTTCCCCACTTTAAAGTCTCCTGAACTTTGTGAGTGTTGAGCGTATTTTGCCACCTCTTTGTAAGCGATTTCGGCGGTAGAAGGAGATGTTTCCATATCCCTCCATCTGCTAATCAAGGATCATCTTGAAATGGAGTGTAAAGAAAAAGAAAACGAAGAGAGACCATGAAGCTGTTACATCGTGAAGTGCATTAAAATATAAAGACAAAAAATAAGAGCACACTCCAAATGACTCACTTGTTTTTCAGTATTCCACAACTCAGTGACAATAACTGGCAGTAGAGTGATTTCACAGTGTCATCCTGGTGGAACAGAGGGTTCCGTAAGAATGCATTTCCAGCTCCTGCAACATCACCATTACAATCACTTAGTTGTTTCCGATTAATTAGGACCCAGTTTCTTCCTTCTTGGCATTGCGTTTTTCCTCCTGTTCAGTCTATCTGGACAGGCTGGATCTGCGTGGGCGTGCACCAGTTTGTGAGATTCTGGATCAGAACTCAGTGGCTTTGCAACAGTGATAAACCTAACTTCTGGTAACTGTGAATTTGTGTTCCAAAGTGCCACAAACCACACGGTAAGATGCCACAAAAAGGAGCAGTAACTAGGTCGGGTTTTTGGCAGTCTTTACGAGGCAGTAGCTCCAATGTTGGCTTGCCAGTGATTAAATAGAGCTGAGAAACATTTTTTCCTTATCTTTCTTTAGCAAAACAAAAAAGCTCAGATTAGCCGAGGCAGATTTCGCTCCCTGGAAAAGAGGAGCTTAACTGTCAACTACCTAAAGTCCCGTTATTTGTGTCCTGTAAGAATAGAATTTGAAAAAGGATGCACGCCATAGGTGTAGCCAACGTGTGTGTGTGTGTGTGTGTGTGTGTGTGTGTGTGTGTGTTCTGGGGGAATGGTTTCTGTTGGAATAGGGTGGAGGAGAGAATTGTCTTTCACCTCTCCACAGCTCTGTCATAGTGCATGGTTGGCTGTCAACAGTCTCCAGAAAGATGCCATTTCCTAGTATATTTCATTTCATCATCTATAGGTAATCAGTAATATATGTGCTATTTGGGGAAAACAAAACAATATGCTAGGCTGCCTAGAGAGACCAAGCCTTTTTTGGGCAGAAGTTACTCCCTCTGGGGCGCATGACTAGAAGTCCAGCTTAGCATGCACCAAGTGTAAATGACCTTGCTGTTCAAATTTGCCCTGGGCAAAGACATGCCCAATTCTCTGGGTCTGAACATACTCTTTCCAATGAGTTCATGATTCACAATGATTACACAATGAATATGTAAGAAGGCAAAAAGCTAAGCAAACCTAAGAGTAGACATTTGGGAGAAAGCATTAAGGGAGCTAATTGACATGCTTTGTAAAATGCTGGAATCATTACCTTTCTGGGTGTTTAGGAAAGAAGTTATCTTAAAATATAACACTTCTTTCTCTCTTCATCCTAGTAAATCCAATCGACAGGATTTAGCACTGGAAAGAAGCCCAGAAGGTTTGAAATTGTGTAAGAAAAAAAAGTGTATTTTTAGAATTATGGTAACAGCTGCTAAGAAATGTATTTCTATTTTGTAGTTAGTGTAAGCTGCCTAACATAAATGTGTGGTAGAGAAAGATAACATAGATAAGGCAAGTGGAGAGAATTATAGCAAAGTGAACACTATCTTTGGTTGTTGTTGAAAGAAAAATTGAGTAGTAAAGATGGCATTTTATCAAAATAAAACTATAAATTGTATATCTAAAAGCTAAAATTAGATAGCTAGTCTCTCTCTCAGGCTCCATCACCCAACCCCCCACCCCCTTTCCTAGCCTCCCTCTATTACTTATCTTAAAAAAAAAATCTCTTTCTAATGGAATTTCAGTCACGTTAACATAATAGATATTACTAAAAGTCACATTCTAATGTCTCCAGATATGCCACCACTTGTCATATAATCCACTGTCAAATTTTCACATTAAAAAATAATTTAAAGTTTTTTACATACAGCTCTGATTGATTTAATAGTTGAATTATTTTTTTTCCTTTTAAATATTTTATTTATTCATTGGACAGACAGAGATCACAAGTAGGCAGAGAAGCAGGCAGAGAGAGGAGGAAGCAGGCTCCCCGCTGAGCAGAGAGCATGATGCGGGGCCCAATCCCAGGACCCTGAGATCATGACCGGAGCTGAAGGCAGAGGCTTAACCCTCTGAGCCACCCAGGAACCCCTAATAATTGAATTATTTTGCAAATGACTAAATGAGTTAACTACTGCTTATTTCTTTATGATGCAAGTTTCCTATCTCAGGTTTATTTTTAAAGGATATAGTAAAAATAAGAAGAAACATGTGCATGGCAATCCTTTCACATATTAAAAGGGATAAAATATTCTAGATTTTGTCTTGCTTGTGATTGTATTTGTCAAAAAATAATCCCATCAGATATTTGGGAAATGATTTTCTCTTTCAAATGTAGTATTTGTGGTATGTTTCTAAACCTTGGTCTTGTTTTACCCAGGGAATTGGTGGCAGGGGCCCACTCGTCCCAATAAAAGCATACAGGCTGTTTTACTTTGGGGACTTTTCCATTTGATCTCTACCGAACAGCCTGGGGTTGGTTTCAAATTGCGATACTACACACATATTAAGCAATGTAGGGTCTACTATAGAAACCTGATGTATTTCATCAATTATATTAATGACAGATTGTTGCTAGGGTTAATCACAATTACTAATGAATAGTCAGGAAGGTCAATGTTTTAGAAAGTTCAAAAAATCTCAAAAATGCTCTTAGTAATTAATTATTCCTTAATGTACAATAACACAGTAAATCCTTAACTTTGGTTTCCTAGATTTTCTTGGAAATGTTCTGTAGTTTTCTCTACAGTTGACACACACATAAAAGTCAGCACACCATATTTCTCTCATTCATATCCTAGAAGACAGAACTCATCTCCACTATCCACCATACCTCCTTCTATTCCCTTCCCAGACAGCTCACATTCAAGTGTTTATTCTCACTTGCTTTCTCTCCCACTGTCCTTCTGGGTAACTGGCTGTTTCTCTTTCTTCTCTTAAATCCCTTCTCTTCACTGCCACGCACTCCAGAGATCTGGGAGAGCATTTCTCAGAGAATCCAAAAAGGCGTTTGCAATCTGTTTGATACGCAGACCATCTCCGACTCCCACGACACAATCCATCCCAGATTTTACAATGTCATCTTTCTCGCCTATTGGTAATAGGAAGAAAAGTAATTTAAAATAGTGTTGTTCATATAGGACCATAAAATAGGCCCTGGAACCATTTTAGAAGGAAATATTGTGCTCAGTCTAGTACCTTGGGAAAAGAGGAATATGAGAAATCTTTCCAGTCTTTTAGAGCTGGGACCATGTCTGATTCTTTATATCAGCCGTGTTTACCACAGCAACTAACGCAGCAGGGGATGGTCAGGTGTTTGTTGCACCAAATTTAATGTAATTGTTTTCATTTCAAGTCTGAAATATAAATTGAACATCTTATGAGTCTAATTTTCCCAATCAGTACTGTTTACTGAATTCTAAAGCATTTCTTTCCCCAGTGAGTTATATTCTCCCATGGAGACCAAAAACATAGGATAAGAGGTGGTCAACTAATGGTCCTTTGGCTAATAATCAAAATAATACCCATCAGATATTGAGTACTTCTATGTGTCAGGAACTGTTCCAAGTGCTTTATGTATTTACTTAATTTAATCCCTAAAACAAACATATAAGGCATATACTATTATTATTCATTTTACAAATAAGGAAATTCAGGCACAGACAAGGTAAGTAAATTGCTTAAGTTTATACAGTCAGTAGACAATGAGGTGACATGGGAATCAGGAAACCCATGATGACAGTGGACAAGTCTAAAACTAGTTCCAGGTTATATGACAAATTGTATTTCCACATCTGATAGTAACATGTGTTTATAATCTCAAAATGTCACTAAACTTATTTATTTAAACTTTCTTGTTAGGTACTGTTCTCACTGCTGTAATTTTGACAAGGGAAATATAAGCCACTTGTCGCATAAGGATCTCTGGAATATTCACAAATAAGTAAAACATCTGCACGTAAAAACTATGTATTTCCAGAGATAGACTTAATGAATGGGATCGAGAGAAGATAATAGGAAAAGAATATTATTCCTGGTGAAAAGCTGTGAAAATAAGTCTGGTTGGGAGATCAGACTTATCTGAAAAGAGCAGATTGAAAAAATGGTCACAATTTTTCTCCACTCTGAATCTGAGCCTCTTGCAAAATAACTGCCACTTTCTCCAGCAAGAGGACTGTTTTTCCATTGCTTAAATCTGAGCTGTCCTTTTAACTTGTTCAATAGAATGTAGTAGAAATGATGTGTCAGTTCCAAGCTTAGATTTTAAGGGACATGGTTTCACTCTGGCCTTTTGACTCTGACAACTGCCATGTGAGCAAGTTCTGGCTTGCCTGCTGGAAGATAAGAGAGATGTAGCTCAGTAGCCCTACTGCCTCACCCAACAACCAACCAGCTCCCCAGAGCAGAGACACCTGGCTCGTTGTAGCTTAACATAGATGCATGGGCAAACCCAGTCAAGACCAAACAAGCCTGTCCCAGATCAACCACCTAACCTACAGACCTGTGAAAAATAAATTGTTAGTTTTAAACATCTGAGTTTTCGAGTGGTTTGTTATATAGTAATAGACAACTGATATAACACATATTAGAATTACTTAGATATTAATAGTCCTGCTGTAATGTGAAAATGTGTTTTCTATTTTCCTGGGCTGCCATGATTTAATCCCACTCATGTTTAGCTGTTAAAACTTTCCTAAAAAGCATTAAAATAAGAAAAAAAATTTGCTTATATGACAAATTTCATCTTTGTTGTCTATGGTAGTGGCATTGCCCATAATGATTTGTCATGCAATTTTATTTTCAAAGCTCAAAATTAATTACAAACATGAAACAAATCATGTTGTTAAGACATACATTAAAAACAAATTACAATCTCAAAATGGATAATTTACAGCTTGGAAAATTAATTGATTAAACCTAAAGTGCATAAAAATAATTGGAAAAACTGAGGAGTGAACAAACCAATGACAATATTATCCAACTAAATAAAAAAGAATGTATAATGAATGAAACCACAGCCAAAAAAATCAATAGTTCTAATTAAACCATAAGACCCTGAGTGGAGATAGGTTAAAATCCTGATTTGGGGAACATCACTAAATTACAAGGATGAGCGGATGACAGAAAAAAAATCAAATCCTGTCCCTTTAGCAAAGTCAAAATAGAAACTACAATGTTGACATTAAAATCAGTCATACATTTAAACAATACAAGATATGTAATAGCTATTAGACATCAAAGCAGCACTATAAATATATGTGTAATTTAATATCTGCTCTATCTGTTGTCTCTTACTGACTATTCTATTCCTTTCAATGTTCTTTTAAACTGGATTTTGTGAAAATATGTATCCATAGAATTTATTCAAGATAATGTCTGTGATCCAGACATTAAAAGACAAATAAACCAAATAATAATATAACATTTTTACACCAAATAGAATTTTGTGTTAAGCCTTATCATTTCTCATGTTTTATGGTCAAAGAGTATATTTCAAATAATTGTTTACATGTTAAAGTTTTCTGTTGGCCAAATTTTGACTTTATTGATGCATTGTTATAAAACTTCACACAGAGAAATTCAACACAAATAAAACATTTTAAGCATCCTAGTTTGTGTAACAAGTTATTTTCAAATTTTTGTCTAAATTTAATATTACAAAATTGAATTAGATTAGCACTAAAAGTTTCTATGGGCTTAATTCTTTTATTGCCAAAGAATTAAATACTTTGTTCCTTAGTCAGGGATTGGCAGCTTTTCAGAAGAATTGTGCCAAGAATTCATCCGTGAATTCTAGGTTATCCCAAAAACAGATCTGAGGCTGATCCAGGAAGGAAAAGTGATAAAATGAAATGGAGAAAGTAAGCAAGGAAGAGTAAAAGAGTCCATAAATATGTGCTACGTTGTTGGCAACCAAGACTCAATCTTGCAAGGGATATCATTAGAGGTTTTATAACAACACATGGAGTCAAAAAATTACCAAAAATGGTCAAATCTTAAAGAATCCCTAGACCCTTAGTTCCTGTGGAAAAACCCAATGAACTCCAAGTCATCTGAAATAGTTACAAGAAAATAAAGAAGAAATAGAGAAGAAAATATAGAATAAATAAAAGAAGAATAAAGAAGAAGTAAAGTTCTGCTGGCTTACACAGCAGGACCAGGTGTGTGTGGCAAGGCTGGGGGGAGATGACCTACACATTCTAATAAGCTATTTATTTGTGCATTTATCCATTCTTTTTTTTTTCACATTTTCTAAGTGTTAATTATGCTAGAGGACATTTATGCAAGTCTTTGGTGGTCAACTTAAACTTATTCCTGCATAACAGACCTATAAGCACTTCTTTTACACTCCACTGAGATGTGTACAAATGTGATTTCTGAATTTATTTATGCTAAGATTCAGATGTTGTATTGAAAATAACTTTTTAGCTGTGAGTCCCCATCAAGAACTCTGCTAGGAAGGCAATTCAGGGGAGGAAGGCAGTCTTGTCACAAGCAGTGTTGATACAATTGGATATCCATTTGCAAAAATAAAAAAACCCTTGAAACTGCATCTCATACCACACACAAATATCAACTAAAAACACATTATAGGCTTAAATGTAAAACTGCAAATGACAGAAATTTGAGAAAACTTAAGTGAAAAACCTTTGTGCCAGGCAAACTTTTTCATCATGATGCAAAAAGAAAAATCTATAAAAATTAAATTGATATATAATTCAAAAAGCCTGCTCTTCAGAAGATAATTTTAGGAGAACAAAAGACAAGCCACAGGGGTGCCTGAGTGGCTCAGTGGGTTAAAACCTCTGCCTTCAGCTCGAGTCATGATCTCGGGGTCCTGGGATCAAGCCCCACATCGGGCTCTCTGCTTCCTCTTCTCTCACTGCCTTGTTCTCTGTCTACTTGTGATCTCTGTCTGTCAAACAAATAAATAAAATCTTAAAAGAAAAAAAAAAAAGATAAGCCACAGACTAAAAGAGAATATTTGCAAAGCATTTATCTGAGATAGGACATGTATCCACACCACATAAAGAATTCTCTAAACTCAACAATAAGAGAACAACAAACCAATTTTTAAAAAGTGTGCAAAGGATTTAACAGCTACATTATTAAAGAAAATAGAAGGATGGCAAATAAGAGCATGGAAAGTGGCTCAACGTGATTAATCGATAGGAAAATGCAAATTTGAGCAACATAAATTGAGTGGCTAGAATTAAAAAGACTCACCATACAAATCTTGGAGAAGATAGAGAGGAACTAGAACTTTCATGCCCTGCTGACAGGAATGTAAAATGGTACAACTACTTTGGAAAACAGTATGTTGACTTCTTAAAGTTAAAAATATAATTACCATATTATCCAACATTGCCACCTCCTGATATCTTCCCAAGAGAACAGCAAGCATGCATCTACACAGAGGTTTGTACATGAATGTTCACAGCAGTTTTATTTGTAAGAAACCACTCTAATATCCACTGATAGGCGAGCAGACGAATTCCTGGCACTTCCGTGCAGTGAAAAGCTACTCAACAGCAGAAAGGAATGAACAATGAACACACACAGCAACATGGATGGATCTCAAAACAAAAACAAAAACACACAGAACGAAAGACTCCAGACAGGAAAACAAAGCCCTTTGTATGGCTCTATGGACATAAAACTCCAGAAAAGACAAGCTAATCTAAAATCATAAAGATTCTGTCTGGAGCTTCCTGGTGAGAAGGAGTGAGAAGGGATGGGAAAAAGGAATTTGAAAGGGACACCCAGAGGCTTCTGAGGGTGAGGGATTGTAGTGATTATTGCACAAATGTAAGCTTTCCTGAGACTTCAAGTTGTACATTTTAGATATGGGGATGTATTGCAATATGTCAATCATCCTTCCATAAAGGGTTGAAAAAAAACCCTGCTATGGTTTATGTTATGTTAAACATACATCAAAATTAGTGACCTTACTAATCCCAAGAATATTGACTAGCCCAAGCTGAGAAGTCTGGGTGTGAATGGATCCATCGGCAGGGCAGAGAAACTGCATGTCCTGGGAAGGGGAGACAGAATCGCACAGGCTGAAGAAACACCAAGCGTAGAAGAGAGTGGTGGCCAAGAGTTGACAAGACAGGTAAGAGGCCTCAAGGGAAAAAACGGCATTGAACTGGCCCCAGTTCTGCCATTTATCTTATCCTGTGTGCCATCTTTGACTGAAACACATGGCTATCACAATGGTAAACATTCCCATTTCAGGTGAGCAATCGTGGTTCTCTAAACCCCACCCATACTAAGGAATATATTGGCACTATGGAAACGCCTGGATTTTCACAAAACAGATTCTCTGTTTTAGAATTTGATATGGTTTTTGGTGAATAAACGTGTAAATGTTCAGAGAACTTTATCCCTGTGACGATTCTAAATACCGCATTTGATAGCTCAGTTGTCAAATGGGGTGCGTCGTGTCCTACTTCCCAAAACCAGTAAGGTAAACCCCTCGGAATGACTTTCTGAAGCACAGTGGTCAGTGGTTGCCTCTGGAGAGAGGGTTCATTAAACCGAGGACTGTAAAACTTTAAACCATGCAGACTTCCTCCTGACAGATAACTTCAACACACGTTTCTCTTGCAGCTAAAGCTCTTTCTTCAATGCAATCCTCTTTCAGACTCTTTTAGACAGGGTGCTATGCCATATTTTGCTGTTAAATCATGAAAAATGATAGCATCTCTATCCCTTTTCAAGACTCATTGTCAAATTATACCCTCCAATAAGTAATATACCGCCTGAGTCAGTAATTCCAACTATTTGTATGCATTTCAGGTTTGCCAATTACCCTTCCAAGCTGTAAATTGCCTATTTTGAGAGCATAATTTGATTTTTAATGTTTGTCTTAACAGCCTGATTTGTTTTGTCTTTTGATTTGTTTCACATTTTAGTAATTAATTTTAAGCTGACACGGTCTCTCCTAAAAGGAAGGTGGGGCTTGAAAGCCTCTTAGAGCTATAGCAGTTTGATGCTAATATAAATTTCTGCCCAGTGCCATAGTCCGTAAGCAAAAAAAACTGTCAGGCTCTCTCTCCTTTTCTTTGGAAAGGAGCCACCGTTTCTTTTCCAGGAGATATGCTAGCTTGAGTTTCAAATACACACTGCATAACCCCCAAGTTTAAACACACATGAATAAACAAAATTGGCCATAAGAAGTATATTCAAAACAGAAGTGATATTTTTCAAATCATCAGTCTGAAAATATAAATGAAAATGTGTCTTGGGGTTATGTAAATGTATTTGGCCTCAGATGTCCTCTGATACTTATTCTCCATTTTAGCCTACTGGCAAAAACTTTATGGAGGAAACAAATCTCTCATTCCCAGACACATCTTATAAAATTTCTCTTTATAATTACAAGCACTTCTGTGGCCTTTCATACCCTCAGGGACTTTTTGAGCTGTTTCTGCAGATCCAATGAGTTTCCCCCAGTTATATGTTGGAGAAAGAATAGAGGAACGAAGAAAAGCAAACAAAATTAAGAAAGTTAAAAGCACAAGAAAAATCACAGTTTAGATGAAAAGGTAAAATAAGAGACATTCTAAAAATAGAAGTTGGAAAGAAAATTCGATAGTAAAACTTCCCGTTATTTCTAAAACATGCAAGGGCAATCTCCCCAAGTCATTTAATAATTCCCTAATGAAACCAAATTGCCCTAATTTTTTTTAAGACTTTATTTATTTATTTAACAGACAGAGATCACAAATAGGCAGAGAGGCAGGCAGAGAGAGAGGAGGAAGCAGGCTCCCCGCTGAGCACAGAGCCCCATGCAGGGCTGGATCCCATGACCTGAGCTGAAGGCAGAGGCTTAACCCACTGAGCCACCCAGGCACCCCAGATTTCTGCCCTAATTTTTGCCAGAACATAGGTTATGCTATGTCTTATAACTGACAAGCAAAAGAGGAGTTGAATTGGAGTTTTTCAAAACATTTAATGTCAATGTGGTACATAGCACACGGGTGAAAGGTATATAGAATTTCATCCAGTTTGTAACATGAAAAATATGCATAAATCACACAAAGAGAATAATATCTGAATGTACTGGATGGAGGAGCACATTTTATATTTCAAGTATTATTTAGAAATATGGGACTATATCAATAGAATAGATGAACAATTGAATGGTTAACCACTAGTCTGGAACACAACTGTTCTCCTGCGTTTGTTGGATATTTAACACTTTATTTCAGTATACCAAGATGGGAACATCCCAAAGAAGAAGTTCCTGTGTTTTGGAAGTTGAGAGTGAATTTGAGATCTATTGTAAGCTAGCTGTTTGTTTGTTTGTTTTTAACAAAACTTATTTTGAGATAGTTATAGATTTACATGCAGTTGTCATGAATAATTTAGAGAAACCTCATTTACCTTTCCCCAGATTTTCCCAATGATAATATCTTGTAAAACTATAATAAAATATCACAACCAGAATATTGACATGGATGCACTCAAGATACAGAACTTCCATCACCATAAGGATTCGTCATGGAACCCTCTTATCAACACACACCCTTCTCTCCCACCTCCTCTTTGGATTCTGGTGTCCAATAATCTGTTCCACACTTCTCTAATTTTATCATTTCAGGAATATTATATATTGTAGTCATAAAGTAAGCATGCATGTGGGATTGGCATTTTGCTTTTCCTTATCATAATTCTCTGGACATTTATCCATGCTGTTGTCAACGGTGGCTCTTTTCATTGCTGAGTAGTATACTATGGTACGGACATACTATAGTTTGTGTAATCATTTATGCATTAAAGGACATCTGGGTTGTTTCCGGTTTTTTTGCTATCTTGAATAAAGCTGTTATGAACATTAGTGCACAGATTTTTACATGAACCTAAGATTACTTCTCTGGAATAAATACCCAAGAGTGCAATTGCAGGCTTTATGGCAATTGTACATTTAGTCTTTTAAGAAACTGTCAAACTTGAGATGCCTGGGTGGCTCAGTCAGTTAAGCATCTGCCTTCCATGCAGGTCATGATCCTGGGGTTCTGGGATGGACCGCCTATGTCGGGATCTCTGCTCAGGAGAGCTTGCTTCTCCCTCTCCCTCTGCCGGCCTCTCTGCCTACTTAACACTCTCCATCTCTCTGTCAAGCAAATAAATCTTTAAAAAAATAAAATTGACAATTGAAAAAAAAAAGTGCTGAACTATTTTCTACAGTGGCTGTTCCATTTCACAGTCACACAATTGAATATGAGTGATATAGTTTTTCTGCAATCTTACTAGCATTTGGAGTTGCCACAATTTTTTATTTTAGCTATTCTAATAGGTTTGTAAGGATGACTCCTTATAGTTTTAATTTGCATTTCCCTAATGGCTAATGATGTTGAATATATTTTCATGTAGTTATTTGTCAACTGTACATTCTCATTAGGGAAATACCTGTTTGCATATTTGGCCTGGTTTCTGTAGAGATTATTGATTTCCTTACTTGTCAGTTTTGAAGTTTTTATGCTCTAAATACCAATTTTTCTGATACATGTGGTTTGCAAATATTTTCCCTAAGCTACTCTTATATTTTCATTTTTTTCAACAGGGTCTTTCACCGAGCAAAGTTTCATAATTTTGGAAGTTCAAGGTATCACTTTTTTTTCCTTTTTAGGATCATAATTCTGGTATCAAGTCAGGTCTAAGAACTCTTCAACTATCCCCAGATTCAAAAGCTTTTCTCCTTTTTCTAAAAGTTGTATAGTTTTACATTTAAATCCATGATGTAGTTTCAGTTAAACGGCAGTTCAGGCACAAGGTTTAGGTTAAAGTACCCCCTCCCACCCCAGCCTTTTTGCCTAGGGATTTTCAGCTGCTCCAGTACTATATTCTTGTGAATGGACCTTTAAAGGCAGTCTGGTGAGAGCTCAGAAAGAAGAGAGGTGAGCTGTAGGGAAAGCCCCAGTCAGAGAATACCTAAGAATCATAAAGAGAATATCAGTAGAAATATGGATGATGAAGGGCATTCTGATGAGGTCTCACACAGAAATGAAGAACATGGTACTGGGAGCTAGATAAAAAAAAAAATCTGGCAATGAACTTGACCAAGTTGTGTTTGTATTCTAGTGCTTTGTGGAAGGCACAACTTGGGAGCAATGAGATTAAATATTGAGCTAAAGCTATTTCTAACCAAAGTGTTGAAGGTGCAGCTTGTCTCCTCAAGACTGCTTATAGTAAATGGGAGAAGACAGAACATTTTAAAGACAGAATTGTTAAGTAAAAGGAAGCTTAAAGGTTTGGCAAATTCTCAGCCTATCCGTATTGCAAAAGTGAGGACACTAAGGGTGTGGCTGACAGTTTGATGAAATTAGTATGAAACAGGATCTCGCCAGAAGTCCGGAGTGATTCTCCAAGACAATGGAAGAAATTCAGGGACAATCAAAGCTGCCACCCTCATCAGAGGTTCAGAATGCAAGAACCCAGGGAGCAGAAGACTTTCAAAGGAGAGGCCACTGGAAACCTCAGCCTGTCTGCCAGTCCCACCTCTTTTTGTGGGCTCTGGTCCTTCACTCCCATGCTCCGTAGCTGCCCCAGGTGCAGCTCCAGCAAGCCCCACAGTCCAGTGTGGATCATGGCGGCCACCCCTCCAGAGAGCACAGACAGCAAACTCTGGCAGCGTCTGTACAGCGCTGTCTCTACCATCACAGAGAATGCATGGACGTGGAGGACATGGGTCCCCCACCTACGTGTTAAAGGGGGAACCACATCATGGGACCTCAGCCCAAGAAAATCAAAGGGATGAGAGAGTCATCATAGGGGCCTGGGGCACAGGCTCAAAGCCACAGGGGGCTAGTCCACCAAGCTGTTTGTGTCATGTGGCCAATTCTCTTTGGCTTGATGCTATGCCTTCCAGTCCCACTGGGTTGTCCCTTTATCTAGAATACCTTTCTTCCTTAAATTCATTATATGCATAGTTTAATCAAAATAATCTACTCCTGGTATTTGAAGAGCCTGGCCATGGAGGTACTGCAAAATAAATTTTCTCAATCAACCTAACATTTAGATAAATTTCGAGAAACTCTGAAAATCTCATGAACCCGTACTACTATCCATTAAATTCCATGGGAAAAAAAATAAATTCCATGGAAAATAAGATTAAGAAAGGAGAAGAATTTGTAAAATATTCTACAAACAAAACAATCTCTAAATGGAATGTATACTTCAGAGCACTTTTGGGAGTATTATTCCGGGTTAGTCACTGACAACAGAAACGTGAGTTCAAGGTCACCCGAACAGCCCCGTCCACGGCCGCACTACTGACGGCCGCGGCCGGTGCCGTCAGCCCCTGAGGGCCTTCGACGGGGCTCACCTTCGGAGGGAGACCGAAGTCCAGGTCCAAAGGAGAATGAAGACACTATGTCCCGACATACCGCGCTGTGTTGCTACGGAGCAAAGACCCGGGACCGCATAGTCGAGCGCAGCATCGCAGTCTAATATGCTTCGTGTCCATAATACGTAGGTCACGAACACTTAAATATTCAAAAATCAGTGAGAAATGGGGACCCTCACCTTATCCCCCCAACTAAACCTGTCCTTTCTTTCCACGAACGCAGTCGGTCCGCACGTCTCCCTTCAGATCCTCCGGGTGAGTCGCTGCCTCCTCCGCGAGTGGCGGGCGCAGGCCGTGGAGGGCGGGCGCCCAGGGGGCTCGGCCGGCTCGGCCTCGGCCTCTTCATCTGGGCGCGGGTCAGATCTCAGGGTCCCGGGGCTGAGCCCGGCGTGGGACTCTCACTCAGGGCAGCATCTGCTGGGACTCCCGTCCGTCGGCCCCCGCCCGGCCACGGGCGTCCCGCGTCCCCGGACACAGCGCGTCGCGCGGACGTCGAGCAGCAACGCCCCGGGACGAGCACGGAGAGCAGGGCCGCCGCCGCCGGAGCTCCGAGCCCCGCGGAAGGTTCCCCGGTAGGTCCGCGGCTTCGGCATCAGCACTCGGATCCTTCGGAACAGGAGCCCGGGAGAGCCGCGGGTGAGGCTCCGACGCTCCGTCCGGGCTCCAGCCGTTTCCGCGACAGGAGCGGCGCCGGCCGCGGCTCCGCGCGGGCCCGGACTCGGCCGGGGCTTCCCTTCCTCCCGCCCGGCCCCTTCCTCGGCCCGCCCGCCCGCAAGCACGTAACCACGTCCAAGCGTTGAGAAATAACAGTAACCAGCTAAGTCACAACGTGTCGTCCGCAGCATGTCGCCGCTACGCCGACCCGTCCGACCGGCGGCCCGCGAAGCCTGTCACGGCGGCGGCGGCTTCGGAGAGACGGAGAACACGCGCTCGCAGCCCGAGTCCGCGCGGCCAGCGGGCGGCGTCCTCACGATGACGGCGCCGAGTCCTCGCCTCGTGCCGCGTCATCGCGTTTTCCTCGAAAGTTGGCGTTCGCACGTGCGGCCTCGCGGCGGCTCCCTCGCGGCGGCATCACGCGCGCACCCGCGGACTCGTCACGGGCTCAGGCCGCCCCGCGCCGACGCCTCCTCACCGACGAGCAGCGCGGAAGACGACGGCCGCGACCGAACGTCTGCGTCCCCGCTCCGGCTCCGCCCCCGCTCCGGCTCCGCCCCCGCTCCGGCTCCGCCCCCGCCCCGGCTCCGCCCCCCTCCGGCTCCGCCCCCGGGTCCCCACGCGGAGACCTGACCCCCAGCACGGGGACACGCGGAGGCGGCAGCTCCGGAGGGCTCTGCGGCCCGAGGCGGGGCCCTCCCCGCGGGGTCAGCGCCCTTCGGGAGGCGGCCCCCGAGGAGTCCGTTCCCGCCGCCCGGGGGAGGTCCCAGCGTCCGAAGCGGGTCCTCGCCAGACAGTGAGGCCGCGAGGGCCCCGCGCGCGGCCTCCGCCTGCAGGACTGCGAGACGCGGACGTTGGCGGGACCCTGTCGCGGCGGCCCGACGGCACGAACAGGAGACGCGGACGAACACGCGGTCAGCGGAACCGCACCCGCGCGCGGCGGACGGACGACTGTTTCCCAGTGAGCGAGTGAAACACGAAACAAAGCAGAACCGACGCGCATGCCCCAGCTCCGACTCGGTCACACTCGCCGGTCCTCACCGACGTGCGGGGCAAGTGAAGCGGCTCAGCGGCCCCGCGGAGAGGAAGGACGGCGCGTCCGACATGCAGCGGGGGCCCTGCGGGGGGCGCTCGCGCGCGGCTCGCGGACGCCTGCGGCTGCGCTCAGCCCGCCGGAAGAGGCACCGGAAGTTCCTGTTTCCTGTGGGAACGTCGTCCCGGCTTCCGGGAGAGACGGGAGATGGCGCCCACCCCGGAAGCCGGAAGCCGGAAGCCGCACGGGCCTCCCTCCCAGCCGGCGCGAGGCCGCCGCGGGCCGCCCCCTCCCGCCCCGTGGTCTTGTTGCCCCGCACGCCGCTCCTGAAACCGCAGCGCTGCTCGTCGCCTGTTCCTTGACTTCTCTACTTCCACGCTATGCACGAGGCTAGTAAAACCACCGGCCGATTTACTCGGAAGGTGGACCTCCAACGTCGCGCACCGATGACACTTTGACGTTCCTGTCCTTATGCAGAAATTCAGCCGGCACGTAATTGGCAGCGTTTTTTAATTTTTTTAAATTTTTTAATAAAAATATCATGTACTCTTCGCCCCAGGGGTACAGGAACTGGCAGCGTTTTTTAAGGCTACTTCCTAAGTGCTTCGCGGTCTCGTTGTCTGTGCTGAGTCGTCGGTTCAGTCACCGCATTTGGAGGAAGCAAAGGCTGCGCCAGGATTCAGCCCGGGGATGCTGGGGGCGCGGGGCGCCCCGACCTCGGTACCGACGGCTCCAGCCCGGGCCGCTGTCTCCACGTGCCTGGGGACTCGCAGTGCCTCGGATTTAACAAAACCGAAGGCTTCGGTTGCGTGTCCGGTCCTGACGTACATTGCCTATGTTTGGGAAGAAAAACCTATCTTTTTTGCTCTGCGTAGATTGACTTTCTTCCTTTCTTTGACATTTTGCTGGTCAAGGAGGTTTAAACGCAACAAAGGAGTGCGCCCACCGCTGACCGCACACGGACTTCATCATTTCTCTAGAACTAAATGAATTGTGCATCCAGGGCTACTCAAACGCTTTTGCTTTTTTCAATGTTTGTCACTGTGAAGTGACACAGGCTGTCAACACTAACTTTTTCCTGCACAAGAGCACTGAGATGCTCAGTTCATTGGGTTGGAATTTGGGGTTTCGGAGCTGTCTTCTTCCCTCAAGCCCTACTCTCCCACACAGAACATGCCTGACATCACACCCTCACTCCTGAGCCTTTTCCCACCTCATTCACCTGACAGCCTTCTCCACAACAGACATCTTATCAGACGTGACTGATTGCTGTAATCTGTACTCTGGGCAGCCATTAAGCAAATTACCTGAATCATTGCAAGGATTAGTCTCATTAACACATGATTAGCATCAAATTAAAATAATGAGTGTTTAACTTCTGATGTCTTCCAGTTGTTTGAACAGCTTGATCAGCCACACCAGGCTGGCAGGGAGGTGGGGGTGTCAAAGAACCACAGAAAAAAAAGGGAGGCTGCACCATTTGAGACACAGTACAGCTAGCCAGCAGTAGGAAGTGCGATCAGACCCAAACTATGTGGTTGAAAGGTTTCTTCCAAACCGCAAGATACTGGGTCCCAGCAGAGGTCTCTCTCTCTCACTGGCCCTGCCAGCCATCCATCCGAGCAAGGCTTTACATACTAATGGTGCACCACCTTACCCTTTGCACATCCTGGATGTCACTTCTGTATGGCTTCCATGTCTCAGGAAGCATGAAATGCAGCTTTTCTAACCTTTTCCAAGTTTGATCAGATGGAAGAAAAAGACCCATCAAGTGCAGGGAACATAGTAGATTGAAGATCCAAACACAGTTACCAGATTTTTCCTTAGAAATGACTAACTACATATCAAAACAAGAGGTTGCATCATCTCTGGAAACTCTGAAGAGTATCACTTCCGTGAAGGAAAATTAAAAGAGTCACTGCTAGATCTTACGTTCACATGGAGGAGTTGCTTCAGGCCTGGAAAGCCAACTCACTGTTTCTACCTATTGAAGGTTGGCACTTGAGGAGAGTAGGTGGACAGGTCACAGTGGCCCCTCAATGACAAGACTAATGGCAACTTATCTGTTGGAGAGATGGGCAAGACTACCAGAGAATCTGCCTGGTCATTAGGCTACATGCCTGAGCAGCGGCTAAAACAGGGAAAGAGCTGTTGTGATAAATTCCTCTACCATTCCCATGAAGAAAATTGATGTGAGGAGTACTTTATGTGAAAGGGACTGGAGTAATCCAGAATATGTCACCCCGAGATATGCCTCTTTGACCTAAATAGAAATTATTTTGAGCGGAAAGCAATTTGAGAAGCAGCTAATGCAGGAAAATCTCTCTCTACCCTGCCCCTTTTCTGCCTTTAGATAGGGTATAAGTTTTCCTTTCCTGGAGAGGGCTTGACTCTTAGCCCAAAGACAACTGACACCAGGGAAATCCACAAACAGATCCTACTTTATTAGTTTTGCCCATGTATTTACCTTCCCATAGTTTTCTGTGCATAAGCCTAAAACCACTTCCTTTTTTCCTGTCATTTCTCTATAAATTTATGGTTCTGTGTTGAAGAGTACATCTAAGATGGAGTTCTAAGCCACCTCTTTGAGTTACTCACCTCTGGGTATGCCATATGTTACATGCATGATAAACATAAGCTTAGTTTTTCCTTGTTAATCCATCTTTTGTTACACAACCCCCCGGTTCAGACCCTCTGATAGAGGAAATTTTTTTCTTCTCCTACAGAACAATCTAATATCAGGAAAAAGTGCAAAAATGAAAGTCACCACTATCACTAAAACACTAAAATCAAATGAAAATCACTTAATAGAAACACATGCAGTTTAGGTGTTTCATTTCAGTCACACAGACATGACCCCATGAACCATAGAGAGAAAAAAGCAAAGTGACCTCAGATTAGACATTTCAATTTAATTTTTCTAAAGTTAAATGACAAGGAAAAAATTCTTATGGAGTTCTGAGGGGCTAAGATTGTTTGTATGCCTGTAAGAGTTGTTTTCAGATTTTAGACTCACAGGCAATGTCACTCAAAATTCTCTATAAAAAACAAACAATTATTTGAGTATATAGGTAAGTCAACTAAGAAACAAATGTAAATAACTCAGAAAATAGGAGAGAGTTTTTCTTTAAAATTTCAAGCATTGTATGTACAAGATAAATGGCACAATATTGAGCTAGTAATTAATAATTAACTAGATCTGAAATCTGAAATTATATCAGCAAAATCATAGTGTGAGGGAGAAATAGGAACAAGGACAGCTTATTAAATGTATCATCTGAGCTGGAGGGATGTGAATGACAATAGCCACTGTTTTACTCTTTTCACAGATAAGAGAAAAATGGACCCAAGTAAGTTTTAAAACAGAATTTAGGAAACTATGCTTGCTGTACTTTTCAGATATCTAAAGGAAAAAGTCTGGATTGTGATCCCACCAACTTTGGCTTTCTTTATCAACATTCCTCTGGCTATTTGAGGTCTTTTCTGGTTCCATATAAATTTCAGGATTATTTGTTCCATTTCTTTGAAAAAAAATGGATGGGATTTTTATAGGATTGCATTAAACATGTAGATTGCTTTAGGTAGCATAGACATTTTCAAAATACTTCTTCTTCCAATTCATGAGCATGAAACATTTTTCCATTTCTTTGTGTCTTCCTCAATTTATTTCATGAGTATTTGATAGTTTTCTGAGTACAGATTCTTTGCCTCTGGTTACGTTTTTGCCTAGGTATCTTATGGTTTTGTGTGCAATTGTAAATGGGATTGACTCCTTAATTTCTCTTTCTTCTGTCTTGTTGGTGTAGAGAAATGCAACTGATTTCTGTACATTGATTTTATATCCTGACACTTTACTGAATTCCTGTACAAGTTCTAGCAGATTTGGAGTGGAGTCTTCTGGGTTTTTCACATAAAATATCATATCATCAGCAAAGAGTGATAGTTTGACTTCTTCTTTGCTGATTTGGATGCCTTTTATTTATTTTTGTTTTCTGATTGCTGAAGCTAGGACTTCTAGTACTATGTTGAATAGCAGTGGTGATAGTGGGCAGCCCTGTCATGTTCCTGACCTTTGCAGAAAAGTTCTCAGTTTTTCTCCATTGAGAATGATATTCGCTGTGGGTTTTTCATAGATGGCTTTGATGATATTGAGGTATGTACCCTCTATCCCTACACTTTGAAGAGTTTTGATTGAGAAAGGATGCTATACTTTGTCAAATGCTTTTTCACTATGTATTGAGAGTATCATGTGGTTCTTGTTCTTTCTTTTATTAAGGTACTGTATTACATTGGTTGATTTGCTGATGTTGAACCAACCTTGGAGCCCTGGAATAAATCCCACTTGGTCGTGGTGAATAATCCTTTAAATGTACTGTTGGATACTATTAGCTAGTATTTTGGTGAGAATTTTCTCATCTGTGTTCATCAAGGATATTGGTCTGTAATTCTCTTTTTTGATGGGATCTTTGTCTGGTTTGGGGATCAACATAATGCTGGTCTCATAAAATGAGTTTGGAAGTTTTCCTTCCATTTCAATTTTTTGGAACAGTTTCAGGAGAATAGGAATTAGTTCTTCTTTAAATGTTTGGTAGAATTCCCCTAGGAAACCATCTGGCCCTGGGCTCTTGTTTGTTGGGAGATTTTTGATGACTGCTTCAATCTCCTTATTGGTTATGGGTCTGTTCAGGTTTTCTATTTCTTCCTGGTTCAGTTGTGGTAGTTTATATGTCTCTAGGAATGCATCAATTTCTTCCAGATTGTCAAATTTGCTGGTATATAGTGTATAGTTGCTCATAATATGTTCTTATAACTTATTTTTATTTACTTTTTTTTGTGTTGGTTGTTATTCCTCCTCTTGCATTCATGATTTTATTTATTTGGGTCTTTTCTCTTTTCTTCTTGATATGTCTGGCTAGGGGTTTATCAATCTTATTAATTCTTTCAAAGAACCAGCTCCCAGTTTCGTTGATTTGCTGAGCTTTTTTGTTTCTTTGTTTGTTGTTTGTTTGTTTGTTTTGGTTTCTATATCATTGATTTCTGCTCTGATCTTTATGATTTCTCTTCTCCTGATGGGTTTAGGCTTTCTTTGTTGTTCTTTCTCTAGCTCCTTTAGGTGAAGGGTTAGGTTGTGTATGAGACCTTTCTTATTTCTTGAGCAAGGTTACTATCATTATATATTTTCCTCTCAGGACTGCCTTTGCTGTGTGCCACAGATTATGAACTGTTGTGTTTTCATTATCATGTGTTTCCATGATTTTTTTCAATTCTTCTTTAATTTCCTGGTTGACCCATTCATTCTTTAGAAGGATGCTCTTAGCCTCCATGTATTTGAGTTCTTTCCAAATTTCCTCTTGTGATTGAGTTTTTGCTTCAGAGCATTGTGGTCTAAAAATATGCAGGGAATGATCCCAATCTTTTGGTACTGGTTGAGAACTGATTTGTGCCCCAGGAAGTGATCTGTTTTGGAGAGTGTTCCATGTGCACTAGAGAAGAATGTGTATTCTGTTGCTTTGGAATGGAATGTTCTGAATATATCTGTGATGTCCCATCTGGTCCAATGTGTCATTTAAGGCCTTTATTTTCTTGTTGATCTTTTGCCTAGATGAGCTGTCCATTTCAGTGAGGGAGTGTTAAAGTCCCCTATTGTTATACTACTATCATTGTCGATTGTTTCTTTGATTTTGTTATTAATTGGTTTATATAGTTGGCTGCTCCCATGTTAGGGGCATAGATATTTTAAATTGTTAGATCTTCTTGGTGGAAAGACCCTTTGAATATGATATAGTGTCCTTCTTCATCTCTTATTATAGCCTTTGTCTTAAAGTCTAATTTATCTGATATAAGGATTGCCACCCCAGCTTTGTTTTGATGTCAGTTAGAATAGTAAATTGTTCTCAACCCCATCACGTTAAATCTGGAGGTGTCTTTGGGTCTAAACTGAGTTTCTTGTGGACAGTATATTGATTTTTTTTTAATTCATTCTGATACCCTGTGTCTTTTGATTGGGGCATTTAGCCCATTTACATTCAGGGTAGCTATTGAGAGACATGAATTTAGTGCCATTGTATTGCCTGTAAGGTGACTGTTACTGCATATTGTTTCTGTTCCTTTCTGATCTACTACTTTTAGGCTGTCTCTTTGCTTAAAGGACCCCTTTCATTATTTCCTGTAGAGATGGTTTTGTACAAGTTCTTTTAATTTCTGTTTGTCCTGGAAGGTTTTTATCGCTCCTTCTATTTTCAATGATGGCCTAGCTGGATATAGTATTCTTCACTGAATGTGTTTTTCCTTTAATGCTCTGAACATATCATGCCAATTCTTTCTGGCTTGCCAGGTCTCTGTGGATGAGTCTGCTGCCAACATAATATTTTTAGCATTGTATGTTACAGACTTCTTCTTCTCTCGGGATGCTTCAGGATTTTCTCTTTGTCATTCAGACTTGTAAGTTTTACTATTAGATGATGGGGTGTGGACCTATTCTTATTGATTTTGAGAGGGGTTGTCTGTGCCTCCTGGGTTTTGATGCTTGTTCCCTTTGCCATACGAGGGACATTATTTACAATAATTCTCTCCAATATACCTTCTGCTCCCTCTCTCTCTTCTTTTTTCTGGAATCCCAACTAAAGATTTTTATTTATTTATTTATTTGACAGCTACAGATCCCAAGTAGCAGAGGCAGGCAGAGAGAGAGAGAGAGAGAAGAGGAAGCAGGTTCCCTGCTGAGCAGAGAGCCCAATGTGGGGCTCAATCCCAGGACCCTGGAATCATGGCCTGAGCTGAAGGCAGAGGCTTTAACCCATTGAGCCACCCAAGCACCCTGTGAAATCCCAATTATTCTAGTGTTGTTTCATCTTATGTATCACTTATCTCTCAAATTCTCCTCTCAAGGTCCAGTAGTTGTCTACTGGACAACAAAAGAGTTGTCTTTCTTTTGCTCAACTTCTTTATTCTCTGTCATTTGGTCTTCTATATCACTAATTCTCTCTTCTGCCTCATTTATCCTAGCAGTAAGAGCCTCCATTTTTTATTGCACCTCATTAATAGCTTTTTAAAATTTCAACTTGGTTAGATTTTAGTTCTTTTATTTCTCCAGAAAGGGCTTTTATTTCTCCACAGTGTTTCTCTAATATCTTCCATGCCTTTTTTGAGCCCAGCTAGCACCTTGAGAATTGTCATTTTTAACTCTAGATCTGACATATTACCAATGCCCATATTAATTAGGTCCCTAACCTTTGGTACTGTCTCTTGTTCTTTTTTTTTTTTTTTTTGTGGTGAGTTTTTCCGCCTTGTCATTTTATCCAAATAAAAATATATGAAGGAGACAATAAAATACTAATTGGGTGGCAGAGACCTCAGAAAAATGTGCATTAACCAAATCAGAAGAGACCCCAAATCATGGGGGGTAGAAAGGGGGTAAAAAGAAGTTCAAAAAATTAAAATAATAAAAGAAAATATATATATTAGGCTGGTGACTAGAACAGAGCCACCCACTTAATTTGGGGGGTATTTTGGACTCTTTGAAGAAACTACCTCTCAAAATTTTAAAGAAAGAAAAACATATATATATGTATATATATATATATATTATGAAGGGATGGAATATGACTGTAAAGTTGAGAAATTTTTTAAAAATTCTAAAAAAGGAGTTGATAAGTTTGTTGGGGAAAGAAAGAAAAAGAAAGTAGAGAGAATTTGCTCAGACTGGAGACTAGAACAAAGCCCTGTGCTAGATATAGGGTAATTTTGATCTATTAGAAGGAGTTGTATCCCAAAATTTTTTAGAAGAAAAACCTATATCTGTATACAAAAAATAAAATTAGATACAATGAAGGATAAAATATGACTAATAATGAAGGTTCAAAAGATTTTTTTAATGAAAGGTATTGTTAAAATAAACTAGTTTAACAATGTTAAAAAGGAAAGAGTAAAAGTTTTAAAAAATTAGAATAAGAAAAAAAATTTTAAAAAATTAATTAACTTTGCAAGAACAAAAAATCATGGGGAAAAAGCCATGAATTCCATGCTTTGATTTCTCCTCCTCTGGAATTCTGCTGTTCTTGATAAGTCAGATTGGTCTTGGATGGATTTCTTGCTGATCTTCTGGGGGAGGGGCCTGTTGCAGTGACTCTCAAGTATCTTTGCCCAAGGCAGAATTGCACCCCCCCCCCCTTGCCAGGGGCCGGGCTAAGTAATCTGCTCGGGTTCACTCTCAGGAGCTTTTGTTCCCTGAAAGATTTTTGTAAAGTTCCAGAGGATGGGAATGAAAATGGTGGTCTCACAATCTCTAGCCAGGAGGAGCCAAGAGTTCAGGGCTTCATTCCTCAGTGCACCTTTGGAGGAAAGCATGCAATCACTCCCATCTCCCTGGCCTCCGGCTACATTTGGAGCTCACCCGGCCTGTGAGCAAGCATCTCTGTCTCTGGCACACAGCCCTGCCTGAAGTCTCCAAACGCAGCAGATCCCTGCGCTCTTCCAGAGGGGTCGCCCCAGATTTTGTGGTGTCCCTGCTCAAAGAGCAGTGGTCTGACTGAGGCACAGGTCACAGCTTAACGTGACCCCGAGTTGAGAGCTCACTCCTCAGCTCCGTCACTGTAGCCGGCTTCCCTGCTCTAATACCTGTGAGCTCTGTGATACTCAGACACCCCTGATCCTTCTGTGACCCCAAGGGACCTGAGACCACACTGTTCCCATTTAGGCTTCACCCCGGCTTAGCTTCTGGAGTGATGTCCCTCAGTGGAACAGACTTTTAAGAGTTCTGATTTTGTGCTCTGTTCCTCCACCACTTGCTGGGAGCCAGCCCCTTCCCCCACGGTCTAGCTTCTCCTCACCTTGAATTCACTTCTATGCACATCCTATCATTCAGAAAGTGGTCAATTTTCTGTTTCCAGAATTGCTACTCTTCTTCCCTTCGATCTCCTGTTGGATTTGTAGGTGTTTGGAATGGTTTGATAAACTATCTAGCTGATCTCCTGCTACCTGATGTCATCTCATCCTGTTACTCCTCCCCCATATTGATTCCTCCCCTCACAGATACAATTTTCATTAAAGTGCGATTTTTAAAAGATCTAAACAAGAATACCAAACCATTTCAAGTTTTTTAAAATTCACACTCCTAAGTAACTCTTACATGGAAGAGAAATATAATAATTAAAAAACACAGTTCAGAATATAATGTCTTCTCTAATAACATGTGGCCAAAAATATATTCACAATAAAATTTCTAGTCATAAATGTTTACAATATTGATCAAGAAAGAATAGAAACAAATGGAAAATTCACCATCAAAAGCTAGACAAATGACAAGATGGTTCTCAATAATGCAGAAATAAAAAGCACTCAATAAAACTAAAAATTTAAAAACTCAATAAAACTGAAAAGAGCTGGTGTGCCTAGGTGGCTCAGTCAGTTAAGCATCTGTATTTGGCTCAGGTCATGATCTCAGGGTCCTGGGATGGAGCCCGTGTCTGGCTCTCTGCTCAGTGGGGGGCCGGCTTATCCCTTTCCCTCTGTGCTCTATCTCTTGCTCTCCTCCTTTCTCAAGTAAATAAATAAAATATTAAAAAAAGAAAAACAGTAGATTTTATCAATAATCCCAAGAGCTCTTCCTTTTGCTGTGTTAAGAAAGCCATTCTCCAGAAGAGTGGATAAAACCATAAAATTGATTTTGAAGAAATATGAGTAGAATCTCCGAATTTAGTGAAAGATATGAATGAGCAGAATAAATAAGCTCAAAAAATCCAATCAGAATTTCTTTTGAGAAATTTATGCCTAGATATAAAATAGCTTTATTCATAAAAACCAAAAGATAAAGAAAAAAATGCTGAAGTCAGGGAAAATGGATGTTATATACAGAGGAACAACGACGGAAATACTGTGGACTTCTCATCATAAAGAACAGTTACCAGAAGACACACTTTTGATACAAAACAAACAAAACACAATGGCAACCTAGGATTTTATATGTAGCAAAAAACCCTTCAACAATATAAGTGAAATAATGTTGTGATAAACTAAAGCAAAGGGGAGAAAAAGCTTACAGTAAATGTTAAGAAAAGTTTTCAACAGAAGTGAAATGATACAGGGAAACTTGACTACTTAAAAATGAATAAAAAACATCAGAATATATGGATAAGGACACTGCATAGTGAGGCATGTGTTGTATTAAGGGACCTATATACATTTTATATGAAATGGTATGAAATTAAGTCTAACATGACTATAAAGATGCAAGTATTTTTTTGTAATCCCTAAATCAACCAATAAAATACAATGTAAAGAGGAATAGCTTAAAAATAATAAATTAATTAAAATGGTATTCTGGGAAATATTCAAATAATCCAAAATGCAGTAAAGGGATAAGAAAGGAACAAAAAAGCAAGAGAGAAATTTAAAAAAAATAGCAATACTAAAATTATATTCCCAAACTCGATCATATTGTTTTAATAAAATACTTCAATGAAAGATGAAGAATCCCAAAATGGATAAAACTGCAAAACCAACGTATGCTCTCTTGAAGAAATGATCTTTTAAATTAAGACAGATTACACTGCATAAAAACAGATGGAAAAAGATATTACGTGGTAAGCAAAGAAAGGCTTGTGACACGAATAACATGCATGCTGAATGTATAGAGATGGCCAGGAATAAGGAAGAAAAGCAGGGGCTGTTAACAGACATGCAGAGAGAGCAGTCGATATCTACAGAGGCCTCTTCGGACAACAAACAACAGATTTTGCAAGCAACCAGTGGCCTTGAAGGAAGGAACCAGTGGCCAACAAAGCTTTAAACCTTCAAGGGAACCAGTTCCTTTGAAGAAGGAACCAGTAGCCAAAAAAGCTACCATTGACCCCTACAGATTTCATTCGTGTTCATGAACATCAGCTACCTGAGTCCCCCAGGTAGTGGAGGACTACTGAATTAAGCTGCCTCCACTTCATCCCTGCCAGAGCCGAGGATCTGCACCAGCTGCTCACCCAGACCTCTGTGGCCATGTGAGTGCAAGACACAGCTGCCTAAGGCTCCCCCGTCTTTACCAGAGCCCAAGAACCACACTCGCAGCCAGTTCAGGTCCCTGTGGCTGCATGAATGCCAGATACCAGCCTGAACAACTCCAGCTGACCCCCTTTGCTCTGTGTAGGCTCAGGGATAGTCACTGCATTTGGGCACCTCCAACACAGTGCACACAGCCAGGGGGTGAGTGGGCTGCAATAGGAGAGTACACCAACCACTAGGGCCCCCACAGCTGCCATGAACCTGGCCCCTACTACTTGCCCCAGCCGTGACCACTAAGCATGTGTCCAGAAACCTGTCCTTGCCATTACATAGGCCCATGCAGATGGCCTCTGCCACTGAGTGTGCACACACCGTCAGCTCTGGTCAGCACTGCTGTCTTCCCTGGTCCCTTGCTACTGGACTTGGAGGCACCACTGAGAACCTGAACAGCTCTTCCCAACATTGTGAACCATCCTCAGGACTCATCAAGAACCTCATAGTTGTCCGTGCTGTGGACCCCAGCAGCCTGATTCAGAGACATCGTGCTCCCTTGGACCCAGTGCTGCCAAGCGTCCAGTGCACTTAGCATTCTATACTGCTATATCTGAGACCGTAGCATGCTCCAGCATGTCTCCACTTGTGGAACTTACAGAAGTTTGTCTATGAAGTCTAGAAGACGGGACTGCTTCTTCAATTGTGCAGACACCTACACAGAACTACAGGGACCATGAAGAATCACGGAAACTTGACTCCACAAATATACTGTACTCACCTTTCTTCTTGTGGTGATGGGAAATGACAAAATGCCTACATCATGAGCTGAAGTAAGGTGCGTGACAATGGACAGAGGATCATAGGCTTCCAGATCGTAGTTGATGACAGGTAACTGAAACCACACAATGGGAAACCATGGATAGTGGAGGACTACTGTATATCTCCTGTCCATAAATTGTGCAAAGATAAACATTCCACTTTGCTAAAGTAAAAAGATGTGGGGCAATACAGTAAGAATAAACAGCATATCATGTTAGTTCTTTCTGATTTCTCTCAACTGCCTCTTTGGGAGTACTGATACTCAACTGGTCATGTCTTTAAGACTATACATTTATATTAGGCTAATAATCATAGCCATCCTAATTTTTTATTCAAAATCAATTCTAATCAGACTACTTGAGATTAACAGGAATTGTACAAATAATTTGTTGATTTTTATACCCCCTAAAATTGGAACAATGGCAAAATTTCTTTCTAATATTGTGAAAGATAAATATCTAATTTGCTTTATGAACAGAATTGTAACCATGTGGGAACGTACAGGCAAATTATTTAAATCACCACATATCAGTCACAATAACTAATGACCAGGGGAGGAGTCAAGATGGCGGAGAAGTAGCAGGCTGAGACTACTTCAGCTAGCCAGAGATCAGCTAGATAGCTTATCTAAAGATTGCAAACACCTGAAAATCCATCGGCAGATTGAAGAGAAGAAGAACAGCAATTCTGGAAACAGAAAAACAACCACTTTCTGAAAGGTAGAACCGGCGGAGAAGTAAATCCAAAGCGACGGGAAGATAGACCCCGGGG